>NC_090923.1:1366764044-1367085227 GCF_040938575.1 Ambystoma mexicanum
GGTGGGTAATGTCCTTGTATGATTGCAGTACCCACATGCCTCCTAAAAGGTTCAATGGGTATGAAAAGAGTTCCCTGGTAAGAAAGCAAGGAGGCGTGCAGGACAAAGGAGGAGGTGGGGCAGGCTAAAGGGGGAGGTTGTGCTGGATGAATGGGTACCTGGGGAGAGGAAGAGGGGCTGGGGGGGGGTAGGTCTAGAGGGGCCTGGGGATGTAGGATAAAGGGGGCCCTGTGGAGACAGGGAATAAGTTGGCCCGGGTGGGGTGTGTAAAGGAGGGTGCTAATGTGGGGGAAGGTGCGTTAATGACAGTAAAAAAAGGTGCAGCGGGATGGAATGGACCACCCTTTTTTCATCCAGTACTACCTGCCCCACCTCCTCTCCTCCACCGTCCCACCTCCCTGCTTTCTTCCTCCGTCCCACCTCCCTGCGTCCCTTTGCCCTTCTAGATCCACCCCCCACCTCCTCTCCTCTGGGACGCATTCATCCAACCCTACCTCCCCCTTCAACCTGCCCCACCTACTCCTTCTCCCTGCACTTCCTCGGTGCCGCCTCTCTGCATTCTTCCACCCTCCCTTTACCAGGGAACTCTTTTCACACCCACTGAACCCTTTAGAAGGAGTTATACAAGGAAATTAACCAACTATTCAGTTTATGTGCCGAAAGCAGGACTCAAACCCAGGCCCCCAGTGCTGTAACTCATGTACTTAACCTCTAGGCCACTGCAGTTAGCTGGTATTCAGTGGAGCGGGGGGCCAGATGTTCTATCCTCATTTTCTTCAGTGAACATGTTTCACAATCTAAATGGGTATGCTCACATGGGCATGCAGAAGAAAGATATATATGCCCAAAAGCTGCTCACAGAAAGACAGCCACCAGTGGCTCAACTGATAAGTGCTTGGTCTTGGAATGCTGGGGACCTGAGTTCTAATCCAATGTCAGGACCCTCCTCTGCATGCTTTTAAATGTATATATTTTTTTTTATCGAAAATGGGTATGCATTGCCCTGCGTGATCAGCCAAAAGTTAATGCCCCTTCAATACCTGCATTACTACTAACAGTTGCGCCTTTGTTTTCTGCACTCTGGCCTTGGTAACACCCATACAAAAGCTTGTCTCTATGTCCCAAACTGACTGGAAAAAACGAGGGGAAAAAGTGTAATTTACGGGTCATGGTTGATACGATATTTGCACAGGGATTCAAACAGGACACATTCTCGAGGCGCTGTGAGGTGACCACCACAAGTCATGCAGAATAAAGATATATACGCCCAAAAGCTGTTTTTAGCTAGACAATCCTGGTAACGCCTCTGGTGCCTCCCAACTCAACAACCCAATCACCCCTCCGGCCCTTCTTACTCGTCTCACAGCACCTCCAATAAGTGAGGAATGCATCTTTTGTTGGTAGATTTCCTTCATGAGGCTTAGCTAGGCCTGCATTCCTTTTCAAAGGGCCATAGAAGAGAGCAAAAAAGGAGAAGGCATAATAGAGCGGGAAGTAGGTGGAAGATGAGTGGTCAGGGGCGTTGGCAGTAATAGAAACAGGGCCTGGCCTGGCAGAGAGTTAGAAGTTAGGGAACACAACAATGAGCGAGGGACAAGGAAAGATGTCTCAGGCATGCAGCTCTCTGAGTCTTCCCCACTGTGCCTGCAGAAAGAGACGTCCTATTCCTAGCTCTCTCCCGGATGGATACATTTGCCTGGAGAGCCCAGAACTCATGTCAGTTGGCCCGAGGCTAAACAGAGGGCAACTGAGCAGGCACACCCCTTCATTTTACTATTCTCCCGGGGTGGCTTCTGGGAGGAAAAAGGCATCAGTATTCCACCAAGATCATCTTCACCTAAGCCACCGTCACTAAGATTTACAACAAAGCAGGCTGTGACACTTTCTGGGGCCTAGGTGGCCAGGCCTACATGGAAGAGCACAGATCCTAACCCTAAGTTGTGTGGGTGGCTGCACCAGTGGGGCCGCATAGGACATAGGGCTGTGCCCGTAAGGGCTGTGGTCGCGTTTGGGAGCGTTAGGGACGCGTGGAGGACGCAGGGCGCAGACCTCTGTCCGTTTCCCGCCAGGATTAGCCCCTTAATGTCAGTGTTGGAGCCAGACATTCCAAAATTGAGGAAGTTAAAGGCAGAAAGCAGCCCTCTCACCCCCAAGGCAAGGAGTGGGAAAGGCTTGTTACATCAAGAGTCTTTCAAATCTTTCACTTTTGAGAGCAGAGTGTTTACATTTAAAAATCATTAACAAGCAGCAATAAGAAAGCGTACAGTAGCACAGGACAGAACACTGCCCTGCCCATATCAATACACCCCAATGACAAAGGCAAAGATTTAACTGACTTGCTTAGCTATTAGCGGCTCACACCTCTCTATGATTATCATCTTTCCATTAAGCAAAACATCCTCTGAATTGGGGTGAAAGATAGTTCTGATGTGCCAAAGGAAGGCAACATGGAAATTCAGTTTCCTGCTATCAGAGGAAGGAGGGTCGACAGCCCAATGGGTTAACGCACCAACTGTAGCCTTCAATGTGTAGCCTGCAGGCGACACATTCAGCTGCTGGTGAGATGCTGATACAGGTTTGCTTGCTATGCAGGGGCCGGTGGTCATCTCACAGTGCCTCGAGAAGGTGTCCTGTTTGAATCCCTGTGCAAATATCGTATCAACCATGACCCGTAAATTACACTTTTTCCCCTCGTTTTTTCCAGTCAGTTTGGGACAGAGAGACCAGCTTTTGCATGGGTGTTACCAAGGCCAGAGTGCAGAAAACAAAAGCGCAACTGTTAGTAGCAATGCAGGTATTGAAGGGGCATTAACTGTTGGCTGATCGCACAGGGCAATGCATACCCATTTTCAATAAAAAAAAATAATAATAATAATAGTCACAAGCACGCCAAGGAGGTTGCGGAGATTGGATTAGAACTCAGGTCCCCAGCATTCCAAGACCAAGCACTTACCAGTTGAGCCACTGGCGACTGCACTTCTGAGAATAGCTTTTGGGCGTATGTATCTTTCTTCTGAAAGCCCTGGTGAGCATACCCATTTGCATTGTGAATCATGTTCACGGAAGAAAATGAGGATGGAACATCTGGCCCCCGCTCCAATAGATATTAGCTAACTGCAGTTGCCTAGAGGTTAAGTGCTTGTGTTACAGCGCTGGGGGCCTGGGATCGAGTCCTGCTTTCGGCACATAAACATAATAGTTGGGTGGGTAATGTCCTTGTATGATTGCAGTACCCACATGCCTCCTAAAAGGTTCAATGGGTATGAAAAGAGTTCCCTGGTAAGAAAGCAAGGAGGCGTGCAGGACAAAGGAGGAGGTGGGGCAGGCTAAAGGGGGAGGTTGTGCTGGATGAATGGGTACCTGGGGAGAGGAAGAGGGGCTTGGTGATGGGGGGGGGTAGGTCTAGAGGGGCCTGGGGATGTAGGATAAAGGGGGCCCTGTGGAGACAGGGAATAAGTTGGCCCGGGTGGGGTGTGTAAAGGAGGGTGCTAATGTGGGGGAAGGTGCGTTAATGACAGGAAAAAAAAGGTGCAGCGGGATGGAATGGACCACCCTTTTTTCATCCAGTACTACCTGCCCCACCTCCTCTCCTCCACCGTCCCACCTCCCTGCTTTCTTCCTCCGTCCCACCTCCCTGCGTCCCTTTGCCCTTCTAGATCCACCCCCCACCTCCTCTCCTCTGGGACGCATTCATCCAACCCTACCTCCCCCTTCAACCTGCCCCACCTACTCCTTCTCCCTGCACTTCCTCGGTGCCGCCTCTCTGCATTCTTCCACCCTCCCTTTACCAGGGAACTCTTTTCACACCCACTGAACCCTTTAGAAGGAGTTATACAAGGAAATTAACCAACTATTCAGTTTATGTGCCGAAAGCAGGACTCAAACCCAGGCCCCCAGTGCTGTAACTCATGTACTTAACCTCTAGGCCACTGCAGTTAGCTGGTATTCAGTGGAGCGGGGGGCCCGATGTTCTATCCTCATTTTCTTCAGTGAACATGTTTCACAATCTAAATGGGTATGCTCACATGGGCATGCAGAAGAAAGATATATATGCCCAAAAGCTGCTCACAGAAAGACAGCCACCAGTGGCTCAACTGATAAGTGCTTGCTCTTGGAATGCTGGGGACCTGAGTTCTAATCCAATGTCAGGACCCTCCTCTGCATGCTTTTAAATGTATATATTTTTTTTTATCGAAAATGGGTATGCATTGCCCTGCGTGATCAGCCAAAAGTTAATGCCCCTTCAATACCTGCATTACTACTAACAGTTGCGCCTTTGTTTTCTGCACTCTGGCCTTGGTAACACCCATACAAAAGCTTGTCTCTATGTCCCAAACTGACTGGAAAAAACGAGGGGAAAAAGTGTAATTTACGGGTCATGGTTGTTACGATATTTGCACAGGGATTCAAACAGGACACATTCTCGAGGCGCTGTGAGGTGACCACCACAAGTCATGCAGAATAAAGATATATACGCCCAAAAGCTGTTTTTAGCTAGACAATCCTGGTAACGCCTCTGGTGCCTCCCAACTCAACAACCCAATCACCCCTCCGGCCCTTCTTACTCGTCTCACAGCACCTCCAATAAGTGAGGAATGCATCTTTTGTTGGTAGATTTCCTTCATGAGGCTTAGCTAGGCCTGCATTCCTTTTCAAAGGGCCATAGAAGAGAGCAAAAAAGGAGAAGGCATAATAGAGCGGGAAGTAGGTGGAAGATGAGTGGTCAGGGGCGTTGGCAGTAATAGAAACAGGGCCTGGCCTGGCAGAGAGTTAGAAGTTAGGGAACACAACAATGAGCGAGGGACAAGGAAAGATGTCTCAGGCATGCAGCTCTCTGAGTCTTCCCCACTGTGCCTGCAGAAAGAGACGTCCTATTCCTAGCTCTCTCCCGGATGGATACATTTGCCTGGAGAGCCCAGAACTCATGTCAGTTGGCCCGAGGCTAAACAGAGGGCAACTGAGCAGGCACACCCCTTCATTTTACTATTCTCCCGGGGTGGCTTCTGGGAGGAAAAAGGCATCAGTATTCCACCAAGATCATCTTCACCTAAGCCACCGTCACTAAGATTTACAACAAAGCAGGCTGTGACACTTTCTGGGGCCTAGGTGGCCAGGCCTACATGGAAGAGCACAGATCCTAACCCTAAGTTGTGTGGGTGGCTGCACCAGTGGGGCCGCATAGGACATAGGGCTGTGCCCGTAAGGGCTGTGGTCGCGTTTGGGAGCGTTAGGGACGCGTGGAGGACGCAGGGCGCAGACCTCTGTCCGTTTCCCGCCAGGATTAGCCCCTTAATGTCAGTGTTGGAGCCAGACATTCCAAAATTGAGGAAGTTAAAGGCAGAAAGCAGCCCTCTCACCCCCAAGGCAAGGAGTGGGAAAGGCTTGTTACATCAAGAGTCTTTCAAATCTTTCACTTTTGAGAGCAGAGTGTTTACATTTAAAAATCATTAACAAGCAGCAATAAGAAAGCGTACAGTAGCACAGGACAGAACACTGCCCTGCCCATATCAATACACCCCAATGACAAAGGCAAAGATTTAACTGACTTGCTTAGCTATTAGCGGCTCACACCTCTCTATGATTATCATCTTTCCATTAAGCAAAACATCCTCTGAATTGGGGTGAAAGATAGTTCTGATGTGCCAAAGGAAGGCAACATGGAAATTCAGTTTCCTGCTATCAGAGGAAGGAGGGTCGACAGCCCAATGGGTTAACGCACCAACTGTAGCCTTCAATGTGTAGCCTGCAGGCGACACATTCAGCTGCTGGTGAGATGCTGATACAGGTTTGCTTGCTATGCAGGGGCCGGTGGTCATCTCACAGTGCCTCGAGAAGGTGTCCTGTTTGAATCCCTGTGCAAATATCGTATCAACCATGACCCGTAAATTACACTTTTTCCCCTCGTTTTTTCCAGTCAGTTTGGGACAGAGAGACCAGCTTTTGCATGGGTGTTACCAAGGCCAGAGTGCAGAAAACAAAAGCGCAACTGTTAGTAGCAATGCAGGTATTGAAGGGGCATTAACTGTTGGCTGATCGCACAGGGCAATGCATACCCATTTTCAATAAAAAAAAATAATAATAATAATAGTCACAAGCACGCCAAGGAGGTTGCGGAGATTGGATTAGAACTCAGGTCCCCAGCATTCCAAGACCAAGCACTTACCAGTTGAGCCACTGGCGACTGCACTTCTGAGAATAGCTTTTGGGCGTATGTATCTTTCTTCTGAAAGCCCCGGTGAGCATACCCATTTGCATTGTGAATCATGTTCACGGAAGAAAATGAGGATGGAACATCTGGCCCCCGCTCCAATAGATATTAGCTAACTGCAGTTGCCTAGAGGTTAAGTGCTTGTGTTACAGCGCTGGGGGCCTGGGATCGAGTCCTGCTTTCGGCACATAAACATAATAGTTGGGTGGGTAATGTCCTTGTATGATTGCAGTACCCACATGCCTCCTAAAAGGTTCAATGGGTATGAAAAGAGTTCCCTGGTAAGAAAGCAAGGAGGCGTGCAGGACAAAGGAGGAGGTGGGGCAGGCTAAAGGGGGAGGTTGTGCTGGATGAATGGGTACCTGGGGAGAGGAAGAGGGGCTGGGGGGGGGGGTAGGTCTAGAGGGGCCTGGGGATGTAGGATAAAGGGGGCCCTGTGGAGACAGGGAATAAGTTGGCCCGGGTGGGGTGTGTAAAGGAGGGTGCTAATGTGGGGGAAGGTGCGTTAATGACAGAAAAAAAAGGTGCAGCGGGATGGAATGGACCACCCTTTTTTCATCCAGTACTACCTGCCCCACCTCCTCTCCTCCACCGTCCCACCTCCCTGCTTTCTTCCTCCGTCCCACCTCCCTGCGTCCCTTTGCCCTTCTAGATCCACCCCCCACCTCCTCTCCTCTGGGACGCATTCATCCAACCCTACCTCCCCCTTCAACCTGCCCCACCTACTCCTTCTCCCTGCACTTCCTCGGTGCCGCCTCTCTGCATTCTTCCACCCTCCCTTTACCAGGGAACTCTTTTCACACCCACTGAACCCTTTAGAAGGAGTTATATAAGGAAATTAACCAACTATTCAGTTTATGTGCCGAAAGCAGGACTCAAACCCAGGCCCCCAGTGCTGTAACTCATGTACTTAACCTCTAGGCCACTGCAGTTAGCTGGTATTCAGTGGAGCGGGGGGCCAGATGTTCTATCCTCATTTTCTTCAGTGAACATGTTTCACAATCTAAATGGGTATGCTCACATGGGCATGCAGAAGAAAGATATATATGCCCAAAAGCTGCTCACAGAAAGACAGCCACCAGTGGCTCAACTGATAAGTGCTTGGTCTTGGAATGCTGGGGACCTGAGTTCTAATCCAATGTCAGGACCCTCCTCTGCATGCTTTTAAATGTATATATTTTTTTTTATCGAAAATGGGTATGCATTGCCCTGCGTGATCAGCCAAAAGTTAATGCCCCTTCAATACCTGCATTACTACTAACAGTTGCGCCTTTGTTTTCTGCACTCTGGCCTTGGTAACACCCATACAAAAGCTTGTCTCTATGTCCCAAACTGACTGGAAAAAACGAGGGGAAAAAGTGTAATTTACGGGTCATGGTTGATACGATATTTGCACAGGGATTCAAACAGGACACATTCTCGAGGCGCTGTGAGGTGATCACCACAAGTCATGCAGAATAAAGATATATACGCCCAAAAGCTGTTTTTAGCTAGACAATCCTGGTAACGCCTCTGGTGCCTCCCAACTCAACAACCCAATCACCCCTCCGGCCCTTCTTACTCGTCTCACAGCACCTCCAATAAGTGAGGAATGCATCTTTTGTTGGTAGATTTCCTTCATGAGGCTTAGCTAGGCCTGCATTCCTTTTCAAAGGGCCATAGAAGAGAGCAAAAAAGGAGAAGGCATAATAGAGCGGGAAGTAGGTGGAAGATGAGTGGTCAGGGGCGTTGGCAGTAATAGAAACAGGGCCTGGCCTGGCAGAGAGTTAGAAGTTAGGGAACACAACAATGAGCGAGGGACAAGGAAAGATGTCTCAGGCATGCAGCTCTCTGAGTCTTCCCCACTGTGCCTGCAGAAAGAGACGTCCTATTCCTAGCTCTCTCCCGGATGGATACATTTGCCTGGAGAGCCCAGAACTCATGTCAGTTGGCCCGAGGCTAAACAGAGGGCAACTGAGCAGGCACACCCCTTCATTTTACTATTCTCCCGGGGTGGCTTCTGGGAGGAAAAAGGCATCAGTATTCCACCAAGATCATCTTCACCTAAGCCACCGTCACTAAGATTTACAACAAAGCAGGCTGTGACACTTTCTGGGGCCTAGGTGGCCAGGCCTACATGGAAGAGCACAGATCCTAACCCTAAGTTGTGTGGGTGGCTGCACCAGTGGGGCCGCATAGGACATAGGGCTGTGCCCGTAAGGGCTGTGGTCGCGTTTGGGAGCGTTAGGGACGCGTGGAGGACGCAGGGCGCAGACCTCTGTCCGTTTCCCGCCAGGATTAGCCCCTTAATGTCAGTGTTGGAGCCAGACATTCCAAAATTGAGGAAGTTAAAGGCAGAAAGCAGCCCTCTCACCCCCAAGGCAAGGAGTGGGAAAGGCTTGTTACATCAAGAGTCTTTCAAATCTTTCACTTTTGAGAGCAGAGTGTTTACATTTAAAAATCATTAACAAGCAGCAATAAGAAAGCGTACAGTAGCACAGGACAGAACACTGCCCTGCCCATATCAATACACCCCAATGACAAAGGCAAAGATTTAACTGACTTGCTTAGCTATTAGCGGCTCACACCTCTCTATGATTATCATCTTTCCATTAAGCAAAACATCCTCTGAATTGGGGTGAAAGATAGTTCTGATGTGCCAAAGGAAGGCAACATGGAAATTCAGTTTCCTGCTATCAGAGGAAGGAGGGTCGACAGCCCAATGGGTTAACGCACCAACTGTAGCCTTCAATGTGTAGCCTGCAGGCGACACATTCAGCTGCTGGTGAGATGCTGATACAGGTTTGCTTGCTATGCAGGGGCCGGTGGTCATCTCACAGTGCCTCGAGAAGGTGTCCTGTTTGAATCCCTGTGCAAATATCGTATCAACCATGACCCGTAAATTACACTTTTTCCCCTCGTTTTTTCCAGTCAGTTTGGGACAGAGAGACCAGCTTTTGCATGGGTGTTACCAAGGCCAGAGTGCAGAAAACAAAAGCGCAACTGTTAGTAGCAATGCAGGTATTGAAGGGGCATTAACTGTTGGCTGATCGCACAGGGCAATGCATACCCATTTTCAATAAAAAAAAATAATAATAATAATAGTCACAAGCACGCCAAGGAGGTTGCGGAGATTGGATTAGAACTCAGGTCCCCAGCATTCCAAGACCAAGCACTTACCAGTTGAGCCACTGGCGACTGCACTTCTGAGAATAGCTTTTGGGCGTATGTATCTTTCTTCTGAAAGCCCCGGTGAGCATACCCATTTGCATTGTGAATCATGTTCACGGAAGAAAATGAGGATGGAACATCTGGCCCCCGCTCCAATAGATATTAGCTAACTGCAGTTGCCTAGAGGTTAAGTGCTTGTGTTACAGCGCTGGGGGCCTGGGATCGAGTCCTGCTTTCGGCACATAAACATAATAGTTGGGTGGGTAATGTCCTTGTATGATTGCAGTACCCACATGCCTCCTAAAAGGTTCAATGGGTATGAAAAGAGTTCCCTGGTAAGAAAGCAAGGAGGCGTGCAGGACAAAGGAGGAGGTGGGGCAGGCTAAAGGGGGAGGTTGTGCTGGATGAATGGGTACCTGGGGAGAGGAAGAGGGGCTGGGTGATGGGGGGGGGGGGTAGGTCTAGAGGGGCCTGGGGATGTAGGATAAAGGGGGCCCTGTGGAGACAGGGAATAAGTTGGCCCGGGTGGGGTGTGTAAAGGAGGGTGCTAATGTGGGGGAAGGTGCGTTAATGACAGAAAAAAAAGGTGCAGCGGGATGGAATGGACCACCCTTTTTTCATCCAGTACTACCTGCCCCACCTCCTCTCCTCCACCGTCCCACCTCCCTGCTTTCTTCCTCCGTCCCACCTCCCTGCGTCCCTTTGCCCTTCTAGATCCACCCCCCACCTCCTCTCCTCTGGGACGCATTCATCCAACCCTACCTCCCCCTTCAACCTGCCCCACCTACTCCTTCTCCCTGCACTTCCTCGGTGCCGCCTCTCTGCATTCTTCCACCCTCCCTTTACCAGGGAACTCTTTTCACACCCACTGAACCCTTTAGAAGGAGTTATACAAGGAAATTAACCAACTATTCAGTTTATGTGCCGAAAGCAGGACTCAAACCCAGGCCCCCAGTGCTGTAACTCATGTACTTAACCTCTAGGCCACTGCAGTTAGCTGGTATTCAGTGGAGCGGGGGGGCCAGATGTTCTATCCTCATTTTCTTCAGTGAACATGTTTCACAATCTAAATGGGTATGCTCACATGGGCATGCAGAAGAAAGATATATATGCCCAAAAGCTGCTCACAGAAAGACAGCCACCAGTGGCTCAACTGATAAGTGCTTGGTCTTGGAATGCTGGGGACCTGAGTTCTAATCCAATGTCAGGACCCTCCTCTGCATGCTTTTAAATGTATATATTTTTTTTTATCGAAAATGGGTATGCATTGCCCTGCGTGATCAGCCAAAAGTTAATGCCCCTTCAATACCTGCATTACTACTAACAGTTGCGCCTTTGTTTTCTGCACTCTGGCCTTGGTAACACCCATACAAAAGCTTGTCTCTATGTCCCAAACTGACTGGAAAAAACGAGGGGAAAAAGTGTAATTTACGGGTCATGGTTGATACGATATTTGCACAGGGATTCAAACAGGACACATTCTCGAGGCGCTGTGAGGTGACCACCACAAGTCATGCAGAATAAAGATATATACGCCCAAAAGCTGTTTTTAGCTAGACAATCCTGGTAACGCCTCTGGTGCCTCCCAACTCAACAACCCAATCACCCCTCCGGCCCTTCTTACTCGTCTCACAGCACCTCCAATAAGTGAGGAATGCATCTTTTGTTGGTAGATTTCCTTCATGAGGCTTAGCTAGGCCTGCATTCCTTTTCAAAGGGCCATAGAAGAGAGCAAAAAAGGAGAAGGCATAATAGAGCGGGAAGTAGGTGGAAGATGAGTGGTCAGGGGCGTTGGCAGTAATAGAAACAGGGCCTGGCCTGGCAGAGAGTTAGAAGTTAGGGAACACAACAATGAGCGAGGGACAAGGAAAGATGTCTCAGGCATGCAGCTCTCTGAGTCTTCCCCACTGTGCCTGCAGAAAGAGACGTCCTATTCCTAGCTCTCTCCCGGATGGATACGTTTGCCTGGAGAGCCCAGAACTCATGTCAGTTGGCCCGAGGCTAAACAGAGGGCAACTGAGCAGGCACACCCCTTCATTTTACTATTCTCCCGGGGTGGCTTCTGGGAGGAAAAAGGCATCAGTATTCCACCAAGATCATCTTCACCTAAGCCACCGTCACTAAGATTTACAACAAAGCAGGCTGTGACACTTTCTGGGGCCTAGGTGGCCAGGCGAACATGGAAGAGCACAGATCCTAACCCTAAGTTGTGTGGGTGGCTGCACCAGTGGGGCCGCATAGGACATAGGGCTGTGCCCGTAAGGGCTGTGGTCGCGTTTGGGAGCGTTAGGGACGCGTGGAGGACGCAGGGCGCAGACCTCTGTCCGTTTCCCGCCAGGATTAGCCCCTTAATGTCAGTGTTGGAGCCAGACATTCCAAAATTGAGGAAGTTAAAGGCAGAAAGCAGCCCTCTCACCCCCAAGGCAAGGAGTGGGAAAGGCTTGTTACATCAAGAGTCTTTCAAATCTTTCACTTTTGAGAGCAGAGTGTTTACATTTAAAAATCATTAACAAGCAGCAATAAGAAAGCGTACAGTAGCACAGGACAGAACACTGCCCTGCCCATATCAATACACCCCAATGACAAAGGCAAAGATTTAACTGACTTGCTTAGCTATTAGCGACTCACACCTCTCTATGATTATCATCTTTCCATTAAGCAAAACATCCTCTGAATTGGGGTGAAAGATAGTTCTGATGTGCCAAAGGAAGGCAACATGGAAATTCAGTTTCCTGCTATCAGAGGAAGGAGGGTCGACAGCCCAATGGGTTAACGCACCAACTGTAGCCTTCAATGTGTAGCCTGCAGGCGACACATTCAGCTGCTGGTGAGATGCTGATACAGGTTTGCTTGCTATGCAGGGGCCGGTGGTCATCTCACAGTGCCTCGAGAAGGTGTCCTGTTTGAATCCCTGTGCAAATATCGTATCAACCATGACCCGTAAATTACACTTTTTCCCCTCGTTTTTTCCAGTCAGTTTGGGACAGAGAGACCAGCTTTTGCATGGGTGTTACCAAGGCCAGAGTGCAGAAAACAAAAGCGCAACTGTTAGTAGCAATGCAGGTATTGAAGGGGCATTAACTGTTGGCTGATCGCACAGGGCAATGCATACCCATTTTCAATAAAAAAAAATAATAATAATAATAGTCACAAGCACGCCAAGGAGGTTGCGGAGATTGGATTAGAACTCAGGTCCCCAGCATTCCAAGACCAAGCACTTACCAGTTGAGCCACTGGCGACTGCACTTCTGAGAATAGCTTTTGGGCGTATGTATCTTTCTTCTGAAAGCCCCGGTGAGCATACCCATTTGCATTGTGAATCATGTTCACGGAAGAAAATGAGGATGGAACATCTGGCCCCCGCTCCAATAGATATTAGCTAACTGCAGTTGCCTAGAGGTTAAGTGCTTGTGTTACAGCGCTGGGGGCCTGGGATCGAGTCCTGCTTTCGGCACATAAACATAATAGTTGGGTGGGTAATGTCCTTGTATGATTGCAGTACCCACATGCCTCCTAAAAGGTTCAATGGGTATGAAAAGAGTTCCCTGGTAAGAAAGCAAGGAGGCGTGCAGGACAAAGGAGGAGGTGGGGCAGGCTAAAGGGGGAGGTTGTGCTGGATGAATGGGTACCTGGGGAGAGGAAGAGGGGCTGGGTGATGGGGGGGGGGGGGTAGGTCTAGAGGGGCCTGGGGATGTAGGATAAAGGGGGCCCTGTGGAGACAGGGAATAAGTTGGCCCGGGTGGGGTGTGTAAAGGAGGGTGCTAATGTGGGGGAAGGTGCGTTAATGACAGAAAAAAAGGTGCAGCGGGATGGAATGGACCACCCTTTTTTCATCCAGTACTACCTGCCCCACCTCCTCTCCTCCACCGTCCCACCTCCCTGCTTTCTTCCTCCGTCCCACCTCCCTGCGTCCCTTTGCCCTTCTAGATCCACCCCCCACCTCCTCTCCTCTGGGACGCATTCATCCAACCCTACCTCCCCCTTCAACCTGCCCCACCTACTCCTTCTCCCTGCACTTCCTCGGTGCCGCCTCTCTGCATTCTTCCACCCTCCCTTTACCAGGGAACTCTTTTCACACCCACTGAACCCTTTAGAAGGAGTTATACAAGGAAATTAACCAACTATTCAGTTTATGTGCCGAAAGCAGGACTCAAACCCAGGCCCCCAGTGCTGTAACTCATGTACTTAACCTCTAGGCCACTGCAGTTAGCTGGTATTCAGTGGAGCGGGGGGGCCAGATGTTCTATCCTCATTTTCTTCAGTGAACATGTTTCACAATCTAAATGGGTATGCTCACATGGGCATGCAGAAGAAAGATATATATGCCCAAAAGCTGCTCACAGAAAGACAGCCACCAGTGGCTCCACTGATAAGTGCTTGGTCTTGGAATGCTGGGGACCTGAGTTCTAATCCAATGTCAGGACCCTCCTCTGCATGCTTTTAAATGTATATATTTTTTTTTATCGAAAATGGGTATGCATTGCCCTGCGTGATCAGCCAAAAGTTAATGCCCCTTCAATACCTGCATTACTACTAACAGTTGCGCCTTTGTTTTCTGCACTCTGGCCTTGGTAACACCCATACAAAAGCTTGTCTCTATGTCCCAAACTGACTGGAAAAAACGAGGGGAAAAAGTGTAATTTACGGGTCATGGTTGATACGATATTTGCACAGGGATTCAAACAGGACACATTCTCGAGGCGCTGTGAGGTGACCACCACAAGTCATGCAGAATAAAGATATATACGCCCAAAAGCTGTTTTTAGCTAGACAATCCTGGTAACGCCTCTGGTGCCTCCCAACTCAACAACCCAATCACCCCTCCGGCCCTTCTTACTCGTCTCACAGCACCTCCAATAAGTGAGGAATGCATCTTTTGTTGGTAGATTTCCTTCATGAGGCTTAGCTAGGCCTGCATTCCTTTTCAAAGGGCCATAGAAGAGAGCAAAAAAGGAGAAGGCATAATAGAGCGGGAAGTAGGTGGAAGATGAGTGGTCAGGGGCGTTGGCAGTAATAGAAACAGGGCCTGGCCTGGCAGAGAGTTAGAAGTTAGGGAACACAACAATGAGCGAGGGACAAGGAAAGATGTCTCAGGCATGCAGCTCTCTGAGTCTTCCCCACTGTGCCTGCAGAAAGAGACGTCCTATTCCTAGCTCTCTCCCGGATGGATACATTTGCCTGGAGAGCCCAGAACTCATGTCAGTTGGCCCGAGGCTAAACAGAGGGCAAATGAGCAGGCACACCCCTTCATTTTACTATTCTCCCGGGGTGGCTTCTGGGAGGAAAAAGGCATCAGTATTCCACCAAGATCATCTTCACCTAAGCCACCGTCACTAAGATTTACAACAAAGCAGGCTGTGACACTTTCTGGGGCCTAGGTGGCCAGGCCTACATGGAAGAGCACAGATCCTAACCCTAAGTTGTGTGGGTGGCTGCACCAGTGGGGCCGCATAGGACATAGGGCTGTGCCCGTAAGGGCTGTGGTCGCGTTTGGGAGCGTTAGGGACGCGTGGAGGACGCAGGGCGCAGACCTCTGTCCGTTTCCCGCCAGGATTAGCCCCTTAATGTCAGTGTTGGAGCCAGACATTCCAAAATTGAGGAAGTTAAAGGCAGAAAGCAGCCCTCTCACCCCCAAGGCAAGGAGTGGGAAAGGCTTGTTACATCAAGAGTCTTTCAAATCTTTCACTTTTGAGAGCAGAGTGTTTACATTTAAAAATCATTAACAAGCAGCAATAAGAAAGCGTACAGTAGCACAGGACAGAACACTGCCCTGCCCATATCAATACACCCCAATGACAAAGGCAAAGATTTAACTGACTTGCTTAGCTATTAGCGACTCACACCTCTCTATGATTATCATCTTTCCATTAAGCAAAACATCCTCTGAATTGGGGTGAAAGATAGTTCTGATGTGCCAAAGGAAGGCAACATGGAAATTCAGTTTCCTGCTATCAGAGGAAGGAGGGTCGACAGCCCAATGGGTTAACGCACCAACTGTAGCCTTCAATGTGTAGCCTGCAGGCGACACATTCAGCTGCTGGTGAGATGCTGATACAGGTTTGCTTGCTATGCAGGGGCCGGTGGTCATCTCACAGTGCCTCGAGAAGGTGTCCTGTTTGAATCCCTGTGCAAATATCGTATCAACCATGACCCGTAAATTACACTTTTTCCCCTCGTTTTTTCCAGTCAGTTTGGGACAGAGAGACCAGCTTTTGCATGGGTGTTACCAAGGCCAGAGTGCAGAAAACAAAAGCGCAACTGTTAGTAGCAATGCAGGTATTGAAGGGGCATTAACTGTTGGCTGATCGCACAGGGCAATGCATACCCATTTTCAATAAAAAAAAATAATAATAATAATAGTCACAAGCACGCCAAGGAGGTTGCGGAGATTGGATTAGAACTCAGGTCCCCAGCATTCCAAGACCAAGCACTTACCAGTTGAGCCACTGGCGACTGCACTTCTGAGAATAGCTTTTGGGCGTATGTATCTTTCTTCTGAAAGCCCCGGTGAGCATACCCATTTGCATTGTGAATCATGTTCACGGAAGAAAATGAGGATGGAACATCTGGCCCCCGCTCCAATAGATATTAGCTAACTGCAGTTGCCTAGAGGTTAAGTGCTTGTGTTACAGCGCTGGGGGCCTGGGATCGAGTCCTGCTTTCGGCACATAAACATAATAGTTGGGTGGGTAATGTCCTTGTATGATTGCAGTACCCACATGCCTCCTAAAAGGTTCAATGGGTATGAAAAGAGTTCCCTGGTAAGAAAGCAAGGAGGCGTGCAGGACAAAGGAGGAGGTGGGGCAGGCTAAAGGGGGAGGTTGTGCTGGATGAATGGGTACCTGGGGAGAGGAAGAGGGGCTGGGTGATGGGGGGGGGGGGTAGGTCTAGAGGGGCCTGGGGATGTAGGATAAAGGGGGCCCTGTGGAGACAGGGAATAAGTTGGCCCGGGTGGGGTGTGTAAAGGAGGGTGCTAATGTGGGGGAAGGTGCGTTAATGACAGAAAAAAAAGGTGCAGCGGGATGGAATGGACCACCCTTTTTTCATCCAGTACTACCTGCCCCACCTCCTCTCCTCCACCGTCCCACCTCCCTGCTTTCTTCCTCCGTCCCACCTCCCTGCGTCCCTTTGCCCTTCTAGATCCACCCCCCACCTCCTCTCCTCTGGGACGCATTCATCCAACCCTACCTCCCCCTTCAACCTGCCCCACCTACTCCTTCTCCCTGCACTTCCTCGGTGCCGCCTCTCTGCATTCTTCCACCCTCCCTTTACCAGGGAACTCTTTTCACACCCACTGAACCCTTTAGAAGGAGTTATACAAGGAAATTAACCAACTATTCAGTTTATGTGCCGAAAGCAGGACTCAAACCCAGGCCCCCAGTGCTGTAACTCATGTACTTAACCTCTAGGCCACTGCAGTTAGCTGGTATTCAGTGGAGCGGGGGGGCCAGATGTTCTATCCTCATTTTCTTCAGTGAACATGTTTCACAATCTAAATGGGTATGCTCACATGGGCATGCAGAAGAAAGATATATATGCCCAAAAGCTGCTCACAGAAAGACAGCCACCAGTGGCTCAACTGATAAGTGCTTGGTCTTGGAATGCTGGGGACCTGAGTTCTAATCCAATGTCAGGACCCTCCTCTGCATGCTTTTAAATGTATATATTTTTTTTTATCGAAAATGGGTATGCATTGCCCTGCGTGATCAGCCAAAAGTTAATGCCCCTTCAATACCTGCATTACTACTAACAGTTGCGCCTTTGTTTTCTGCACTCTGGCCTTGGTAACACCCATACAAAAGCTTGTCTCTATGTCCCAAACTGACTGGAAAAAACGAGGGGAAAAAGTGTAATTTACGGGTCATGGTTGATACGATATTTGCACAGGGATTCAAACAGGACACATTCTCGAGGCGCTGTGAGGTGACCACCACAAGTCATGCAGAATAAAGATATATACGCCCAAAAGCTGTTTTTAGCTAGACAATCCTGGTAACGCCTCTGGTGCCTCCCAACTCAACAACCCAATCACCCCTCCGGCCCTTCTTACTCGTCTCACAGCACCTCCAATAAGTGAGGAATGCATCTTTTGTTGGTAGATTTCCTTCATGAGGCTTAGCTAGGCCTGCATTCCTTTTCAAAGGGCCATAGAAGAGAGCAAAAAAGGAGAAGGCATAATAGAGCGGGAAGTAGGTGGAAGATGAGTGGTCAGGGGCGTTGGCAGTAATAGAAACAGGGCCTGGCCTGGCAGAGAGTTAGAAGTTAGGGAACACAACAATGAGCGAGGGACAAGGAAAGATGTCTCAGGCATGCAGCTCTCTGAGTCTTCCCCACTGTGCCTGCAGAAAGAGACGTCCTATTCCTAGCTCTCTCCCGGATGGATACATTTGCCTGGAGAGCCCAGAACTCATGTCAGTTGGCCCGAGGCTAAACAGAGGGCAACTGAGCAGGCACACCCCTTCATTTTACTATTCTCCCGGGGTGGCTTCTGGGAGGAAAAAGGCATCAGTATTCCACCAAGATCATCTTCACCTAAGCCACCGTCACTAAGATTTACAACAAAGCAGGCTGTGACACTTTCTGGGGCCTAGGTGGCCAGGCCTACATGGAAGAGCACAGATCCTAACCCTAAGTTGTGTGGGTGGCTGCACCAGTGGGGCCGCATAGGACATAGGGCTGTGCCCGTAAGGGCTGTGGTCGCGTTTGGGAGCGTTAGGGACGCGTGGAGGACGCAGGGCGCAGACCTCTGTCCGTTTCCCGCCAGGATTAGCCCCTTAATGTCAGTGTTGGAGCCAGACATTCCAAAATTGAGGAAGTTAAAGGCAGAAAGCAGCCCTCTCACCCCCAAGGCAAGGAGTGGGAAAGGCTTGTTACATCAAGAGTCTTTCAAATCTTTCACTTTTGAGAGCAGAGTGTTTACATTTAAAAATCATTAACAAGCAGCAATAAGAAAGCGTACAGTAGCACAGGACAGAACACTGCCCTGCCCATATCAATACACCCCAATGACAAAGGCAAAGATTTAACTGACTTGCTTAGCTATTAGCGGCTCACACCTCTCTATGATTATCATCTTTCCGTTAAGCAAAACATCCTCTGAATTGGGGTGAAAGATAGTTCTGATGTGCCAAAGGAAGGCAACATGGAAATTCAGTTTCCTGCTATCAGAGGAAGGAGGGTCGACAGCCCAATGGGTTAACGCACCAACTGTAGCCTTCAATGTGTAGCCTGCAGGCGACACATTCAGCTGCTGGTGAGATGCTGATACAGGTTTGCTTGCTATGCAGGGGCCGGTGGTCATCTCACAGTGCCTCGAGAAGGTGTCCTGTTTGAATCCCTGTGCAAATATCGTATCAACCATGACCCGTAAATTACACTTTTTCCCCTCGTTTTTTCCAGTCAGTTTGGGACAGAGAGACCAGCTTTTGCATGGGTGTTACCAAGGCCAGAGTGCAGAAAACAAAAGCGCAACTGTTAGTAGCAATGCAGGTATTGAAGGGGCATTAACTGTTGGCTGATCGCACAGGGCAATGCATACCCATTTTCAATAAAAAAAAATAATAATAATAATAGTCACAAGCACGCCAAGGAGGTTGCGGAGATTGGATTAGAACTCAGGTCCCCAGCATTCCAAGACCAAGCACTTACCAGTTGAGCCACTGGCGACTGCACTTCTGAGAATAGCTTTTGGGCGTATGTATCTTTCTTCTGAAAGCCCCGGTGAGCATACCCATTTGCATTGTGAATCATGTTCACGGAAGAAAATGAGGATGGAACATCTGGCCCCCGCTCCAATAGATATTAGCTAACTGCAGTTGCCTAGAGGTTAAGTGCTTGTGTTACAGCGCTGGGGGCCTGGGATCGAGTCCTGCTTTCGGCACATAAACATAATAGTTGGGTGGGTAATGTCCTTGTATGATTGCAGTACCCACATGCCTCCTAAAAGGTTCAATGGGTATGAAAAGAGTTCCCTGGTAAGAAAGCAAGGAGGCGTGCAGGACAAAGGAGGAGGTGGGGCAGGCTAAAGGGGGAGGTTGTGCTGGATGAATGGGTACCTGGGGAGAGGAAGAGGGGCTGGGTGATGGGGGGGGGGGGGGTAGGTCTAGAGGGGCCTGGGGATGTAGGATAAAGGGGGCCCTGTGGAGACAGGGAATAAGTTGGCCCGGGTGGGGTGTGTAAAGGAGGGTGCTAATGTGGGGGAAGGTGCGTTAATGACAGAAAAAAAAGGTGCAGCGGGATGGAATGGACCACCCTTTTTTCATCCAGTACTACCTGCCCCACCTCCTCTCCTCCACCGTCCCACCTCCCTGCTTTCTTCCTCCGTCCCACCTCCCTGCGTCCCTTTGCCCTTCTAGATCCACCCCCCACCTCCTCTCCTCTGGGACGCATTCATCCAACCCTACCTCCCCCTTCAACCTGCCCCACCTACTCCTTCTCCCTGCACTTCCTCGGTGCCGCCTCTCTGCATTCTTCCACCCTCCCTTTACCAGGGAACTCTTTTCACACCCACTGAACCCTTTAGAAGGAGTTATACAAGGAAATTAACCAACTATTCAGTTTATGTGCCGAAAGCAGGACTCAAACCCAGGCCCCCAGTGCTGTAACTCATGTACTTAACCTCTAGGCCACTGCAGTTAGCTGGTATTCAGTGGAGCGGGGGGGCCAGATGTTCTATCCTCATTTTCTTCAGTGAACATGTTTCACAATCTAAATGGGTATGCTCACATGGGCATGCAGAAGAAAGATATATATGCCCAAAAGCTGCTCACAGAAAGACAGCCACCAGTGGCTCAACTGATAAGTGCTTGGTCTTGGAATGCTGGGGACCTGAGTTCTAATCCAATGTCAGGACCCTCCTCTGCATGCTTTTAAATGTATATATTTTTTTTTATCGAAAATGGGTATGCATTGCCCTGCGTGATCAGCCAAAAGTTAATGCCCCTTCAATACCTGCATTACTACTAACAGTTGCGCCTTTGTTTTCTGCACTCTGGCCTTGGTAACACCCATACAAAAGCTTGTCTCTATGTCCCAAACTGACTGGAAAAAACGAGGGGAAAAAGTGTAATTTACGGGTCATGGTTGATACGATATTTGCACAGGGATTCAAACAGGACACATTCTCGAGGCGCTGTGAGGTGACCACCACAAGTCATGCAGAATAAAGATATATACGCCCAAAAGCTGTTTTTAGCTAGACAATCCTGGTAACGCCTCTGGTGCCTCCCAACTCAACAACCCAATCACCCCTCCGGCCCTTCTTACTCGTCTCACAGCACCTCCAATAAGTGAGGAATGCATCTTTTGTTGGTAGATTTCCTTCATGAGGCTTAGCTAGGCCTGCATTCCTTTTCAAAGGGCCATAGAAGAGAGCAAAAAAGGAGAAGGCATAATAGAGCGGGAAGTAGGTGGAAGATGAGTGGTCAGGGGCGTTGGCAGTAATAGAAACAGGGCCTGGCCTGGCAGAGAGTTAGAAGTTAGGGAACACAACAATGAGCGAGGGACAAGGAAAGATGTCTCAGGCATGCAGCTCTCTGAGTCTTCCCCACTGTGCCTGCAGAAAGAGACGTCCTATTCCTAGCTCTCTCCCGGATGGATACATTTGCCTGGAGAGCCCAGAACTCATGTCAGTTGGCCCGAGGCTAAACAGAGGGCAACTGAGCAGGCACACCCCTTCATTTTACTATTCTCCCGGGGTGGCTTCTGGGAGGAAAAAGGCATCAGTATTCCACCAAGATCATCTTCACCTAAGCCACCGTCACTAAGATTTACAACAAAGCAGGCTGTGACACTTTCTGGGGCCTAGGTGGCCAGGCCTACATGGAAGAGCACAGATCCTAACCCTAAGTTGTGTGGGTGGCTGCACCAGTGGGGCCGCATAGGACATAGGGCTGTGCCCGTAAGGGCTGTGGTCGCGTTTGGGAGCGTTAGGGACGCGTGGAGGACGCAGGGCGCAGACCTCTGTCCGTTTCCCGCCAGGATTAGCCCCTTAATGTCAGTGTTGGAGCCAGACATTCCAAAATTGAGGAAGTTAAAGGCAGAAAGCAGCCCTCTCACCCCCAAGGCAAGGAGTGGGAAAGGCTTGTTACATCAAGAGTCTTTCAAATCTTTCACTTTTGAGAGCAGAGTGTTTACATTTAAAAATCATTAACAAGCAGCAATAAGAAAGCGTACAGTAGCACAGGACAGAACACTGCCCTGCCCATATCAATACACCCCAATGACAAAGGCAAAGATTTAACTGACTTGCTTAGCTATTAGCGACTCACACCTCTCTATGATTATCATCTTTCCATTAAGCAAAACATCCTCTGAATTGGGGTGAAAGATAGTTCTGATGTGCCAAAGGAAGGCAACATGGAAATTCAGTTTCCTGCTATCAGAGGAAGGAGGGTCGACAGCCCAATGGGTTAACGCACCAACTGTAGCCTTCAATGTGTAGCCTGCAGGCGACACATTCAGCTGCTGGTGAGATGCTGATACAGGTTTGCTTGCTATGCAGGGGCCGGTGGTCATCTCACAGTGCCTCGAGAAGGTGTCCTGTTTGAATCCCTGTGCAAATATCGTATCAACCATGACCCGTAAATTACACTTTTTCCCCTCGTTTTTTCCAGTCAGTTTGGGACAGAGAGACCAGCTTTTGCATGGGTGTTACCAAGGCCAGAGTGCAGAAAACAAAAGCGCAACTGTTAGTAGCAATGCAGGTATTGAAGGGGCATTAACTGTTGGCTGATCGCACAGGGCAATGCATACCCATTTTCAATAAAAAAAAATAATAATAATAATAGTCACAAGCACGCCAAGGAGGTTGCGGAGATTGGATTAGAACTCAGGTCCCCAGCATTCCAAGACCAAGCACTTACCAGTTGAGCCACTGGCGACTGCACTTCTGAGAATAGCTTTTGGGCGTATGTATCTTTCTTCTGAAAGCCCCGGTGAGCATACCCATTTGCATTGTGAATCATGTTCACGGAAGAAAATGAGGATGGAACATCTGGCCCCCGCTCCAATAGATATTAGCTAACTGCAGTTGCCTAGAGGTTAAGTGCTTGTGTTACAGCGCTGGGGGCCTGGGATCGAGTCCTGCTTTCGGCACATAAACATAATAGTTGGGTGGGTAATGTCCTTGTATGATTGCAGTACCCACATGCCTCCTAAAAGGTTCAATGGGTATGAAAAGAGTTCCCTGGTAAGAAAGCAAGGAGGCGTGCAGGACAAAGGAGGAGGTGGGGCAGGCTAAAGGGGGAGGTTGTGCTGGATGAATGGGTACCTGGGGAGAGGAAGAGGGGCTGGGTGATGGGGGGGGGGGGTAGGTCTAGAGGGGCCTGGGGATGTAGGATAAAGGGGGCCCTGTGGAGACAGGGAATAAGTTGGCCCGGGTGGGGTGTGTAAAGGAGGGTGCTAATGTGGGGGAAGGTGCGTTAATGACAGAAAAAAAGGTGCAGCGGGATGGAATGGACCACCCTTTTTTCATCCAGTACTACCTGCCCCACCTCCTCTCCTCCACCGTCCCACCTCCCTGCTTTCTTCCTCCGTCCCACCTCCCTGCGTCCCTTTGCCCTTCTAGATCCACCCCCCACCTCCTCTCCTCTGGGACGCATTCATCCAACCCTACCTCCCCCTTCAACCTGCCCCACCTACTCCTTCTCCCTGCACTTCCTCGGTGCCGCCTCTCTGCATTCTTCCACCCTCCCTTTACCAGGGAACTCTTTTCACACCCACTGAACCCTTTAGAAGGAGTTATACAAGGAAATTAACCAACTATTCAGTTTATGTGCCGAAAGCAGGACTCAAACCCAGGCCCCCAGTGCTGTAACTCATGTACTTAACCTCTAGGCCACTGCAGTTAGCTGGTATTCAGTGGAGCGGGGGGGCCAGATGTTCTATCCTCATTTTCTTCAGTGAACATGTTTCACAATCTAAATGGGTATGCTCACATGGGCATGCAGAAGAAAGATATATATGCCCAAAAGCTGCTCACAGAAAGACAGCCACCAGTGGCTCCACTGATAAGTGCTTGGTCTTGGAATGCTGGGGACCTGAGTTCTAATCCAATGTCAGGACCCTCCTCTGCATGCTTTTAAATGTATATATTTTTTTTTATCGAAAATGGGTATGCATTGCCCTGCGTGATCAGCCAAAAGTTAATGCCCCTTCAATACCTGCATTACTACTAACAGTTGCGCCTTTGTTTTCTGCACTCTGGCCTTGGTAACACCCATACAAAAGCTTGTCTCTATGTCCCAAACTGACTGGAAAAAACGAGGGGAAAAAGTGTAATTTACGGGTCATGGTTGATACGATATTTGCACAGGGATTCAAACAGGACACATTCTCGAGGCGCTGTGAGGTGACCACCACAAGTCATGCAGAATAAAGATATATACGCCCAAAAGCTGTTTTTAGCTAGACAATCCTGGTAACGCCTCTGGTGCCTCCCAACTCAACAACCCAATCACCCCTCCGGCCCTTCTTACTCGTCTCACAGCACCTCCAATAAGTGAGGAATGCATCTTTTGTTGGTAGATTTCCTTCATGAGGCTTAGCTAGGCCTGCATTCCTTTTCAAAGGGCCATAGAAGAGAGCAAAAAAGGAGAAGGCATAATAGAGCGGGAAGTAGGTGGAAGATGAGTGGTCAGGGGCGTTGGCAGTAATAGAAACAGGGCCTGGCCTGGCAGAGAGTTAGAAGTTAGGGAACACAACAATGAGCGAGGGACAAGGAAAGATGTCTCAGGCATGCAGCTCTCTGAGTCTTCCCCACTGTGCCTGCAGAAAGAGACGTCCTATTCCTAGCTCTCTCCCGGATGGATACATTTGCCTGGAGAGCCCAGAACTCATGTCAGTTGGCCCGAGGCTAAACAGAGGGCAAATGAGCAGGCACACCCCTTCATTTTACTATTCTCCCGGGGTGGCTTCTGGGAGGAAAAAGGCATCAGTATTCCACCAAGATCATCTTCACCTAAGCCACCGTCACTAAGATTTACAACAAAGCAGGCTGTGACACTTTCTGGGGCCTAGGTGGCCAGGCCTACATGGAAGAGCACAGATCCTAACCCTAAGTTGTGTGGGTGGCTGCACCAGTGGGGCCGCATAGGACATAGGGCTGTGCCCGTAAGGGCTGTGGTCGCGTTTGGGAGCGTTAGGGACGCGTGGAGGACGCAGGGCGCAGACCTCTGTCCGTTTCCCGCCAGGATTAGCCCCTTAATGTCAGTGTTGGAGCCAGACATTCCAAAATTGAGGAAGTTAAAGGCAGAAAGCAGCCCTCTCACCCCCAAGGCAAGGAGTGGGAAAGGCTTGTTACATCAAGAGTCTTTCAAATCTTTCACTTTTGAGAGCAGAGTGTTTACATTTAAAAATCATTAACAAGCAGCAATAAGAAAGCGTACAGTAGCACAGGACAGAACACTGCCCTGCCCATATCAATACACCCCAATGACAAAGGCAAAGATTTAACTGACTTGCTTAGCTATTAGCGACTCACACCTCTCTATGATTATCATCTTTCCATTAAGCAAAACATCCTCTGAATTGGGGTGAAAGATAGTTCTGATGTGCCAAAGGAAGGCAACATGGAAATTCAGTTTCCTGCTATCAGAGGAAGGAGGGTCGACAGCCCAATGGGTTAACGCACCAACTGTAGCCTTCAATGTGTAGCCTGCAGGCGACACATTCAGCTGCTGGTGAGATGCTGATACAGGTTTGCTTGCTATGCAGGGGCCGGTGGTCATCTCACAGTGCCTCGAGAAGGTGTCCTGTTTGAATCCCTGTGCAAATATCGTATCAACCATGACCCGTAAATTACACTTTTTCCCCTCGTTTTTTCCAGTCAGTTTGGGACAGAGAGACCAGCTTTTGCATGGGTGTTACCAAGGCCAGAGTGCAGAAAACAAAAGCGCAACTGTTAGTAGCAATGCAGGTATTGAAGGGGCATTAACTGTTGGCTGATCGCACAGGGCAATGCATACCCATTTTCAATAAAAAAAAATAATAATAATAATAGTCACAAGCACGCCAAGGAGGTTGCGGAGATTGGATTAGAACTCAGGTCCCCAGCATTCCAAGACCAAGCACTTACCAGTTGAGCCACTGGCGACTGCACTTCTGAGAATAGCTTTTGGGCGTATGTATCTTTCTTCTGAAAGCCCCGGTGAGCATACCCATTTGCATTGTGAATCATGTTCACGGAAGAAAATGAGGATGGAACATCTGGCCCCCGCTCCAATAGATATTAGCTAACTGCAGTTGCCTAGAGGTTAAGTGCTTGTGTTACAGCGCTGGGGGCCTGGGATCGAGTCCTGCTTTCGGCACATAAACATAATAGTTGGGTGGGTAATGTCCTTGTATGATTGCAGTACCCACATGCCTCCTAAAAGGTTCAATGGGTATGAAAAGAGTTCCCTGGTAAGAAAGCAAGGAGGCGTGCAGGACAAAGGAGGAGGTGGGGCAGGCTAAAGGGGGAGGTTGTGCTGGATGAATGGGTACCTGGGGAGAGGAAGAGGGGCTGGGTGATGGGGGGGGGGGGTAGGTCTAGAGGGGCCTGGGGATGTAGGATAAAGGGGGCCCTGTGGAGACAGGGAATAAGTTGGCCCGGGTGGGGTGTGTAAAGGAGGGTGCTAATGTGGGGGAAGGTGCGTTAATGACAGAAAAAAAAGGTGCAGCGGGATGGAATGGACCACCCTTTTTTCATCCAGTACTACCTGCCCCACCTCCTCTCCTCCACCGTCCCACCTCCCTGCTTTCTTCCTCCGTCCCACCTCCCTGCGTCCCTTTGCCCTTCTAGATCCACCCCCCACCTCCTCTCCTCTGGGACGCATTCATCCAACCCTACCTCCCCCTTCAACCTGCCCCACCTACTCCTTCTCCCTGCACTTCCTCGGTGCCGCCTCTCTGCATTCTTCCACCCTCCCTTTACCAGGGAACTCTTTTCACACCCACTGAACCCTTTAGAAGGAGTTATACAAGGAAATTAACCAACTATTCAGTTTATGTGCCGAAAGCAGGACTCAAACCCAGGCCCCCAGTGCTGTAACTCATGTACTTAACCTCTAGGCCACTGCAGTTAGCTGGTATTCAGTGGAGCGGGGGGGCCAGATGTTCTATCCTCATTTTCTTCAGTGAACATGTTTCACAATCTAAATGGGTATGCTCACATGGGCATGCAGAAGAAAGATATATATGCCCAAAAGCTGCTCACAGAAAGACAGCCACCAGTGGCTCAACTGATAAGTGCTTGGTCTTGGAATGCTGGGGACCTGAGTTCTAATCCAATGTCAGGACCCTCCTCTGCATGCTTTTAAATGTATATATTTTTTTTTATCGAAAATGGGTATGCATTGCCCTGCGTGATCAGCCAAAAGTTAATGCCCCTTCAATACCTGCATTACTACTAACAGTTGCGCCTTTGTTTTCTGCACTCTGGCCTTGGTAACACCCATACAAAAGCTTGTCTCTATGTCCCAAACTGACTGGAAAAAACGAGGGGAAAAAGTGTAATTTACGGGTCATGGTTGATACGATATTTGCACAGGGATTCAAACAGGACACATTCTCGAGGCGCTGTGAGGTGACCACCACAAGTCATGCAGAATAAAGATATATACGCCCAAAAGCTGTTTTTAGCTAGACAATCCTGGTAACGCCTCTGGTGCCTCCCAACTCAACAACCCAATCACCCCTCCGGCCCTTCTTACTCGTCTCACAGCACCTCCAATAAGTGAGGAATGCATCTTTTGTTGGTAGATTTCCTTCATGAGGCTTAGCTAGGCCTGCATTCCTTTTCAAAGGGCCATAGAAGAGAGCAAAAAAGGAGAAGGCATAATAGAGCGGGAAGTAGGTGGAAGATGAGTGGTCAGGGGCGTTGGCAGTAATAGAAACAGGGCCTGGCCTGGCAGAGAGTTAGAAGTTAGGGAACACAACAATGAGCGAGGGACAAGGAAAGATGTCTCAGGCATGCAGCTCTCTGAGTCTTCCCCACTGTGCCTGCAGAAAGAGACGTCCTATTCCTAGCTCTCTCCCGGATGGATACATTTGCCTGGAGAGCCCAGAACTCATGTCAGTTGGCCCGAGGCTAAACAGAGGGCAACTGAGCAGGCACACCCCTTCATTTTACTATTCTCCCGGGGTGGCTTCTGGGAGGAAAAAGGCATCAGTATTCCACCAAGATCATCTTCACCTAAGCCACCGTCACTAAGATTTACAACAAAGCAGGCTGTGACACTTTCTGGGGCCTAGGTGGCCAGGCCTACATGGAAGAGCACAGATCCTAACCCTAAGTTGTGTGGGTGGCTGCACCAGTGGGGCCGCATAGGACATAGGGCTGTGCCCGTAAGGGCTGTGGTCGCGTTTGGGAGCGTTAGGGACGCGTGGAGGACGCAGGGCGCAGACCTCTGTCCGTTTCCCGCCAGGATTAGCCCCTTAATGTCAGTGTTGGAGCCAGACATTCCAAAATTGAGGAAGTTAAAGGCAGAAAGCAGCCCTCTCACCCCCAAGGCAAGGAGTGGGAAAGGCTTGTTACATCAAGAGTCTTTCAAATCTTTCACTTTTGAGAGCAGAGTGTTTACATTTAAAAATCATTAACAAGCAGCAATAAGAAAGCGTACAGTAGCACAGGACAGAACACTGCCCTGCCCATATCAATACACCCCAATGACAAAGGCAAAGATTTAACTGACTTGCTTAGCTATTAGCGGCTCACACCTCTCTATGATTATCATCTTTCCGTTAAGCAAAACATCCTCTGAATTGGGGTGAAAGATAGTTCTGATGTGCCAAAGGAAGGCAACATGGAAATTCAGTTTCCTGCTATCAGAGGAAGGAGGGTCGACAGCCCAATGGGTTAACGCACCAACTGTAGCCTTCAATGTGTAGCCTGCAGGCGACACATTCAGCTGCTGGTGAGATGCTGATACAGGTTTGCTTGCTATGCAGGGGCCGGTGGTCATCTCACAGTGCCTCGAGAAGGTGTCCTGTTTGAATCCCTGTGCAAATATCGTATCAACCATGACCCGTAAATTACACTTTTTCCCCTCGTTTTTTCCAGTCAGTTTGGGACAGAGAGACCAGCTTTTGCATGGGTGTTACCAAGGCCAGAGTGCAGAAAACAAAAGCGCAACTGTTAGTAGCAATGCAGGTATTGAAGGGGCATTAACTGTTGGCTGATCGCACAGGGCAATGCATACCCATTTTCAATAAAAAAAAATAATAATAATAATAGTCACAAGCACGCCAAGGAGGTTGCGGAGATTGGATTAGAACTCAGGTCCCCAGCATTCCAAGACCAAGCACTTACCAGTTGAGCCACTGGCGACTGCACTTCTGAGAATAGCTTTTGGGCGTATGTATCTTTCTTCTGAAAGCCCCGGTGAGCATACCCATTTGCATTGTGAATCATGTTCACGGAAGAAAATGAGGATGGAACATCTGGCCCCCGCTCCAATAGATATTAGCTAACTGCAGTTGCCTAGAGGTTAAGTGCTTGTGTTACAGCGCTGGGGGCCTGGGATCGAGTCCTGCTTTCGGCACATAAACATAATAGTTGGGTGGGTAATGTCCTTGTATGATTGCAGTACCCACATGCCTCCTAAAAGGTTCAATGGGTATGAAAAGAGTTCCCTGGTAAGAAAGCAAGGAGGCGTGCAGGACAAAGGAGGAGGTGGGGCAGGCTAAAGGGGGAGGTTGTGCTGGATGAATGGGTACCTGGGGAGAGGAAGAGGGGCTGGGTGATGGGGGGGGGGGGGGGGGTAGGTCTAGAGGGGCCTGGGGATGTAGGATAAAGGGGGCCCTGTGGAGACAGGGAATAAGTTGGCCCGGGTGGGGTGTGTAAAGGAGGGTGCTAATGTGGGGGAAGGTGCGTTAATGACAGAAAAAAAAGGTGCAGCGGGATGGAATGGACCACCCTTTTTTCATCCAGTACTACCTGCCCCACCTCCTCTCCTCCACCGTCCCACCTCCCTGCTTTCTTCCTCCGTCCCACCTCCCTGCGTCCCTTTGCCCTTCTAGATCCACCCCCCACCTCCTCTCCTCTGGGACGCATTCATCCAACCCTACCTCCCCCTTCAACCTGCCCCACCTACTCCTTCTCCCTGCACTTCCTCGGTGCCGCCTCTCTGCATTCTTCCACCCTCCCTTTACCAGGGAACTCTTTTCACACCCACTGAACCCTTTAGAAGGAGTTATACAAGGAAATTAACCAACTATTCAGTTTATGTGCCGAAAGCAGGACTCAAACCCAGGCCCCCAGTGCTGTAACTCATGTACTTAACCTCTAGGCCACTGCAGTTAGCTGGTATTCAGTGGAGCGGGGGGGCCAGATGTTCTATCCTCATTTTCTTCAGTGAACATGTTTCACAATCTAAATGGGTATGCTCACATGGGCATGCAGAAGAAAGATATATATGCCCAAAAGCTGCTCACAGAAAGACAGCCACCAGTGGCTCAACTGATAAGTGCTTGGTCTTGGAATGCTGGGGACCTGAGTTCTAATCCAATGTCAGGACCCTCCTCTGCATGCTTTTAAATGTATATATTTTTTTTTATCGAAAATGGGTATGCATTGCCCTGCGTGATCAGCCAAAAGTTAATGCCCCTTCAATACCTGCATTACTACTAACAGTTGCGCCTTTGTTTTCTGCACTCTGGCCTTGGTAACACCCATACAAAAGCTTGTCTCTATGTCCCAAACTGACTGGAAAAAACGAGGGGAAAAAGTGTAATTTACGGGTCATGGTTGATACGATATTTGCACAGGGATTCAAACAGGACACATTCTCGAGGCGCTGTGAGGTGACCACCACAAGTCATGCAGAATAAAGATATATACGCCCAAAAGCTGTTTTTAGCTAGACAATCCTGGTAACGCCTCTGGTGCCTCCCAACTCAACAACCCAATCACCCCTCCGGCCCTTCTTACTCGTCTCACAGCACCTCCAATAAGTGAGGAATGCATCTTTTGTTGGTAGATTTCCTTCATGAGGCTTAGCTAGGCCTGCATTCCTTTTCAAAGGGCCATAGAAGAGAGCAAAAAAGGAGAAGGCATAATAGAGCGGGAAGTAGGTGGAAGATGAGTGGTCAGGGGCGTTGGCAGTAATAGAAACAGGGCCTGGCCTGGCAGAGAGTTAGAAGTTAGGGAACACAACAATGAGCGAGGGACAAGGAAAGATGTCTCAGGCATGCAGCTCTCTGAGTCTTCCCCACTGTGCCTGCAGAAAGAGACGTCCTATTCCTAGCTCTCTCCCGGATGGATACATTTGCCTGGAGAGCCCAGAACTCATGTCAGTTGGCCCGAGGCTAAACAGAGGGCAACTGAGCAGGCACACCCCTTCATTTTACTATTCTCCCGGGGTGGCTTCTGGGAGGAAAAAGGCATCAGTATTCCACCAAGATCATCTTCACCTAAGCCACCGTCACTAAGATTTACAACAAAGCAGGCTGTGACACTTTCTGGGGCCTAGGTGGCCAGGCCTACATGGAAGAGCACAGATCCTAACCCTAAGTTGTGTGGGTGGCTGCACCAGTGGGGCCGCATAGGACATAGGGCTGTGCCCGTAAGGGCTGTGGTCGCGTTTGGGAGCGTTAGGGACGCGTGGAGGACGCAGGGCGCAGACCTCTGTCCGTTTCCCGCCAGGATTAGCCCCTTAATGTCAGTGTTGGAGCCAGACATTCCAAAATTGAGGAAGTTAAAGGCAGAAAGCAGCCCTCTCACCCCCAAGGCAAGGAGTGGGAAAGGCTTGTTACATCAAGAGTCTTTCAAATCTTTCACTTTTGAGAGCAGAGTGTTTACATTTAAAAATCATTAACAAGCAGCAATAAGAAAGCGTACAGTAGCACAGGACAGAACACTGCCCTGCCCATATCAATACACCCCAATGACAAAGGCAAAGATTTAACTGACTTGCTTAGCTATTAGCGACTCACACCTCTCTATGATTATCATCTTTCCATTAAGCAAAACATCCTCTGAATTGGGGTGAAAGATAGTTCTGATGTGCCAAAGGAAGGCAACATGGAAATTCAGTTTCCTGCTATCAGAGGAAGGAGGGTCGACAGCCCAATGGGTTAACGCACCAACTGTAGCCTTCAATGTGTAGCCTGCAGGCGACACATTCAGCTGCTGGTGAGATGCTGATACAGGTTTGCTTGCTATGCAGGGGCCGGTGGTCATCTCACAGTGCCTCGAGAAGGTGTCCTGTTTGAATCCCTGTGCAAATATCGTATCAACCATGACCCGTAAATTACACTTTTTCCCCTCGTTTTTTCCAGTCAGTTTGGGACAGAGAGACCAGCTTTTGCATGGGTGTTACCAAGGCCAGAGTGCAGAAAACAAAAGCGCAACTGTTAGTAGCAATGCAGGTATTGAAGGGGCATTAACTGTTGGCTGATCGCACAGGGCAATGCATACCCATTTTCAATAAAAAAAAATAATAATAATAATAGTCACAAGCACGCCAAGGAGGTTGCGGAGATTGGATTAGAACTCAGGTCCCCAGCATTCCAAGACCAAGCACTTACCAGTTGAGCCACTGGCGACTGCACTTCTGAGAATAGCTTTTGGGCGTATGTATCTTTCTTCTGAAAGCCCCGGTGAGCATACCCATTTGCATTGTGAATCATGTTCACGGAAGAAAATGAGGATGGAACATCTGGCCCCCGCTCCAATAGATATTAGCTAACTGCAGTTGCCTAGAGGTTAAGTGCTTGTGTTACAGCGCTGGGGGCCTGGGATCGAGTCCTGCTTTCGGCACATAAACATAATAGTTGGGTGGGTAATGTCCTTGTATGATTGCAGTACCCACATGCCTCCTAAAAGGTTCAATGGGTATGAAAAGAGTTCCCTGGTAAGAAAGCAAGGAGGCGTGCAGGACAAAGGAGGAGGTGGGGCAGGCTAAAGGGGGAGGTTGTGCTGGATGAATGGGTACCTGGGGAGAGGAAGAGGGGCTGGGTGATGGGGGGGGGGGGGTAGGTCTAGAGGGGCCTGGGGATGTAGGATAAAGGGGGCCCTGTGGAGACAGGGAATAAGTTGGCCCGGGTGGGGTGTGTAAAGGAGGGTGCTAATGTGGGGGAAGGTGCGTTAATGACAGAAAAAAAAGGTGCAGCGGGATGGAATGGACCACCCTTTTTTCATCCAGTACTACCTGCCCCACCTCCTCTCCTCCACCGTCCCACCTCCCTGCTTTCTTCCTCCGTCCCACCTCCCTGCGTCCCTTTGCCCTTCTAGATCCACCCCCCACCTCCTCTCCTCTGGGACGCATTCATCCAACCCTACCTCCCCCTTCAACCTGCCCCACCTACTCCACCTACTCCTTCTCCCTGCACTTCCTCGGTGCCGCCTCTCTGCATTCTTCCACCCTCCCTTTACCAGGGAACTCTTTTCACACCCACTGAACCCTTTAGAAGGAGTTATACAAGGAAATTAACCAACTATTCAGTTTATGTGCCGAAAGCAGGACTCAAACCCAGGCCCCCAGTGCTGTAACTCATGTACTTAACCTCTAGGCCACTGCAGTTAGCTGGTATTCAGTGGAGCGGGGGGGCCAGATGTTCTATCCTCATTTTCTTCAGTGAACATGTTTCACAATCTAAATGGGTATGCTCACATGGGCATGCAGAAGAAAGATATATATGCCCAAAAGCTGCTCACAGAAAGACAGCCACCAGTGGCTCAACTGATAAGTGCTTGGTCTTGGAATGCTGGGGACCTGAGTTCTAATCCAATGTCAGGACCCTCCTCTGCATGCTTTTAAATGTATATATTTTTTTTTATCGAAAATGGGTATGCATTGCCCTGCGTGATCAGCCAAAAGTTAATGCCCCTTCAATACCTGCATTACTACTAACAGTTGCGCCTTTGTTTTCTGCACTCTGGCCTTGGTAACACCCATACAAAAGCTTGTCTCTATGTCCCAAACTGACTGGAAAAAACGAGGGGAAAAAGTGTAATTTACGGGTCATGGTTGATACGATATTTGCACAGGGATTCAAACAGGACACATTCTCGAGGCGCTGTGAGGTGACCACCACAAGTCATGCAGAATAAAGATATATACGCCCAAAAGCTGTTTTTAGCTAGACAATCCTGGTAACGCCTCTGGTGCCTCCCAACTCAACAACCCAATCACCCCTCCGGCCCTTCTTACTCGTCTCACAGCACCTCCAATAAGTGAGGAATGCATCTTTTGTTGGTAGATTTCCTTCATGAGGCTTAGCTAGGCCTGCATTCCTTTTCAAAGGGCCATAGAAGAGAGCAAAAAAGGAGAAGGCATAATAGAGCGGGAAGTAGGTGGAAGATGAGTGGTCAGGGGCGTTGGCAGTAATAGAAACAGGGCCTGGCCTGGCAGAGAGTTAGAAGTTAGGGAACACAACAATGAGCGAGGGACAAGGAAAGATGTCTCAGGCATGCAGCTCTCTGAGTCTTCCCCACTGTGCCTGCAGAAAGAGACGTCCTATTCCTAGCTCTCTCCCGGATGGATACATTTGCCTGGAGAGCCCAGAACTCATGTCAGTTGGCCCGAGGCTAAACAGAGGGCAACTGAGCAGGCACACCCCTTCATTTTACTATTCTCCCGGGGTGGCTTCTGGGAGGAAAAAGGCATCAGTATTCCACCAAGATCATCTTCACCTAAGCCACCGTCACTAAGATTTACAACAAAGCAGGCTGTGACACTTTCTGGGGCCTAGGTGGCCAGGCCTACATGGAAGAGCACAGATCCTAACCCTAAGTTGTGTGGGTGGCTGCACCAGTGGGGCCGCATAGGACATAGGGCTGTGCCCGTAAGGGCTGTGGTCGCGTTTGGGAGCGTTAGGGACGCGTGGAGGACGCAGGGCGCAGACCTCTGTCCGTTTCCCGCCAGGATTAGCCCCTTAATGTCAGTGTTGGAGCCAGACATTCCAAAATTGAGGAAGTTAAAGGCAGAAAGCAGCCCTCTCACCCCCAAGGCAAGGAGTGGGAAAGGCTTGTTACATCAAGAGTCTTTCAAATCTTTCACTTTTGAGAGCAGAGTGTTTACATTTAAAAATCATTAACAAGCAGCAATAAGAAAGCGTACAGTAGCACAGGACAGAACACTGCCCTGCCCATATCAATACACCCCAATGACAAAGGCAAAGATTTAACTGACTTGCTTAGCTATTAGCGACTCACACCTCTCTATGATTATCATCTTTCCATTAAGCAAAACATCCTCTGAATTGGGGTGAAAGATAGTTCTGATGTGCCAAAGGAAGGCAACATGGAAATTCAGTTTCCTGCTATCAGAGGAAGGAGGGTCGACAGCCCAATGGGTTAACGCACCAACTGTAGCCTTCAATGTGTAGCCTGCAGGCGACACATTCAGCTGCTGGTGAGATGCTGATACAGGTTTGCTTGCTATGCAGGGGCCGGTGGTCATCTCACAGTGCCTCGAGAAGGTGTCCTGTTTGAATCCCTGTGCAAATATCGTATCAACCATGACCCGTAAATTACACTTTTTCCCCTCGTTTTTTCCAGTCAGTTTGGGACAGAGAGACCAGCTTTTGCATGGGTGTTACCAAGGCCAGAGTGCAGAAAACAAAAGCGCAACTGTTAGTAGCAATGCAGGTATTGAAGGGGCATTAACTGTTGGCTGATCGCACAGGGCAATGCATACCCATTTTCAATAAAAAAAAATAATAATAATAATAGTCACAAGCACGCCAAGGAGGTTGCGGAGATTGGATTAGAACTCAGGTCCCCAGCATTCCAAGACCAAGCACTTACCAGTTGAGCCACTGGCGACTGCACTTCTGAGAATAGCTTTTGGGCGTATGTATCTTTCTTCTGAAAGCCCCGGTGAGCATACCCATTTGCATTGTGAATCATGTTCACGGAAGAAAATGAGGATGGAACATCTGGCCCCCGCTCCAATAGATATTAGCTAACTGCAGTTGCCTAGAGGTTAAGTGCTTGTGTTACAGCGCTGGGGGCCTGGGATCGAGTCCTGCTTTCGGCACATAAACATAATAGTTGGGTGGGTAATGTCCTTGTATGATTGCAGTACCCACATGCCTCCTAAAAGGTTCAATGGGTATGAAAAGAGTTCCCTGGTAAGAAAGCAAGGAGGCGTGCAGGACAAAGGAGGAGGTGGGGCAGGCTAAAGGGGGAGGTTGTGCTGGATGAATGGGTACCTGGGGAGAGGAAGAGGGGCTGGGTGATGGGGGGGGGGGGGGGTAGGTCTAGAGGGGCCTGGGGATGTAGGATAAAGGGGGCCCTGTGGAGACAGGGAATAAGTTGGCCCGGGTGGGGTGTGTAAAGGAGGGTGCTAATGTGGGGGAAGGTGCGTTAATGACAGAAAAAAAAGGTGCAGCGGGATGGAATGGACCACCCTTTTTTCATCCAGTACTACCTGCCCCACCTCCTCTCCTCCACCGTCCCACCTCCCTGCTTTCTTCCTCCGTCCCACCTCCCTGCGTCCCTTTGCCCTTCTAGATCCACCCCCCACCTCCTCTCCTCTGGGACGCATTCATCCAACCCTACCTCCCCCTTCAACCTGCCCCACCTACTCCTTCTCCCTGCACTTCCTCGGTGCCGCCTCTCTGCATTCTTCCACCCTCCCTTTACCAGGGAACTCTTTTCACACCCACTGAACCCTTTAGAAGGAGTTATACAAGGAAATTAACCAACTATTCAGTTTATGTGCCGAAAGCAGGACTCAAACCCAGGCCCCCAGTGCTGTAACTCATGTACTTAACCTCTAGGCCACTGCAGTTAGCTGGTATTCAGTGGAGCGGGGGGGCCAGATGTTCTATCCTCATTTTCTTCAGTGAACATGTTTCACAATCTAAATGGGTATGCTCACATGGGCATGCAGAAGAAAGATATATATGCCCAAAAGCTGCTCACAGAAAGACAGCCACCAGTGGCTCCACTGATAAGTGCTTGGTCTTGGAATGCTGGGGACCTGAGTTCTAATCCAATGTCAGGACCCTCCTCTGCATGCTTTTAAATGTATATATTTTTTTTTATCGAAAATGGGTATGCATTGCCCTGCGTGATCAGCCAAAAGTTAATGCCCCTTCAATACCTGCATTACTACTAACAGTTGCGCCTTTGTTTTCTGCACTCTGGCCTTGGTAACACCCATACAAAAGCTTGTCTCTATGTCCCAAACTGACTGGAAAAAACGAGGGGAAAAAGTGTAATTTACGGGTCATGGTTGATACGATATTTGCACAGGGATTCAAACAGGACACATTCTCGAGGCGCTGTGAGGTGACCACCACAAGTCATGCAGAATAAAGATATATACGCCCAAAAGCTGTTTTTAGCTAGACAATCCTGGTAACGCCTTTGGTGCCTCCCAACTCAACAACCCAATCACCCCTCCGGCCCTTCTTACTCGTCTCACAGCACCTCCAATAAGTGAGGAATGCATCTTTTGTTGGTAGATTTCCTTCATGAGGCTTAGCTAGGCCTGCATTCCTTTTCAAAGGGCCATAGAAGAGAGCAAAAAAGGAGAAGGCATAATAGAGCGGGAAGTAGGTGGAAGATGAGTGGTCAGGGGCGTTGGCAGTAATAGAAACAGGGCCTGGCCTGGCAGAGAGTTAGAAGTTAGGGAACACAACAATGAGCGAGGGACAAGGAAAGATGTCTCAGGCATGCAGCTCTCTGAGTCTTCCCCACTGTGCCTGCAGAAAGAGACGTCCTATTCCTAGCTCTCTCCCGGATGGATACATTTGCCTGGAGAGCCCAGAACTCATGTCAGTTGGCCCGAGGCTAAACAGAGGGCAAATGAGCAGGCACACCCCTTCATTTTACTATTCTCCCGGGGTGGCTTCTGGGAGGAAAAAGGCATCAGTATTCCACCAAGATCATCTTCACCTAAGCCACCGTCACTAAGATTTACAACAAAGCAGGCTGTGACACTTTCTGGGGCCTAGGTGGCCAGGCCTACATGGAAGAGCACAGATCCTAACCCTAAGTTGTGTGGGTGGCTGCACCAGTGGGGCCGCATAGGACATAGGGCTGTGCCCGTAAGGGCTGTGGTCGCGTTTGGGAGCGTTAGGGACGCGTGGAGGACGCAGGGCGCAGACCTCTGTCCGTTTCCCGCCAGGATTAGCCCCTTAATGTCAGTGTTGGAGCCAGACATTCCAAAATTGAGGAAGTTAAAGGCAGAAAGCAGCCCTCTCACCCCCAAGGCAAGGAGTGGGAAAGGCTTGTTACATCAAGAGTCTTTCAAATCTTTCACTTTTGAGAGCAGAGTGTTTACATTTAAAAATCATTAACAAGCAGCAATAAGAAAGCGTACAGTAGCACAGGACAGAACACTGCCCTGCCCATATCAATACACCCCAATGACAAAGGCAAAGATTTAACTGACTTGCTTAGCTATTAGCGACTCACACCTCTCTATGATTATCATCTTTCCATTAAGCAAAACATCCTCTGAATTGGGGTGAAAGATAGTTCTGATGTGCCAAAGGAAGGCAACATGGAAATTCAGTTTCCTGCTATCAGAGGAAGGAGGGTCGACAGCCCAATGGGTTAACGCACCAACTGTAGCCTTCAATGTGTAGCCTGCAGGCGACACATTCAGCTGCTGGTGAGATGCTGATACAGGTTTGCTTGCTATGCAGGGGCCGGTGGTCATCTCACAGTGCCTCGAGAAGGTGTCCTGTTTGAATCCCTGTGCAAATATCGTATCAACCATGACCCGTAAATTACACTTTTTCCCCTCGTTTTTTCCAGTCAGTTTGGGACAGAGAGACCAGCTTTTGCATGGGTGTTACCAAGGCCAGAGTGCAGAAAACAAAAGCGCAACTGTTAGTAGCAATGCAGGTATTGAAGGGGCATTAACTGTTGGCTGATCGCACAGGGCAATGCATACCCATTTTCAATAAAAAAAAATAATAATAATAATAGTCACAAGCACGCCAAGGAGGTTGCGGAGATTGGATTAGAACTCAGGTCCCCAGCATTCCAAGACCAAGCACTTACCAGTTGAGCCACTGGCGACTGCACTTCTGAGAATAGCTTTTGGGCGTATGTATCTTTCTTCTGAAAGCCCTGGTGAGCATACCCATTTGCATTGTGAATCATGTTCACGGAAGAAAATGAGGATGGAACATCTGGCCCCCGCTCCAATAGATATTAGCTAACTGCAGTTGCCTAGAGGTTAAGTGCTTGTGTTACAGCGCTGGGGGCCTGGGATCGAGTCCTGCTTTCGGCACATAAACATAATAGTTGGGTGGGTAATGTCCTTGTATGATTGCAGTACCCACATGCCTCCTAAAAGGTTCAATGGGTATGAAAAGAGTTCCCTGGTAAGAAAGCAAGGAGGCGTGCAGGACAAAGGAGGAGGTGGGGCAGGCTAAAGGGGGAGGTTGTGCTGGATGAATGGGTACCTGGGGAGAGGAAGAGGGGCTGGGGGGGGGGTAGGTCTAGAGGGGCCTGGGGATGTAGGATAAAGGGGGCCCTGTGGAGACAGGGAATAAGTTGGCCCGGGTGGGGTGTGTAAAGGAGGGTGCTAATGTGGGGGAAGGTGCGTTAATGACAGAAAAAAAAGGTGCAGCGGGATGGAATGGACCACCCTTTTTTCATCCAGTACTACCTGCCCCACCTCCTCTCCTCCACCGTCCCACCTCCCTGCTTTCTTCCTCCGTCCCACCTCCCTGCGTCCCTTTGCCCTTCTAGATCCACCCCCCACCTCCTCTCCTCTGGGACGCATTCATCCAACCCTACCTCCCCCTTCAACCTGCCCCACCTACTCCTTCTCCCTGCACTTCCTCGGTGCCGCCTCTCTGCATTCTTCCACCCTCCCTTTACCAGGGAACTCTTTTCACACCCACTGAACCCTTTAGAAGGAGTTATACAAGGAAATTAACCAACTATTCAGTTTATGTGCCGAAAGCAGGACTCAAACCCAGGCCCCCAGTGCTGTAACTCATGTACTTAACCTCTAGGCCACTGCAGTTAGCTGGTATTCAGTGGAGCGGGGGGCCAGATGTTCTATCCTCATTTTCTTCAGTGAACATGTTTCACAATCTAAATGGGTATGCTCACATGGGCATGCAGAAGAAAGATATATATGCCCAAAAGCTGCTCACAGAAAGACAGCCACCAGTGGCTCAACTGATAAGTGCTTGGTCTTGGAATGCTGGGGACCTGAGTTCTAATCCAATGTCAGGACCCTCCTCTGCATGCTTTTAAATGTATATATTTTTTTTTATCGAAAATGGGTATGCATTGCCCTGCGTGATCAGCCAAAAGTTAATGCCCCTTCAATACCTGCATTACTACTAACAGTTGCGCCTTTGTTTTCTGCACTCTGGCCTTGGTAACACCCATACAAAAGCTTGTCTCTATGTCCCAAACTGACTGGAAAAAACGAGGGGAAAAAGTGTAATTTACGGGTCATGGTTGATACGATATTTGCACAGGGATTCAAACAGGACACATTCTCGAGGCGCTGTGAGGTGACCACCACAAGTCATGCAGAATAAAGATATATACGCCCAAAAGCTGTTTTTAGCTAGACAATCCTGGTAACGCCTCTGGTGCCTCCCAACTCAACAACCCAATCACCCCTCCGGCCCTTCTTACTCGTCTCACAGCACCTCCAATAAGTGAGGAATGCATCTTTTGTTGGTAGATTTCCTTCATGAGGCTTAGCTAGGCCTGCATTCCTTTTCAAAGGGCCATAGAAGAGAGCAAAAAAGGAGAAGGCATAATAGAGCGGGAAGTAGGTGGAAGATGAGTGGTCAGGGGCGTTGGCAGTAATAGAAACAGGGCCTGGCCTGGCAGAGAGTTAGAAGTTAGGGAACACAACAATGAGCGAGGGACAAGGAAAGATGTCTCAGGCATGCAGCTCTCTGAGTCTTCCCCACTGTGCCTGCAGAAAGAGACGTCCTATTCCTAGCTCTCTCCCGGATGGATACATTTGCCTGGAGAGCCCAGAACTCATGTCAGTTGGCCCGAGGCTAAACAGAGGGCAAATGAGCAGGCACACCCCTTCATTTTACTATTCTCCCGGGGTGGCTTCTGGGAGGAAAAAGGCATCAGTATTCCACCAAGATCATCTTCACCTAAGCCACCGTCACTAAGATTTACAACAAAGCAGGCTGTGACACTTTCTGGGGCCTAGGTGGCCAGGCCTACATGGAAGAGCACAGATCCTAACCCTAAGTTGTGTGGGTGGCTGCACCAGTGGGGCCGCATAGGACATAGGGCTGTGCCCGTAAGGGCTGTGGTCGCGTTTGGGAGCGTTAGGGACGCGTGGAGGACGCAGGGCGCAGACCTCTGTCCGTTTCCCGCCAGGATTAGCCCCTTAATGTCAGTGTTGGAGCCAGACATTCCAAAATTGAGGAAGTTAAAGGCAGAAAGCAGCCCTCTCACCCCCAAGGCAAGGAGTGGGAAAGGCTTGTTACATCAAGAGTCTTTCAAATCTTTCACTTTTGAGAGCAGAGTGTTTACATTTAAAAATCATTAACAAGCAGCAATAAGAAAGCGTACAGTAGCACAGGACAGAACACTGCCCTGCCCATATCAATACACCCCAATGACAAAGGCAAAGATTTAACTGACTTGCTTAGCTATTAGCGACTCACACCTCTCTATGATTATCATCTTTCCATTAAGCAAAACATCCTCTGAATTGGGGTGAAAGATAGTTCTGATGTGCCAAAGGAAGGCAACATGGAAATTCAGTTTCCTGCTATCAGAGGAAGGAGGGTCGACAGCCCAATGGGTTAACGCACCAACTGTAGCCTTCAATGTGTAGCCTGCAGGCGACACATTCAGCTGCTGGTGAGATGCTGATACAGGTTTGCTTGCTATGCAGGGGCCGGTGGTCATCTCACAGTGCCTCGAGAAGGTGTCCTGTTTGAATCCCTGTGCAAATATCGTATCAACCATGACCCGTAAATTACACTTTTTCCCCTCGTTTTTTCCAGTCAGTTTGGGACAGAGAGACCAGCTTTTGCATGGGTGTTACCAAGGCCAGAGTGCAGAAAACAAAAGCGCAACTGTTAGTAGCAATGCAGGTATTGAAGGGGCATTAACTGTTGGCTGATCGCACAGGGCAATGCATACCCATTTTCAATAAAAAAAAATAATAATAATAATAGTCACAAGCACGCCAAGGAGGTTGCGGAGATTGGATTAGAACTCAGGTCCCCAGCATTCCAAGACCAAGCACTTACCAGTTGAGCCACTGGCGACTGCACTTCTGAGAATAGCTTTTGGGCGTATGTATCTTTCTTCTGAAAGCCCCGGTGAGCATACCCATTTGCATTGTGAATCATGTTCACGGAAGAAAATGAGGATGGAACATCTGGCCCCCGCTCCAATAGATATTAGCTAACTGCAGTTGCCTAGAGGTTAAGTGCTTGTGTTACAGCGCTGGGGGCCTGGGATCGAGTCCTGCTTTCGGCACATAAACATAATAGTTGGGTGGGTAATGTCCTTGTATGATTGCAGTACCCACATGCCTCCTAAAAGGTTCAATGGGTATGAAAAGAGTTCCCTGGTAAGAAAGCAAGGAGGCGTGCAGGACAAAGGAGGAGGTGGGGCAGGCTAAAGGGGGAGGTTGTGCTGGATGAATGGGTACCCGGGGAGAGGAAGAGGGGCTGGGTGATGGGGGGGGGGGGTAGGTCTAGAGGGGCCTGGGGATGTAGGATAAAGGGGGCCCTGTGGAGACAGGGAATAAGTTGGCCCGGGTGGGGTGTGTAAAGGAGGGTGCTAATGTGGGGGAAGGTGCGTTAATGACAGAAAAAAAAGGTGCAGCGGGATGGAATGGACCACCCTTTTTTCATCCAGTACTACCTGCCCCACCTCCTCTCCTCCACCGTCCCACCTCCCTGCTTTCTTCCTCCGTCCCACCTCCCTGCGTCCCTTTGCCCTTCTAGATCCACCCCCCACCTCCTCTCCTCTGGGACGCATTCATCCAACTCTACCTCCCCCTTCAACCTGCCCCACCTACTCCTTCTCCCTGCACTTCCTCGGTGCCGCCTCTCTGCATTCTTCCACCCTCCCTTTACCAGGGAACTCTTTTCACACCCACTGAACCCTTTAGAAGGAGTTATACAAGGAAATTAACCAACTATTCAGTTTATGTGCCGAAAGCAGGACTCAAACCCAGGCCCCCAGTGCTGTAACTCATGTACTTAACCTCTAGGCCACTGCAGTTAGCTGGTATTCAGTGGAGCGGGGGGGCCAGATGTTCTATCCTCATTTTCTTCAGTGAACATGTTTCACAATCTAAATGGGTATGCTCACATGGGCATGCAGAAGAAAGATATATATGCCCAAAAGCTGCTCACAGAAAGACAGCCACCAGTGGCTCAACTGATAAGTGCTTGGTCTTGGAATGCTGGGGACCTGAGTTCTAATCCAATGTCAGGACCCTCCTCTGCATGCTTTTAAATGTATATATTTTTTTTTATCGAAAATGGGTATGCATTGCCCTGCGTGATCAGCCAAAAGTTAATGCCCCTTCAATACCTGCATTACTACTAACAGTTGCGCCTTTGTTTTCTGCACTCTGGCCTTGGTAACACCCATACAAAAGCTTGTCTCTATGTCCCAAACTGACTGGAAAAAACGAGGGGAAAAAGTGTAATTTACGGGTCATGGTTGATACGATATTTGCACAGGGATTCAAACAGGACACATTCTCGAGGCGCTGTGAGGTGACCACCACAAGTCATGCAGAATAAAGATATATACGCCCAAAAGCTGTTTTTAGCTAGACAATCCTGGTAACGCCTCTGGTGCCTCCCAACTCAACAACCCAATCACCCCTCCGGCCCTTCTTACTCGTCTCACAGCACCTCCAATAAGTGAGGAATGCATCTTTTGTTGGTAGATTTCCTTCATGAGGCTTAGCTAGGCCTGCATTCCTTTTCAAAGGGCCATAGAAGAGAGCAAAAAAGGAGAAGGCATAATAGAGCGGGAAGTAGGTGGAAGATGAGTGGTCAGGGGCGTTGGCAGTAATAGAAACAGGGCCTGGCCTGGCAGAGAGTTAGAAGTTAGGGAACACAACAATGAGCGAGGGACAAGGAAAGATGTCTCAGGCATGCAGCTCTCTGAGTCTTCCCCACTGTGCCTGCAGAAAGAGACGTCCTATTCCTAGCTCTCTCCCGGATGGATACATTTGCCTGGAGAGCCCAGAACTCATGTCAGTTGGCCCGAGGCTAAACAGAGGGCAACTGAGCAGGCACACCCCTTCATTTTACTATTCTCCCGGGGTGGCTTCTGGGAGGAAAAAGGCATCAGTATTCCACCAAGATCATCTTCACCTAAGCCACCGTCACTAAGATTTACAACAAAGCAGGCTGTGACACTTTCTGGGGCCTAGGTGGCCAGGCCTACATGGAAGAGCACAGATCCTAACCCTAAGTTGTGTGGGTGGCTGCACCAGTGGGGCCGCATAGGACATAGGGCTGTGCCCGTAAGGGCTGTGGTCGCGTTTGGGAGCGTTAGGGACGCGTGGAGGACGCAGGGCGCAGACCTCTGTCCGTTTCCCGCCAGGATTAGCCCCTTAATGTCAGTGTTGGAGCCAGACATTCCAAAATTGAGGAAGTTAAAGGCAGAAAGCAGCCCTCTCACCCCCAAGGCAAGGAGTGGGAAAGGCTTGTTACATCAAGAGTCTTTCAAATCTTTCACTTTTGAGAGCAGAGTGTTTACATTTAAAAATCATTAACAAGCAGCAATAAGAAAGCGTACAGTAGCACAGGACAGAACACTGCCCTGCCCATATCAATACACCCCAATGACAAAGGCAAAGATTTAACTGACTTGCTTAGCTATTAGCGACTCACACCTCTCTATGATTATCATCTTTCCATTAAGCAAAACATCCTCTGAATTGGGGTGAAAGATAGTTCTGATGTGCCAAAGGAAGGCAACATGGAAATTCAGTTTCCTGCTATCAGAGGAAGGAGGGTCGACAGCCCAATGGGTTAACGCACCAACTGTAGCCTTCAATGTGTAGCCTGCAGGCGACACATTCAGCTGCTGGTGAGATGCTGATACAGGTTTGCTTGCTATGCAGGGGCCGGTGGTCATCTCACAGTGCCTCGAGAAGGTGTCCTGTTTGAATCCCTGTGCAAATATCGTATCAACCATGACCCGTAAATTACACTTTTTCCCCTCGTTTTTTCCAGTCAGTTTGGGACAGAGAGACCAGCTTTTGCATGGGTGTTACCAAGGCCAGAGTGCAGAAAACAAAAGCGCAACTGTTAGTAGCAATGCAGGTATTGAAGGGGCATTAACTGTTGGCTGATCGCACAGGGCAATGCATACCCATTTTCAATAAAAAAAAATAATAATAATAATAGTCACAAGCACGCCAAGGAGGTTGCGGAGATTGGATTAGAACTCAGGTCCCCAGCATTCCAAGACCAAGCACTTACCAGTTGAGCCACTGGCGACTGCACTTCTGAGAATAGCTTTTGGGCGTATGTATCTTTCTTCTGAAAGCCCTGGTGAGCATACCCATTTGCATTGTGAATCATGTTCACGGAAGAAAATGAGGATGGAACATCTGGCCCCCGCTCCAATAGATATTAGCTAACTGCAGTTGCCTAGAGGTTAAGTGCTTGTGTTACAGCGCTGGGGGCCTGGGATCGAGTCCTGCTTTCGGCACATAAACATAATAGTTGGGTGGGTAATGTCCTTGTATGATTGCAGTACCCACATGCCTCCTAAAAGGTTCAATGGGTATGAAAAGAGTTCCCTGGTAAGAAAGCAAGGAGGCGTGCAGGACAAAGGAGGAGGTGGGGCAGGCTAAAGGGGGAGGTTGTGCTGGATGAATGGGTACCTGGGGAGAGGAAGAGGGGCTGGGGGGGGGTTAGGTCTAGAGGGGCCTGGGGATGTAGGATAAAGGGGGCCCTGTGGAGACAGGGAATAAGTTGGCCCGGGTGGGGTGTGTAAAGGAGGGTGCTAATGTGGGGGAAGGTGCGTTAATGACAGAAAAAAAAGGTGCAGCGGGATGGAATGGACCACCCTTTTTTCATCCAGTACTACCTGCCCCACCTCCTCTCCTCCACCGTCCCACCTCCCTGCTTTCTTCCTCCGTCCCACCTCCCTGCGTCCCTTTGCCCTTCTAGATCCACCCCCCACCTCCTCTCCTCTGGGACGCATTCATCCAACCCTACCTCCCCCTTCAACCTGCCCCACCTACTCCTTCTCCCTGCACTTCCTCGGTGCCGCCTCTCTGCATTCTTCCACCCTCCCTTTACCAGGGAACTCTTTTCACACCCACTGAACCCTTTAGAAGGAGTTATACAAGGAAATTAACCAACTATTCAGTTTATGTGCCGAAAGCAGGACTCAAACCCAGGCCCCCAGTGCTGTAACTCATGTACTTAACCTCTAGGCCACTGCAGTTAGCTGGTATTCAGTGGAGCGGGGGGCCAGATGTTCTATCCTCATTTTCTTCAGTGAACATGTTTCACAATCTAAATGGGTATGCTCACATGGGCATGCAGAAGAAAGATATATATGCCCAAAAGCTGCTCACAGAAAGACAGCCACCAGTGGCTCAACTGATAAGTGCTTGGTCTTGGAATGCTGGGGACCTGAGTTCTAATCCAATGTCAGGACCCTCCTCTGCATGCTTTTAAATGTATATATTTTTTTTTATCGAAAATGGGTATGCATTGCCCTGCGTGATCAGCCAAAAGTTAATGCCCCTTCAATACCTGCATTACTACTAACAGTTGCGCCTTTGTTTTCTGCACTCTGGCCTTGGTAACACCCATACAAAAGCTTGTCTCTATGTCCCAAACTGACTGGAAAAAACGAGGGGAAAAAGTGTAATTTACGGGTCATGGTTGATACGATATTTGCACAGGGATTCAAACAGGACACATTCTCGAGGCGCTGTGAGGTGACCACCACAAGTCATGCAGAATAAAGATATATACGCCCAAAAGCTGTTTTTAGCTAGACAATCCTGGTAACGCCTCTGGTGCCTCCCAACTCAACAACCCAATCACCCCTCCGGCCCTTCTTACTCGTCTCACAGCACCTCCAATAAGTGAGGAATGCATCTTTTGTTGGTAGATTTCCTTCATGAGGCTTAGCTAGGCCTGCATTCCTTTTCAAAGGGCCATAGAAGAGAGCAAAAAAGGAGAAGGCATAATAGAGCGGGAAGTAGGTGGAAGATGAGTGGTCAGGGGCGTTGGCAGTAATAGAAACAGGGCCTGGCCTGGCAGAGAGTTAGAAGTTAGGGAACACAACAATGAGCGAGGGACAAGGAAAGATGTCTCAGGCATGCAGCTCTCTGAGTCTTCCCCACTGTGCCTGCAGAAAGAGACGTCCTATTCCTAGCTCTCTCCCGGATGGATACATTTGCCTGGAGAGCCCAGAACTCATGTCAGTTGGCCCGAGGCTAAACAGAGGGCAAATGAGCAGGCACACCCCTTCATTTTACTATTCTCCCGGGGTGGCTTCTGGGAGGAAAAAGGCATCAGTATTCCACCAAGATCATCTTCACCTAAGCCACCGTCACTAAGATTTACAACAAAGCAGGCTGTGACACTTTCTGGGGCCTAGGTGGCCAGGCCTACATGGAAGAGCACAGATCCTAACCCTAAGTTGTGTGGGTGGCTGCACCAGTGGGGCCGCATAGGACATAGGGCTGTGCCCGTAAGGGCGCGTTTGGGAGCGTTAGGGACGCGTGGAGGACGCAGGGCGCAGACCTCTGTCCGTTTCCCGCCAGGATTAGCCCCTTAATGTCAGTGTTGGAGCCAGACATTCCAAAATTGAGGAAGTTAAAGGCAGAAAGCAGCCCTCTCACCCCCAAGGCAAGGAGTGGGAAAGGCTTGTTACATCAAGAGTCTTTCAAATCTTTCACTTTTGAGAGCAGAGTGTTTACATTTAAAAATCATTAACAAGCAGCAATAAGAAAGCGTACAGTAGCACAGGACAGAACACTGCCCTGCCCATATCAATACACCCCAATGACAAAGGCAAAGATTTAACTGACTTGCTTAGCTATTAGCGACTCACACCTCTCTATGATTATCATCTTTCCATTAAGCAAAACATCCTCTGAATTGGGGTGAAAGATAGTTCTGATGTGCCAAAGGAAGGCAACATGGAAATTCAGTTTCCTGCTATCAGAGGAAGGAGGGTCGACAGCCCAATGGGTTAACGCACCAACTGTAGCCTTCAATGTGTAGCCTGCAGGCGACACATTCAGCTACTGGTGAGATGCTGATACAGGTTTGCTTGCTATGCAGGGGCCGGTGGTCATCTCACAGTGCCTCGAGAAGGTGTCCTGTTTGAATCCCTGTGCAAATATCGTATCAACCATGACCCGTAAATTACACTTTTTCCCCTCGTTTTTTCCAGTCAGTTTGGGACAGAGAGACCAGCTTTTGCATGGGTGTTACCAAGGCCAGAGTGCAGAAAACAAAAGCGCAACTGTTAGTAGCAATGCAGGTATTGAAGGGGCATTAACTGTTGGCTGATCGCACAGGGCAATGCATACCCATTTTCAATAAAAAAAAATAATAATAATAATAGTCACAAGCACGCCAAGGAGGTTGCGGAGATTGGATTAGAACTCAGGTCCCCAGCATTCCAAGACCAAGCACTTACCAGTTGAGCCACTGGCGACTGCACTTCTGAGAATAGCTTTTGGGCGTATGTATCTTTCTTCTGAAAGCCCCGGTGAGCATACCCATTTGCATTGTGAATCATGTTCACGGAAGAAAATGAGGATGGAACATCTGGCCCCCGCTCCAATAGATATTAGCTAACTGCAGTTGCCTAGAGGTTAAGTGCTTGTGTTACAGCGCTGGGGGCCTGGGATCGAGTCCTGCTTTCGGCACATAAACATAATAGTTGGGTGGGTAATGTCCTTGTATGATTGCAGTACCCACATGCCTCCTAAAAGGTTCAATGGGTATGAAAAGAGTTCCCTGGTAAGAAAGCAAGGAGGCGTGCAGGACAAAGGAGGAGGTGGGGCAGGCTAAAGGGGGAGGTTGTGCTGGATGAATGGGTACCCGGGGAGAGGAAGAGGGGCTGGGTGATGGGGGGGGGGGGGGGTAGGTCTAGAGGGGCCTGGGGATGTAGGATAAAGGGGGCCCTGTGGAGACAGGGAATAAGTTGGCCCGGGTGGGGTGTGTAAAGGAGGGTGCTAATGTGGGGGAAGGTGCGTTAATGACAGAAAAAAAAGGTGCAGCGGGATGGAATGGACCACCCTTTTTTCATCCAGTACTACCTGCCCCACCTCCTCTCCTCCACCGTCCCACCTCCCTGCTTTCTTCCTCCGTCCCACCTCCCTGCGTCCCTTTGCCCTTCTAGATCCACCCCCCACCTCCTCTCCTCTGGGACGCATTCATCCAACCCTACCTCCCCCTTCAACCTGCCCCACCTACTCCTTCTCCCTGCACTTCCTCGGTGCCGCCTCTCTGCATTCTTCCACCCTCCCTTTACCAGGGAACTCTTTTCACACCCACTGAACCCTTTAGAAGGAGTTATACAAGGAAATTAACCAACTATTCAGTTTATGTGCCGAAAGCAGGACTCAAACCCAGGCCCCCAGTGCTGTAACTCATGTACTTAACCTCTAGGCCACTGCAGTTAGCTGGTATTCAGTGGAGCGGGGGGGCCAGATGTTCTATCCTCATTTTCTTCAGTGAACATGTTTCACAATCTAAATGGGTATGCTCACATGGGCATGCAGAAGAAAGATATATATGCCCAAAAGCTGCTCACAGAAAGACAGCCACCAGTGGCTCCACTGATAAGTGCTTGGTCTTGGAATGCTGGGGACCTGAGTTCTAATCCAATGTCAGGACCCTCCTCTGCATGCTTTTAAATGTATATATTTTTTTTTATCGAAAATGGGTATGCATTGCCCTGCGTGATCAGCCAAAAGTTAATGCCCCTTCAATACCTGCATTACTACTAACAGTTGCGCCTTTGTTTTCTGCACTCTGGCCTTGGTAACACCCATACAAAAGCTTGTCTCTATGTCCCAAACTGACTGGAAAAAACGAGGGGAAAAAGTGTAATTTACGGGTCATGGTTGATACGATATTTGCACAGGGATTCAAACAGGACACATTCTCGAGGCGCTGTGAGGTGACCACCACAAGTCATGCAGAATAAAGATATATACGCCCAAAAGCTGTTTTTAGCTAGACAATCCTGGTAACGCCTCTGGTGCCTCCCAACTCAACAACCCAATCACCCCTCCGGCCCTTCTTACTCGTCTCACAGCACCTCCAATAAGTGAGGAATGCATCTTTTGTTGGTAGATTTCCTTCATGAGGCTTAGCTAGGCCTGCATTCCTTTTCAAAGGGCCATAGAAGAGAGCAAAAAAGGAGAAGGCATAATAGAGCGGGAAGTAGGTGGAAGATGAGTGGTCAGGGGCGTTGGCAGTAATAGAAACAGGGCCTGGCCTGGCAGAGAGTTAGAAGTTAGGGAACACAACAATGAGCGAGGGACAAGGAAAGATGTCTCAGGCATGCAGCTCTCTGAGTCTTCCCCACTGTGCCTGCAGAAAGAGACGTCCTATTCCTAGCTCTCTCCCGGATGGATACATTTGCCTGGAGAGCCCAGAACTCATGTCAGTTGGCCCGAGGCTAAACAGAGGGCAACTGAGCAGGCACACCCCTTCATTTTACTATTCTCCCGGGGTGGCTTCTGGGAGGAAAAAGGCATCAGTATTCCACCAAGATCATCTTCACCTAAGCCACCGTCACTAAGATTTACAACAAAGCAGGCTGTGACACTTTCTGGGGCCTAGGTGGCCAGGCCTACATGGAAGAGCACAGATCCTAACCCTAAGTTGTGTGGGTGGCTGCACCAGTGGGGCCGCATAGGACATAGGGCTGTGCCCGTAAGGGCTGTGGTCGCGTTTGGGAGCGTTAGGGACGCGTGGAGGACGCAGGGCGCAGACCTCTGTCCGTTTCCCGCCAGGATTAGCCCCTTAATGTCAGTGTTGGAGCCAGACATTCCAAAATTGAGGAAGTTAAAGGCAGAAAGCAGCCCTCTCACCCCCAAGGCAAGGAGTGGGAAAGGCTTGTTACATCAAGAGTCTTTCAAATCTTTCACTTTTGAGAGCAGAGTGTTTACATTTAAAAATCATTAACAAGCAGCAATAAGAAAGCGTACAGTAGCACAGGACAGAACACTGCCCTGCCCATATCAATACACCCCAATGACAAAGGCAAAGATTTAACTGACTTGCTTAGCTATTAGCGACTCACACCTCTCTATGATTATCATCTTTCCATTAAGCAAAACATCCTCTGAATTGGGGTGAAAGATAGTTCTGATGTGCCAAAGGAAGGCAACATGGAAATTCAGTTTCCTGCTATCAGAGGAAGGAGGGTCGACAGCCCAATGGGTTAACGCACCAACTGTAGCCTTCAATGTGTAGCCTGCAGGCGACACATTCAGCTGCTGGTGAGATGCTGATACAGGTTTGCTTGCTATGCAGGGGCCGGTGGTCATCTCACAGTGCCTCGAGAAGGTGTCCTGTTTGAATCCCTGTGCAAATATCGTATCAACCATGACCCGTAAATTACACTTTTTCCCCTCGTTTTTTCCAGTCAGTTTGGGACAGAGAGACCAGCTTTTGCATGGGTGTTACCAAGGCCAGAGTGCAGAAAACAAAAGCGCAACTGTTAGTAGCAATGCAGGTATTGAAGGGGCATTAACTGTTGGCTGATCGCACAGGGCAATGCATACCCATTTTCAATAAAAAAAAATAATAATAATAATAGTCACAAGCACGCCAAGGAGGTTGCGGAGATTGGATTAGAACTCAGGTCCCCAGCATTCCAAGACCAAGCACTTACCAGTTGAGCCACTGGCGACTGCACTTCTGAGAATAGCTTTTGGGCGTATGTATCTTTCTTCTGAAAGCCCTGGTGAGCATACCCATTTGCATTGTGAATCATGTTCACGGAAGAAAATGAGGATGGAACATCTGGCCCCCGCTCCAATAGATATTAGCTAACTGCAGTTGCCTAGAGGTTAAGTGCTTGTGTTACAGCGCTGGGGGCCTGGGATCGAGTCCTGCTTTCGGCACATAAACATAATAGTTGGGTGGGTAATGTCCTTGTATGATTGCAGTACCCACATGCCTCCTAAAAGGTTCAATGGGTATGAAAAGAGTTCCCTGGTAAGAAAGCAAGGAGGCGTGCAGGACAAAGGAGGAGGTGGGGCAGGCTAAAGGGGGAGGTTGTGCTGGATGAATGGGTACCTGGGGAGAGGAAGAGGGGCTGGGGGGGGGTTAGGTCTAGAGGGGCCTGGGGATGTAGGATAAAGGGGGCCCTGTGGAGACAGGGAATAAGTTGGCCCGGGTGGGGTGTGTAAAGGAGGGTGCTAATGTGGGGGAAGGTGCGTTAATGACAGAAAAAAAAGGTGCAGCGGGATGGAATGGACCACCCTTTTTTCATCCAGTACTACCTGCCCCACCTCCTCTCCTCCACCGTCCCACCTCCCTGCTTTCTTCCTCCGTCCCACCTCCCTGCGTCCCTTTGCCCTTCTAGATCCACCCCCCACCTCCTCTCCTCTGGGACGCATTCATCCAACCCTACCTCCCCCTTCAACCTGCCCCACCTACTCCTTCTCCCTGCACTTCCTCGGTGCCGCCTCTCTGCATTCTTCCACCCTCCCTTTACCAGGGAACTCTTTTCACACCCACTGAACCCTTTAGAAGGAGTTATACAAGGAAATTAACCAACTATTCAGTTTATGTGCCGAAAGCAGGACTCAAACCCAGGCCCCCAGTGCTGTAACTCATGTACTTAACCTCTAGGCCACTGCAGTTAGCTGGTATTCAGTGGAGCGGGGGGCCAGATGTTCTATCCTCATTTTCTTCAGTGAACATGTTTCACAATCTAAATGGGTATGCTCACATGGGCATGCAGAAGAAAGATATATATGCCCAAAAGCTGCTCACAGAAAGACAGCCACCAGTGGCTCAACTGATAAGTGCTTGGTCTTGGAATGCTGGGGACCTGAGTTCTAATCCAATGTCAGGACCCTCCTCTGCATGCTTTTAAATGTATATATTTTTTTTTATCGAAAATGGGTATGCATTGCCCTGCGTGATCAGCCAAAAGTTAATGCCCCTTCAATACCTGCATTACTACTAACAGTTGCGCCTTTGTTTTCTGCACTCTGGCCTTGGTAACACCCATACAAAAGCTTGTCTCTATGTCCCAAACTGACTGGAAAAAACGAGGGGAAAAAGTGTAATTTACGGGTCATGGTTGATACGATATTTGCACAGGGATTCAAACAGGACACATTCTCGAGGCGCTGTGAGGTGACCACCACAAGTCATGCAGAATAAAGATATATACGCCCAAAAGCTGTTTTTAGCTAGACAATCCTGGTAACGCCTCTGGTGCCTCCCAACTCAACAACCCAATCACCCCTCCGGCCCTTCTTACTCGTCTCACAGCACCTCCAATAAGTGAGGAATGCATCTTTTGTTGGTAGATTTCCTTCATGAGGCTTAGCTAGGCCTGCATTCCTTTTCAAAGGGCCATAGAAGAGAGCAAAAAAGGAGAAGGCATAATAGAGCGGGAAGTAGGTGGAAGATGAGTGGTCAGGGGCGTTGGCAGTAATAGAAACAGGGCCTGGCCTGGCAGAGAGTTAGAAGTTAGGGAACACAACAATGAGCGAGGGACAAGGAAAGATGTCTCAGGCATGCAGCTCTCTGAGTCTTCCCCACTGTGCCTGCAGAAAGAGACGTCCTATTCCTAGCTCTCTCCCGGATGGATACATTTGCCTGGAGAGCCCAGAACTCATGTCAGTTGGCCCGAGGCTAAACAGAGGGCAAATGAGCAGGCACACCCCTTCATTTTACTATTCTCCCGGGGTGGCTTCTGGGAGGAAAAAGGCATCAGTATTCCACCAAGATCATCTTCACCTAAGCCACCGTCACTAAGATTTACAACAAAGCAGGCTGTGACACTTTCTGGGGCCTAGGTGGCCAGGCCTACATGGAAGAGCACAGATCCTAACCCTAAGTTGTGTGGGTGGCTGCACCAGTGGGGCCGCATAGGACATAGGGCTGTGCCCGTAAGGGCGCGTTTGGGAGCGTTAGGGACGCGTGGAGGACGCAGGGCGCAGACCTCTGTCCGTTTCCCGCCAGGATTAGCCCCTTAATGTCAGTGTTGGAGCCAGACATTCCAAAATTGAGGAAGTTAAAGGCAGAAAGCAGCCCTCTCACCCCCAAGGCAAGGAGTGGGAAAGGCTTGTTACATCAAGAGTCTTTCAAATCTTTCACTTTTGAGAGCAGAGTGTTTACATTTAAAAATCATTAACAAGCAGCAATAAGAAAGCGTACAGTAGCACAGGACAGAACACTGCCCTGCCCATATCAATACACCCCAATGACAAAGGCAAAGATTTAACTGACTTGCTTAGCTATTAGCGACTCACACCTCTCTATGATTATCATCTTTCCATTAAGCAAAACATCCTCTGAATTGGGGTGAAAGATAGTTCTGATGTGCCAAAGGAAGGCAACATGGAAATTCAGTTTCCTGCTATCAGAGGAAGGAGGGTCGACAGCCCAATGGGTTAACGCACCAACTGTAGCCTTCAATGTGTAGCCTGCAGGCGACACATTCAGCTGCTGGTGAGATGCTGATACAGGTTTGCTTGCTATGCAGGGGCCGGTGGTCATCTCACAGTGCCTCGAGAAGGTGTCCTGTTTGAATCCCTGTGCAAATATCGTATCAACCATGACCCGTAAATTACACTTTTTCCCCTCGTTTTTTCCAGTCAGTTTGGGACAGAGAGACCAGCTTTTGCATGGGTGTTACCAAGGCCAGAGTGCAGAAAACAAAAGCGCAACTGTTAGTAGCAATGCAGGTATTGAAGGGGCATTAACTGTTGGCTGATCGCACAGGGCAATGCATACCCATTTTCAATAAAAAAAAATAATAATAATAATAGTCACAAGCACGCCAAGGAGGTTGCGGAGATTGGATTAGAACTCAGGTCCCCAGCATTCCAAGACCAAGCACTTACCAGTTGAGCCACTGGCGACTGCACTTCTGAGAATAGCTTTTGGGCGTATGTATCTTTCTTCTGAAAGCCCCGGTGAGCATACCCATTTGCATTGTGAATCATGTTCACGGAAGAAAATGAGGATGGAACATCTGGCCCCCGCTCCAATAGATATTAGCTAACTGCAGTTGCCTAGAGGTTAAGTGCTTGTGTTACAGCGCTGGGGGCCTGGGATCGAGTCCTGCTTTCGGCACATAAACATAATAGTTGGGTGGGTAATGTCCTTGTATGATTGCAGTACCCACATGCCTCCTAAAAGGTTCAATGGGTATGAAAAGAGTTCCCTGGTAAGAAAGCAAGGAGGCGTGCAGGACAAAGGAGGAGGTGGGGCAGGCTAAAGGGGGAGGTTGTGCTGGATGAATGGGTACCCGGGGAGAGGAAGAGGGGCTGGGTGATGGGGGGGGGGGGGGGTAGGTCTAGAGGGGCCTGGGGATGTAGGATAAAGGGGGCCCTGTGGAGACAGGGAATAAGTTGGCCCGGGTGGGGTGTGTAAAGGAGGGTGCTAATGTGGGGGAAGGTGCGTTAATGACAGAAAAAAAAGGTGCAGCGGGATGGAATGGACCACCCTTTTTTCATCCAGTACTACCTGCCCCACCTCCTCTCCTCCACCGTCCCACCTCCCTGCTTTCTTCCTCCGTCCCACCTCCCTGCGTCCCTTTGCCCTTCTAGATCCACCCCCCACCTCCTCTCCTCTGGGACGCATTCATCCAACCCTACCTCCCCCTTCAACCTGCCCCACCTACTCCTTCTCCCTGCACTTCCTCGGTGCCGCCTCTCTGCATTCTTCCACCCTCCCTTTACCAGGGAACTCTTTTCACACCCACTGAACCCTTTAGAAGGAGTTATACAAGGAAATTAACCAACTATTCAGTTTATGTGCCGAAAGCAGGACTCAAACCCAGGCCCCCAGTGCTGTAACTCATGTACTTAACCTCTAGGCCACTGCAGTTAGCTGGTATTCAGTGGAGCGGGGGGGCCAGATGTTCTATCCTCATTTTCTTCAGTGAACATGTTTCACAATCTAAATGGGTATGCTCACATGGGCATGCAGAAGAAAGATATATATGCCCAAAAGCTGCTCACAGAAAGACAGCCACCAGTGGCTCCACTGATAAGTGCTTGGTCTTGGAATGCTGGGGACCTGAGTTCTAATCCAATGTCAGGACCCTCCTCTGCATGCTTTTAAATGTATATATTTTTTTTTATCGAAAATGGGTATGCATTGCCCTGCGTGATCAGCCAAAAGTTAATGCCCCTTCAATACCTGCATTACTACTAACAGTTGCGCCTTTGTTTTCTGCACTCTGGCCTTGGTAACACCCATACAAAAGCTTGTCTCTATGTCCCAAACTGACTGGAAAAAACGAGGGGAAAAAGTGTAATTTACGGGTCATGGTTGATACGATATTTGCACAGGGATTCAAACAGGACACATTCTCGAGGCGCTGTGAGGTGACCACCACAAGTCATGCAGAATAAAGATATATACGCCCAAAAGCTGTTTTTAGCTAGACAATCCTGGTAACGCCTTTGGTGCCTCCCAACTCAACAACCCAATCACCCCTCCGGCCCTTCTTACTCGTCTCACAGCACCTCCAATAAGTGAGGAATGCATCTTTTGTTGGTAGATTTCCTTCATGAGGCTTAGCTAGGCCTGCATTCCTTTTCAAAGGGCCATAGAAGAGAGCAAAAAAGGAGAAGGCATAATAGAGCGGGAAGTAGGTGGAAGATGAGTGGTCAGGGGCGTTGGCAGTAATAGAAACAGGGCCTGGCCTGGCAGAGAGTTAGAAGTTAGGGAACACAACAATGAGCGAGGGACAAGGAAAGATGTCTCAGGCATGCAGCTCTCTGAGTCTTCCCCACTGTGCCTGCAGAAAGAGACGTCCTATTCCTAGCTCTCTCCCGGATGGATACATTTGCCTGGAGAGCCCAGAACTCATGTCAGTTGGCCCGAGGCTAAACAGAGGGCAAATGAGCAGGCACACCCCTTCATTTTACTATTCTCCCGGGGTGGCTTCTGGGAGGAAAAAGGCATCAGTATTCCACCAAGATCATCTTCACCTAAGCCACCGTCACTAAGATTTACAACAAAGCAGGCTGTGACACTTTCTGGGGCCTAGGTGGCCAGGCCTACATGGAAGAGCACAGATCCTAACCCTAAGTTGTGTGGGTGGCTGCACCAGTGGGGCCGCATAGGACATAGGGCTGTGCCCGTAAGGGCTGTGGTCGCGTTTGGGAGCGTTAGGGACGCGTGGAGGACGCAGGGCGCAGACCTCTGTCCGTTTCCCGCCAGGATTAGCCCCTTAATGTCAGTGTTGGAGCCAGACATTCCAAAATTGAGGAAGTTAAAGGCAGAAAGCAGCCCTCTCACCCCCAAGGCAAGGAGTGGGAAAGGCTTGTTACATCAAGAGTCTTTCAAATCTTTCACTTTTGAGAGCAGAGTGTTTACATTTAAAAATCATTAACAAGCAGCAATAAGAAAGCGTACAGTAGCACAGGACAGAACACTGCCCTGCCCATATCAATACACCCCAATGACAAAGGCAAAGATTTAACTGACTTGCTTAGCTATTAGCGACTCACACCTCTCTATGATTATCATCTTTCCATTAAGCAAAACATCCTCTGAATTGGGGTGAAAGATAGTTCTGATGTGCCAAAGGAAGGCAACATGGAAATTCAGTTTCCTGCTATCAGAGGAAGGAGGGTCGACAGCCCAATGGGTTAACGCACCAACTGTAGCCTTCAATGTGTAGCCTGCAGGCGACACATTCAGCTGCTGGTGAGATGCTGATACAGGTTTGCTTGCTATGCAGGGGCCGGTGGTCATCTCACAGTGCCTCGAGAAGGTGTCCTGTTTGAATCCCTGTGCAAATATCGTATCAACCATGACCCGTAAATTACACTTTTTCCCCTCGTTTTTTCCAGTCAGTTTGGGACAGAGAGACCAGCTTTTGCATGGGTGTTACCAAGGCCAGAGTGCAGAAAACAAAAGCGCAACTGTTAGTAGCAATGCAGGTATTGAAGGGGCATTAACTGTTGGCTGATCGCACAGGGCAATGCATACCCATTTTCAATAAAAAAAAATAATAATAATAATAGTCACAAGCACGCCAAGGAGGTTGCGGAGATTGGATTAGAACTCAGGTCCCCAGCATTCCAAGACCAAGCACTTACCAGTTGAGCCACTGGCGACTGCACTTCTGAGAATAGCTTTTGGGCGTATGTATCTTTCTTCTGAAAGCCCTGGTGAGCATACCCATTTGCATTGTGAATCATGTTCACGGAAGAAAATGAGGATGGAACATCTGGCCCCCGCTCCAATAGATATTAGCTAACTGCAGTTGCCTAGAGGTTAAGTGCTTGTGTTACAGCGCTGGGGGCCTGGGATCGAGTCCTGCTTTCGGCACATAAACATAATAGTTGGGTGGGTAATGTCCTTGTATGATTGCAGTACCCACATGCCTCCTAAAAGGTTCAATGGGTATGAAAAGAGTTCCCTGGTAAGAAAGCAAGGAGGCGTGCAGGACAAAGGAGGAGGTGGGGCAGGCTAAAGGGGGAGGTTGTGCTGGATGAATGGGTACCTGGGGAGAGGAAGAGGGGCTGGGGGGGGGGTAGGTCTAGAGGGGCCTGGGGATGTAGGATAAAGGGGGCCCTGTGGAGACAGGGAATAAGTTGGCCCGGGTGGGGTGTGTAAAGGAGGGTGCTAATGTGGGGGAAGGTGCGTTAATGACAGAAAAAAAAGGTGCAGCGGGATGGAATGGACCACCCTTTTTTCATCCAGTACTACCTGCCCCACCTCCTCTCCTCCACCGTCCCACCTCCCTGCTTTCTTCCTCCGTCCCACCTCCCTGCGTCCCTTTGCCCTTCTAGATCCACCCCCCACCTCCTCTCCTCTGGGACGCATTCATCCAACCCTACCTCCCCCTTCAACCTGCCCCACCTACTCCTTCTCCCTGCACTTCCTCGGTGCCGCCTCTCTGCATTCTTCCACCCTCCCTTTACCAGGGAACTCTTTTCACACCCACTGAACCCTTTAGAAGGAGTTATACAAGGAAATTAACCAACTATTCAGTTTATGTGCCGAAAGCAGGACTCAAACCCAGGCCCCCAGTGCTGTAACTCATGTACTTAACCTCTAGGCCACTGCAGTTAGCTGGTATTCAGTGGAGCGGGGGGGCCAGATGTTCTATCCTCATTTTCTTCAGTGAACATGTTTCACAATCTAAATGGGTATGCTCACATGGGCATGCAGAAGAAAGATATATATGCCCAAAAGCTGCTCACAGAAAGACAGCCACCAGTGGCTCCACTGATAAGTGCTTGGTCTTGGAATGCTGGGGACCTGAGTTCTAATCCAATGTCAGGACCCTCCTCTGCATGCTTTTAAATGTATATATTTTTTTTTATCGAAAATGGGTATGCATTGCCCTGCGTGATCAGCCAAAAGTTAATGCCCCTTCAATACCTGCATTACTACTAACAGTTGCGCCTTTGTTTTCTGCACTCTGGCCTTGGTAACACCCATACAAAAGCTTGTCTCTATGTCCCAAACTGACTGGAAAAAACGAGGGGAAAAAGTGTAATTTACGGGTCATGGTTGATACGATATTTGCACAGGGATTCAAACAGGACACATTCTCGAGGCGCTGTGAGGTGACCACCACAAGTCATGCAGAATAAAGATATATACGCCCAAAAGCTGTTTTTAGCTAGACAATCCTGGTAACGCCTTTGGTGCCTCCCAACTCAACAACCCAATCACCCCTCCGGCCCTTCTTACTCGTCTCACAGCACCTCCAATAAGTGAGGAATGCATCTTTTGTTGGTAGATTTCCTTCATGAGGCTTAGCTAGGCCTGCATTCCTTTTCAAAGGGCCATAGAAGAGAGCAAAAAAGGAGAAGGCATAATAGAGCGGGAAGTAGGTGGAAGATGAGTGGTCAGGGGCGTTGGCAGTAATAGAAACAGGGCCTGGCCTGGCAGAGAGTTAGAAGTTAGGGAACACAACAATGAGCGAGGGACAAGGAAAGATGTCTCAGGCATGCAGCTCTCTGAGTCTTCCCCACTGTGCCTGCAGAAAGAGACGTCCTATTCCTAGCTCTCTCCCGGATGGATACATTTGCCTGGAGAGCCCAGAACTCATGTCAGTTGGCCCGAGGCTAAACAGAGGGCAAATGAGCAGGCACACCCCTTCATTTTACTATTCTCCCGGGGTGGCTTCTGGGAGGAAAAAGGCATCAGTATTCCACCAAGATCATCTTCACCTAAGCCACCGTCACTAAGATTTACAACAAAGCAGGCTGTGACACTTTCTGGGGCCTAGGTGGCCAGGCCTACATGGAAGAGCACAGATCCTAACCCTAAGTTGTGTGGGTGGCTGCACCAGTGGGGCCGCATAGGACATAGGGCTGTGCCCGTAAGGGCTGTGGTCGCGTTTGGGAGCGTTAGGGACGCGTGGAGGACGCAGGGCGCAGACCTCTGTCCGTTTCCCGCCAGGATTAGCCCCTTAATGTCAGTGTTGGAGCCAGACATTCCAAAATTGAGGAAGTTAAAGGCAGAAAGCAGCCCTCTCACCCCCAAGGCAAGGAGTGGGAAAGGCTTGTTACATCAAGAGTCTTTCAAATCTTTCACTTTTGAGAGCAGAGTGTTTACATTTAAAAATCATTAACAAGCAGCAATAAGAAAGCGTACAGTAGCACAGGACAGAACACTGCCCTGCCCATATCAATACACCCCAATGACAAAGGCAAAGATTTAACTGACTTGCTTAGCTATTAGCGACTCACACCTCTCTATGATTATCATCTTTCCATTAAGCAAAACATCCTCTGAATTGGGGTGAAAGATAGTTCTGATGTGCCAAAGGAAGGCAACATGGAAATTCAGTTTCCTGCTATCAGAGGAAGGAGGGTCGACAGCCCAATGGGTTAACGCACCAACTGTAGCCTTCAATGTGTAGCCTGCAGGCGACACATTCAGCTGCTGGTGAGATGCTGATACAGGTTTGCTTGCTATGCAGGGGCCGGTGGTCATCTCACAGTGCCTCGAGAAGGTGTCCTGTTTGAATCCCTGTGCAAATATCGTATCAACCATGACCCGTAAATTACACTTTTTCCCCTCGTTTTTTCCAGTCAGTTTGGGACAGAGAGACCAGCTTTTGCATGGGTGTTACCAAGGCCAGAGTGCAGAAAACAAAAGCGCAACTGTTAGTAGCAATGCAGGTATTGAAGGGGCATTAACTGTTGGCTGATCGCACAGGGCAATGCATACCCATTTTCAATAAAAAAAAATAATAATAATAATAGTCACAAGCACGCCAAGGAGGTTGCGGAGATTGGATTAGAACTCAGGTCCCCAGCATTCCAAGACCAAGCACTTACCAGTTGAGCCACTGGCGACTGCACTTCTGAGAATAGCTTTTGGGCGTATGTATCTTTCTTCTGAAAGCCCCGGTGAGCATACCCATTTGCATTGTGAATCATGTTCACGGAAGAAAATGAGGATGGAACATCTGGCCCCCGCTCCAATAGATATTAGCTAACTGCAGTTGCCTAGAGGTTAAGTGCTTGTGTTACAGCGCTGGGGGCCTGGGATCGAGTCCTGCTTTCGGCACATAAACATAATAGTTGGGTGGGTAATGTCCTTGTATGATTGCAGTACCCACATGCCTCCTAAAAGGTTCAATGGGTATGAAAAGAGTTCCCTGGTAAGAAAGCAAGGAGGCGTGCAGGACAAAGGAGGAGGTGGGGCAGGCTAAAGGGGGAGGTTGTGCTGGATGAATGGGTACCTGGGGAGAGGAAGAGGGGCTGGGGGGGGGTTAGGTCTAGAGGGGCCTGGGGATGTAGGATAAAGGGGGCCCTGTGGAGACAGGGAATAAGTTGGCCCGGGTGGGGTGTGTAAAGGAGGGTGCTAATGTGGGGGAAGGTGCGTTAATGACAGAAAAAAAAGGTGCAGCGGGATGGAATGGACCACCCTTTTTTCATCCAGTACTACCTGCCCCACCTCCTCTCCTCCACCGTCCCACCTCCCTGCTTTCTTCCTCCGTCCCACCTCCCTGCGTCCCTTTGCCCTTCTAGATCCACCCCCCACCTCCTCTCCTCTGGGACGCATTCATCCAACCCTACCTCCCCCTTCAACCTGCCCCACCTACTCCTTCTCCCTGCACTTCCTCGGTGCCGCCTCTCTGCATTCTTCCACCCTCCCTTTACCAGGGAACTCTTTTCACACCCACTGAACCCTTTAGAAGGAGTTATACAAGGAAATTAACCAACTATTCAGTTTATGTGCCGAAAGCAGGACTCAAACCCAGGCCCCCAGTGCTGTAACTCATGTACTTAACCTCTAGGCCACTGCAGTTAGCTGGTATTCAGTGGAGCGGGGGGCCAGATGTTCTATCCTCATTTTCTTCAGTGAACATGTTTCACAATCTAAATGGGTATGCTCACATGGGCATGCAGAAGAAAGATATATATGCCCAAAAGCTGCTCACAGAAAGACAGCCACCAGTGGCTCAACTGATAAGTGCTTGGTCTTGGAATGCTGGGGACCTGAGTTCTAATCCAATGTCAGGACCCTCCTCTGCATGCTTTTAAATGTATATATTTTTTTTTATCGAAAATGGGTATGCATTGCCCTGCGTGATCAGCCAAAAGTTAATGCCCCTTCAATACCTGCATTACTACTAACAGTTGCGCCTTTGTTTTCTGCACTCTGGCCTTGGTAACACCCATACAAAAGCTTGTCTCTATGTCCCAAACTGACTGGAAAAAACGAGGGGAAAAAGTGTAATTTACGGGTCATGGTTGATACGATATTTGCACAGGGATTCAAACAGGACACATTCTCGAGGCGCTGTGAGGTGACCACCACAAGTCATGCAGAATAAAGATATATACGCCCAAAAGCTGTTTTTAGCTAGACAATCCTGGTAACGCCTCTGGTGCCTCCCAACTCAACAACCCAATCACCCCTCCGGCCCTTCTTACTCGTCTCACAGCACCTCCAATAAGTGAGGAATGCATCTTTTGTTGGTAGATTTCCTTCATGAGGCTTAGCTAGGCCTGCATTCCTTTTCAAAGGGCCATAGAAGAGAGCAAAAAAGGAGAAGGCATAATAGAGCGGGAAGTAGGTGGAAGATGAGTGGTCAGGGGCGTTGGCAGTAATAGAAACAGGGCCTGGCCTGGCAGAGAGTTAGAAGTTAGGGAACACAACAATGAGCGAGGGACAAGGAAAGATGTCTCAGGCATGCAGCTCTCTGAGTCTTCCCCACTGTGCCTGCAGAAAGAGACGTCCTATTCCTAGCTCTCTCCCGGATGGATACATTTGCCTGGAGAGCCCAGAACTCATGTCAGTTGGCCCGAGGCTAAACAGAGGGCAAATGAGCAGGCACACCCCTTCATTTTACTATTCTCCCGGGGTGGCTTCTGGGAGGAAAAAGGCATCAGTATTCCACCAAGATCATCTTCACCTAAGCCACCGTCACTAAGATTTACAACAAAGCAGGCTGTGACACTTTCTGGGGCCTAGGTGGCCAGGCCTACATGGAAGAGCACAGATCCTAACCCTAAGTTGTGTGGGTGGCTGCACCAGTGGGGCCGCATAGGACATAGGGCTGTGCCCGTAAGGGCTGTGGTCGCGTTTGGGAGCGTTAGGGACGCGTGGAGGACGCAGGGCGCAGACCTCTGTCCGTTTCCCGCCAGGATTAGCCCCTTAATGTCAGTGTTGGAGCCAGACATTCCAAAATTGAGGAAGTTAAAGGCAGAAAGCAGCCCTCTCACCCCCAAGGCAAGGAGTGGGAAAGGCTTGTTACATCAAGAGTCTTTCAAATCTTTCACTTTTGAGAGCAGAGTGTTTACATTTAAAAATCATTAACAAGCAGCAATAAGAAAGCGTACAGTAGCACAGGACAGAACACTGCCCTGCCCATATCAATACACCCCAATGACAAAGGCAAAGATTTAACTGACTTGCTTAGCTATTAGCGACTCACACCTCTCTATGATTATCATCTTTCCATTAAGCAAAACATCCTCTGAATTGGGGTGAAAGATAGTTCTGATGTGCCAAAGGAAGGCAACATGGAAATTCAGTTTCCTGCTATCAGAGGAAGGAGGGTCGACAGCCCAATGGGTTAACGCACCAACTGTAGCCTTCAATGTGTAGCCTGCAGGCGACACATTCAGCTGCTGGTGAGATGCTGATACAGGTTTGCTTGCTATGCAGGGGCCGGTGGTCATCTCACAGTGCCTCGAGAAGGTGTCCTGTTTGAATCCCTGTGCAAATATCGTATCAACCATGACCCGTAAATTACACTTTTTCCCCTCGTTTTTTCCAGTCAGTTTGGGACAGAGAGACCAGCTTTTGCATGGGTGTTACCAAGGCCAGAGTGCAGAAAACAAAAGCGCAACTGTTAGTAGCAATGCAGGTATTGAAGGGGCATTAACTGTTGGCTGATCGCACAGGGCAATGCATACCCATTTTCAATAAAAAAAAATAATAATAATAATAGTCACAAGCACGCCAAGGAGGTTGCGGAGATTGGATTAGAACTCAGGTCCCCAGCATTCCAAGACCAAGCACTTACCAGTTGAGCCACTGGCGACTGCACTTCTGAGAATAGCTTTTGGGCGTATGTATCTTTCTTCTGAAAGCCCCGGTGAGCATACCCATTTGCATTGTGAATCATGTTCACGGAAGAAAATGAGGATGGAACATCTGGCCCCCGCTCCAATAGATATTAGCTAACTGCAGTTGCCTAGAGGTTAAGTGCTTGTGTTACAGCGCTGGGGGCCTGGGATCGAGTCCTGCTTTCGGCACATAAACATAATAGTTGGGTGGGTAATGTCCTTGTATGATTGCAGTACCCACATGCCTCCTAAAAGGTTCAATGGGTATGAAAAGAGTTCCCTGGTAAGAAAGCAAGGAGGCGTGCAGGACAAAGGAGGAGGTGGGGCAGGCTAAAGGGGGAGGTTGTGCTGGATGAATGGGTACCCGGGGAGAGGAAGAGGGGCTGGGTGATGGGGGGGGGGGGGTAGGTCTAGAGGGGCCTGGGGATGTAGGATAAAGGGGGCCCTGTGGAGACAGGGAATAAGTTGGCCCGGGTGGGGTGTGTAAAGGAGGGTGCTAATGTGGGGGAAGGTGCGTTAATGACAGAAAAAAAAGGTGCAGCGGGATGGAATGGACCACCCTTTTTTCATCCAGTACTACCTGCCCCACCTCCTCTCCTCCACCGTCCCACCTCCCTGCTTTCTTCCTCCGTCCCACCTCCCTGCGTCCCTTTGCCCTTCTAGATCCACCCCCCACCTCCTCTCCTCTGGGACGCATTCATCCAACTCTACCTCCCCCTTCAACCTGCCCCACCTACTCCTTCTCCCTGCACTTCCTCGGTGCCGCCTCTCTGCATTCTTCCACCCTCCCTTTACCAGGGAACTCTTTTCACACCCACTGAACCCTTTAGAAGGAGTTATACAAGGAAATTAACCAACTATTCAGTTTATGTGCCGAAAGCAGGACTCAAACCCAGGCCCCCAGTGCTGTAACTCATGTACTTAACCTCTAGGCCACTGCAGTTAGCTGGTATTCAGTGGAGCGGGGGGGCCAGATGTTCTATCCTCATTTTCTTCAGTGAACATGTTTCACAATCTAAATGGGTATGCTCACATGGGCATGCAGAAGAAAGATATATATGCCCAAAAGCTGCTCACAGAAAGACAGCCACCAGTGGCTCAACTGATAAGTGCTTGGTCTTGGAATGCTGGGGACCTGAGTTCTAATCCAATGTCAGGACCCTCCTCTGCATGCTTTTAAATGTATATATTTTTTTTTATCGAAAATGGGTATGCATTGCCCTGCGTGATCAGCCAAAAGTTAATGCCCCTTCAATACCTGCATTACTACTAACAGTTGCGCCTTTGTTTTCTGCACTCTGGCCTTGGTAACACCCATACAAAAGCTTGTCTCTATGTCCCAAACTGACTGGAAAAAACGAGGGGAAAAAGTGTAATTTACGGGTCATGGTTGATACGATATTTGCACAGGGATTCAAACAGGACACATTCTCGAGGCGCTGTGAGGTGACCACCACAAGTCATGCAGAATAAAGATATATACGCCCAAAAGCTGTTTTTAGCTAGACAATCCTGGTAACGCCTCTGGTGCCTCCCAACTCAACAACCCAATCACCCCTCCGGCCCTTCTTACTCGTCTCACAGCACCTCCAATAAGTGAGGAATGCATCTTTTGTTGGTAGATTTCCTTCATGAGGCTTAGCTAGGCCTGCATTCCTTTTCAAAGGGCCATAGAAGAGAGCAAAAAAGGAGAAGGCATAATAGAGCGGGAAGTAGGTGGAAGATGAGTGGTCAGGGGCGTTGGCAGTAATAGAAACAGGGCCTGGCCTGGCAGAGAGTTAGAAGTTAGGGAACACAACAATGAGCGAGGGACAAGGAAAGATGTCTCAGGCATGCAGCTCTCTGAGTCTTCCCCACTGTGCCTGCAGAAAGAGACGTCCTATTCCTAGCTCTCTCCCGGATGGATACATTTGCCTGGAGAGCCCAGAACTCATGTCAGTTGGCCCGAGGCTAAACAGAGGGCAACTGAGCAGGCACACCCCTTCATTTTACTATTCTCCCGGGGTGGCTTCTGGGAGGAAAAAGGCATCAGTATTCCACCAAGATCATCTTCACCTAAGCCACCGTCACTAAGATTTACAACAAAGCAGGCTGTGACACTTTCTGGGGCCTAGGTGGCCAGGCCTACATGGAAGAGCACAGATCCTAACCCTAAGTTGTGTGGGTGGCTGCACCAGTGGGGCCGCATAGGACATAGGGCTGTGCCCGTAAGGGCTGTGGTCGCGTTTGGGAGCGTTAGGGACGCGTGGAGGACGCAGGGCGCAGACCTCTGTCCGTTTCCCGCCAGGATTAGCCCCTTAATGTCAGTGTTGGAGCCAGACATTCCAAAATTGAGGAAGTTAAAGGCAGAAAGCAGCCCTCTCACCCCCAAGGCAAGGAGTGGGAAAGGCTTGTTACATCAAGAGTCTTTCAAATCTTTCACTTTTGAGAGCAGAGTGTTTACATTTAAAAATCATTAACAAGCAGCAATAAGAAAGCGTACAGTAGCACAGGACAGAACACTGCCCTGCCCATATCAATACACCCCAATGACAAAGGCAAAGATTTAACTGACTTGCTTAGCTATTAGCGACTCACACCTCTCTATGATTATCATCTTTCCATTAAGCAAAACATCCTCTGAATTGGGGTGAAAGATAGTTCTGATGTGCCAAAGGAAGGCAACATGGAAATTCAGTTTCCTGCTATCAGAGGAAGGAGGGTCGACAGCCCAATGGGTTAACGCACCAACTGTAGCCTTCAATGTGTAGCCTGCAGGCGACACATTCAGCTGCTGGTGAGATGCTGATACAGGTTTGCTTGCTATGCAGGGGCCGGTGGTCATCTCACAGTGCCTCGAGAAGGTGTCCTGTTTGAATCCCTGTGCAAATATCGTATCAACCATGACCCGTAAATTACACTTTTTCCCCTCGTTTTTTCCAGTCAGTTTGGGACAGAGAGACCAGCTTTTGCATGGGTGTTACCAAGGCCAGAGTGCAGAAAACAAAAGCGCAACTGTTAGTAGCAATGCAGGTATTGAAGGGGCATTAACTGTTGGCTGATCGCACAGGGCAATGCATACCCATTTTCAATAAAAAAAAATAATAATAATAATAGTCACAAGCACGCCAAGGAGGTTGCGGAGATTGGATTAGAACTCAGGTCCCCAGCATTCCAAGACCAAGCACTTACCAGTTGAGCCACTGGCGACTGCACTTCTGAGAATAGCTTTTGGGCGTATGTATCTTTCTTCTGAAAGCCCCGGTGAGCATACCCATTTGCATTGTGAATCATGTTCACGGAAGAAAATGAGGATGGAACATCTGGCCCCCGCTCCAATAGATATTAGCTAACTGCAGTTGCCTAGAGGTTAAGTGCTTGTGTTACAGCGCTGGGGGCCTGGGATCGAGTCCTGCTTTCGGCACATAAACATAATAGTTGGGTGGGTAATGTCCTTGTATGATTGCAGTACCCACATGCCTCCTAAAAGGTTCAATGGGTATGAAAAGAGTTCCCTGGTAAGAAAGCAAGGAGGCGTGCAGGACAAAGGAGGAGGTGGGGCAGGCTAAAGGGGGAGGTTGTGCTGGATGAATGGGTACCTGGGGAGAGGAAGAGGGGCTGGGTGATGGGGGGGGGGGGGGGTAGGTCTAGAGGGGCCTGGGGATGTAGGATAAAGGGGGCCCTGTGGAGACAGGGAATAAGTTGGCCCGGGTGGGGTGTGTAAAGGAGGGTGCTAATGTGGGGGAAGGTGCGTTAATGACAGAAAAAAAAGGTGCAGCGGGATGGAATGGACCACCCTTTTTTCATCCAGTACTACCTGCCCCACCTCCTCTCCTCCACCGTCCCACCTCCCTGCTTTCTTCCTCCGTCCCACCTCCCTGCGTCCCTTTGCCCTTCTAGATCCACCCCCCACCTCCTCTCCTCTGGGACGCATTCATCCAACCCTACCTCCCCCTTCAACCTGCCCCACCTACTCCTTCTCCCTGCACTTCCTCGGTGCCGCCTCTCTGCATTCTTCCACCCTCCCTTTACCAGGGAACTCTTTTCACACCCACTGAACCCTTTAGAAGGAGTTATACAAGGAAATTAACCAACTATTCAGTTTATGTGCCGAAAGCAGGACTCAAACCCAGGCCCCCAGTGCTGTAACTCATGTACTTAACCTCTAGGCCACTGCAGTTAGCTGGTATTCAGTGGAGCGGGGGGGCCAGATGTTCTATCCTCATTTTCTTCAGTGAACATGTTTCACAATCTAAATGGGTATGCTCACATGGGCATGCAGAAGAAAGATATATATGCCCAAAAGCTGCTCACAGAAAGACAGCCACCAGTGGCTCCACTGATAAGTGCTTGGTCTTGGAATGCTGGGGACCTGAGTTCTAATCCAATGTCAGGACCCTCCTCTGCATGCTTTTAAATGTATATATTTTTTTTTATCGAAAATGGGTATGCATTGCCCTGCGTGATCAGCCAAAAGTTAATGCCCCTTCAATACCTGCATTACTACTAACAGTTGCGCCTTTGTTTTCTGCACTCTGGCCTTGGTAACACCCATACAAAAGCTTGTCTCTATGTCCCAAACTGACTGGAAAAAACGAGGAGAAAAAGTGTAATTTACGGGTCATGGTTGATACGATATTTGCACAGGGATTCAAACAGGACACATTCTCGAGGCGCTGTGAGGTGACCACCACAAGTCATGCAGAATAAAGATATATACGCCCAAAAGCTGTTTTTAGCTAGACAATCCTGGTAACGCCTTTGGTGCCTCCCAACTCAACAACCCAATCACCCCTCCGGCCCTTCTTACTCGTCTCACAGCACCTCCAATAAGTGAGGAATGCATCTTTTGTTGGTAGATTTCCTTCATGAGGCTTAGCTAGGCCTGCATTCCTTTTCAAAGGGCCATAGAAGAGAGCAAAAAAGGAGAAGGCATAATAGAGCGGGAAGTAGGTGGAAGATGAGTGGTCAGGGGCGTTGGCAGTAATAGAAACAGGGCCTGGCCTGGCAGAGAGTTAGAAGTTAGGGAACACAACAATGAGCGAGGGACAAGGAAAGATGTCTCAGGCATGCAGCTCTCTGAGTCTTCCCCACTGTGCCTGCAGAAAGAGACGTCCTATTCCTAGCTCTCTCCCGGATGGATACATTTGCCTGGAGAGCCCAGAACTCATGTCAGTTGGCCCGAGGCTAAACAGAGGGCAAATGAGCAGGCACACCCCTTCATTTTACTATTCTCCCGGGGTGGCTTCTGGGAGGAAAAAGGCATCAGTATTCCACCAAGATCATCTTCACCTAAGCCACCGTCACTAAGATTTACAACAAAGCAGGCTGTGACACTTTCTGGGGCCTAGGTGGCCAGGCCTACATGGAAGAGCACAGATCCTAACCCTAAGTTGTGTGGGTGGCTGCACCAGTGGGGCCGCATAGGACATAGGGCTGTGCCCGTAAGGGCTGTGGTCGCGTTTGGGAGCGTTAGGGACGCGTGGAGGACGCAGGGCGCAGACCTCTGTCCGTTTCCCGCCAGGATTAGCCCCTTAATGTCAGTGTTGGAGCCAGACATTCCAAAATTGAGGAAGTTAAAGGCAGAAAGCAGCCCTCTCACCCCCAAGGCAAGGAGTGGGAAAGGCTTGTTACATCAAGAGTCTTTCAAATCTTTCACTTTTGAGAGCAGAGTGTTTACATTTAAAAATCATTAACAAGCAGCAATAAGAAAGCGTACAGTAGCACAGGACAGAACACTGCCCTGCCCATATCAATACACCCCAATGACAAAGGCAAAGATTTAACTGACTTGCTTAGCTATTAGCGACTCACACCTCTCTATGATTATCATCTTTCCATTAAGCAAAACATCCTCTGAATTGGGGTGAAAGATAGTTCTGATGTGCCAAAGGAAGGCAACATGGAAATTCAGTTTCCTGCTATCAGAGGAAGGAGGGTCGACAGCCCAATGGGTTAACGCACCAACTGTAGCCTTCAATGTGTAGCCTGCAGGCGACACATTCAGCTGCTGGTGAGATGCTGATACAGGTTTGCTTGCTATGCAGGGGCCGGTGGTCATCTCACAGTGCCTCGAGAAGGTGTCCTGTTTGAATCCCTGTGCAAATATCGTATCAACCATGACCCGTAAATTACACTTTTTCCCCTCGTTTTTTCCAGTCAGTTTGGGACAGAGAGACCAGCTTTTGCATGGGTGTTACCAAGGCCAGAGTGCAGAAAACAAAAGCGCAACTGTTAGTAGCAATGCAGGTATTGAAGGGGCATTAACTGTTGGCTGATCGCACAGGGCAATGCATACCCATTTTCAATAAAAAAAAATAATAATAATAATAGTCACAAGCACGCCAAGGAGGTTGCGGAGATTGGATTAGAACTCAGGTCCCCAGCATTCCAAGACCAAGCACTTACCAGTTGAGCCACTGGCGACTGCACTTCTGAGAATAGCTTTTGGGCGTATGTATCTTTCTTCTGAAAGCCCTGGTGAGCATACCCATTTGCATTGTGAATCATGTTCACGGAAGAAAATGAGGATGGAACATCTGGCCCCCGCTCCAATAGATATTAGCTAACTGCAGTTGCCTAGAGGTTAAGTGCTTGTGTTACAGCGCTGGGGGCCTGGGATCGAGTCCTGCTTTCGGCACATAAACATAATAGTTGGGTGGGTAATGTCCTTGTATGATTGCAGTACCCACATGCCTCCTAAAAGGTTCAATGGGTATGAAAAGAGTTCCCTGGTAAGAAAGCAAGGAGGCGTGCAGGACAAAGGAGGAGGTGGGGCAGGCTAAAGGGGGAGGTTGTGCTGGATGAATGGGTACCTGGGGAGAGGAAGAGGGGCTGGGGGGGGGGTAGGTCTAGAGGGGCCTGGGGATGTAGGATAAAGGGGGCCCTGTGGAGACAGGGAATAAGTTGGCCCGGGTGGGGTGTGTAAAGGAGGGTGCTAATGTGGGGGAAGGTGCGTTAATGACAGAAAAAAAAGGTGCAGCGGGATGGAATGGACCACCCTTTTTTCATCCAGTACTACCTGCCCCACCTCCTCTCCTCCACCGTCCCACCTCCCTGCTTTCTTCCTCCGTCCCACCTCCCTGCGTCCCTTTGCCCTTCTAGATCCACCCCCCACCTCCTCTCCTCTGGGACGCATTCATCCAACCCTACCTCCCCCTTCAACCTGCCCCACCTACTCCTTCTCCCTGCACTTCCTCGGTGCCGCCTCTCTGCATTCTTCCACCCTCCCTTTACCAGGGAACTCTTTTCACACCCACTGAACCCTTTAGAAGGAGTTATACAAGGAAATTAACCAACTATTCAGTTTATGTGCCGAAAGCAGGACTCAAACCCAGGCCCCCAGTGCTGTAACTCATGTACTTAACCTCTAGGCCACTGCAGTTAGCTGGTATTCAGTGGAGCGGGGGGCCAGATGTTCTATCCTCATTTTCTTCAGTGAACATGTTTCACAATCTAAATGGGTATGCTCACATGGGCATGCAGAAGAAAGATATATATGCCCAAAAGCTGCTCACAGAAAGACAGCCACCAGTGGCTCAACTGATAAGTGCTTGGTCTTGGAATGCTGGGGACCTGAGTTCTAATCCAATGTCAGGACCCTCCTCTGCATGCTTTTAAATGTATATATTTTTTTTTATCGAAAATGGGTATGCATTGCCCTGCGTGATCAGCCAAAAGTTAATGCCCCTTCAATACCTGCATTACTACTAACAGTTGCGCCTTTGTTTTCTGCACTCTGGCCTTGGTAACACCCATACAAAAGCTTGTCTCTATGTCCCAAACTGACTGGAAAAAACGAGGGGAAAAAGTGTAATTTACGGGTCATGGTTGATACGATATTTGCACAGGGATTCAAACAGGACACATTCTCGAGGCGCTGTGAGGTGACCACCACAAGTCATGCAGAATAAAGATATATACGCCCAAAAGCTGTTTTTAGCTAGACAATCCTGGTAACGCCTCTGGTGCCTCCCAACTCAACAACCCAATCACCCCTCCGGCCCTTCTTACTCGTCTCACAGCACCTCCAATAAGTGAGGAATGCATCTTTTGTTGGTAGATTTCCTTCATGAGGCTTAGCTAGGCCTGCATTCCTTTTCAAAGGGCCATAGAAGAGAGCAAAAAAGGAGAAGGCATAATAGAGCGGGAAGTAGGTGGAAGATGAGTGGTCAGGGGCGTTGGCAGTAATAGAAACAGGGCCTGGCCTGGCAGAGAGTTAGAAGTTAGGGAACACAACAATGAGCGAGGGACAAGGAAAGATGTCTCAGGCATGCAGCTCTCTGAGTCTTCCCCACTGTGCCTGCAGAAAGAGACGTCCTATTCCTAGCTCTCTCCCGGATGGATACATTTGCCTGGAGAGCCCAGAACTCATGTCAGTTGGCCCGAGGCTAAACAGAGGGCAAATGAGCAGGCACACCCCTTCATTTTACTATTCTCCCGGGGTGGCTTCTGGGAGGAAAAAGGCATCAGTATTCCACCAAGATCATCTTCACCTAAGCCACCGTCACTAAGATTTACAACAAAGCAGGCTGTGACACTTTCTGGGGCCTAGGTGGCCAGGCCTACATGGAAGAGCACAGATCCTAACCCTAAGTTGTGTGGGTGGCTGCACCAGTGGGGCCGCATAGGACATAGGGCTGTGCCCGTAAGGGCTGTGGTCGCGTTTGGGAGCGTTAGGGACGCGTGGAGGACGCAGGGCGCAGACCTCTGTCCGTTTCCCGCCAGGATTAGCCCCTTAATGTCAGTGTTGGAGCCAGACATTCCAAAATTGAGGAAGTTAAAGGCAGAAAGCAGCCCTCTCACCCCCAAGGCAAGGAGTGGGAAAGGCTTGTTACATCAAGAGTCTTTCAAATCTTTCACTTTTGAGAGCAGAGTGTTTACATTTAAAAATCATTAACAAGCAGCAATAAGAAAGCGTACAGTAGCACAGGACAGAACACTGCCCTGCCCATATCAATACACCCCAATGACAAAGGCAAAGATTTAACTGACTTGCTTAGCTATTAGCGACTCACACCTCTCTATGATTATCATCTTTCCATTAAGCAAAACATCCTCTGAATTGGGGTGAAAGATAGTTCTGATGTGCCAAAGGAAGGCAACATGGAAATTCAGTTTCCTGCTATCAGAGGAAGGAGGGTCGACAGCCCAATGGGTTAACGCACCAACTGTAGCCTTCAATGTGTAGCCTGCAGGCGACACATTCAGCTGCTGGTGAGATGCTGATACAGGTTTGCTTGCTATGCAGGGGCCGGTGGTCATCTCACAGTGCCTCGAGAAGGTGTCCTGTTTGAATCCCTGTGCAAATATCGTATCAACCATGACCCGTAAATTACACTTTTTCCCCTCGTTTTTTCCAGTCAGTTTGGGACAGAGAGACCAGCTTTTGCATGGGTGTTACCAAGGCCAGAGTGCAGAAAACAAAAGCGCAACTGTTAGTAGCAATGCAGGTATTGAAGGGGCATTAACTGTTGGCTGATCGCACAGGGCAATGCATACCCATTTTCAATAAAAAAAAATAATAATAATAATAGTCACAAGCACGCCAAGGAGGTTGCGGAGATTGGATTAGAACTCAGGTCCCCAGCATTCCAAGACCAAGCACTTACCAGTTGAGCCACTGGCGACTGCACTTCTGAGAATAGCTTTTGGGCGTATGTATCTTTCTTCTGAAAGCCCCGGTGAGCATACCCATTTGCATTGTGAATCATGTTCACGGAAGAAAATGAGGATGGAACATCTGGCCCCCGCTCCAATAGATATTAGCTAACTGCAGTTGCCTAGAGGTTAAGTGCTTGTGTTACAGCGCTGGGGGCCTGGGATCGAGTCCTGCTTTCGGCACATAAACATAATAGTTGGGTGGGTAATGTCCTTGTATGATTGCAGTACCCACATGCCTCCTAAAAGGTTCAATGGGTATGAAAAGAGTTCCCTGGTAAGAAAGCAAGGAGGCGTGCAGGACAAAGGAGGAGGTGGGGCAGGCTAAAGGGGGAGGTTGTGCTGGATGAATGGGTACCTGGGGAGAGGAAGAGGGGCTGGGTGATGGGGGGGGGGGGGTAGGTCTAGAGGGGCCTGGGGATGTAGGATAAAGGGGGCCCTGTGGAGACAGGGAATAAGTTGGCCCGGGTGGGGTGTGTAAAGGAGGGTGCTAATGTGGGGGAAGGTGCGTTAATGACAGAAAAAAAAGGTGCAGCGGGATGGAATGGACCACCCTTTTTTCATCCAGTACTACCTGCCCCACCTCCTCTCCTCCACCGTCCCACCTCCCTGCTTTCTTCCTCCGTCCCACCTCCCTGCGTCCCTTTGCCCTTCTAGATCCACCCCCCACCTCCTCTCCTCTGGGACGCATTCATCCAACCCTACCTCCCCCTTCAACCTGCCCCACCTACTCCTTCTCCCTGCACTTCCTCGGTGCCGCCTCTCTGCATTCTTCCACCCTCCCTTTACCAGGGAACTCTTTTCACACCCACTGAACCCTTTAGAAGGAGTTATACAAGGAAATTAACCAACTATTCAGTTTATGTGCCGAAAGCAGGACTCAAACCCAGGCCCCCAGTGCTGTAACTCATGTACTTAACCTCTAGGCCACTGCAGTTAGCTGGTATTCAGTGGAGCGGGGGGGCCAGATGTTCTATCCTCATTTTCTTCAGTGAACATGTTTCACAATCTAAATGGGTATGCTCACATGGGCATGCAGAAGAAAGATATATATGCCCAAAAGCTGCTCACAGAAAGACAGCCACCAGTGGCTCCACTGATAAGTGCTTGGTCTTGGAATGCTGGGGACCTGAGTTCTAATCCAATGTCAGGACCCTCCTCTGCATGCTTTTAAATGTATATATTTTTTTTTATCGAAAATGGGTATGCATTGCCCTGCGTGATCAGCCAAAAGTTAATGCCCCTTCAATACCTGCATTACTACTAACAGTTGCGCCTTTGTTTTCTGCACTCTGGCCTTGGTAACACCCATACAAAAGCTTGTCTCTATGTCCCAAACTGACTGGAAAAAACGAGGGGAAAAAGTGTAATTTACGGGTCATGGTTGATACGATATTTGCACAGGGATTCAAACAGGACACATTCTCGAGGCGCTGTGAGGTGACCACCACAAGTCATGCAGAATAAAGATATATACGCCCAAAAGCTGTTTTTAGCTAGACAATCCTGGTAACGCCTTTGGTGCCTCCCAACTCAACAACCCAATCACCCCTCCGGCCCTTCTTACTCGTCTCACAGCACCTCCAATAAGTGAGGAATGCATCTTTTGTTGGTAGATTTCCTTCATGAGGCTTAGCTAGGCCTGCATTCCTTTTCAAAGGGCCATAGAAGAGAGCAAAAAAGGAGAAGGCATAATAGAGCGGGAAGTAGGTGGAAGATGAGTGGTCAGGGGCGTTGGCAGTAATAGAAACAGGGCCTGGCCTGGCAGAGAGTTAGAAGTTAGGGAACACAACAATGAGCGAGGGACAAGGAAAGATGTCTCAGGCATGCAGCTCTCTGAGTCTTCCCCACTGTGCCTGCAGAAAGAGACGTCCTATTCCTAGCTCTCTCCCGGATGGATACATTTGCCTGGAGAGCCCAGAACTCATGTCAGTTGGCCCGAGGCTAAACAGAGGGCAAATGAGCAGGCACACCCCTTCATTTTACTATTCTCCCGGGGTGGCTTCTGGGAGGAAAAAGGCATCAGTATTCCACCAAGATCATCTTCACCTAAGCCACCGTCACTAAGATTTACAACAAAGCAGGCTGTGACACTTTCTGGGGCCTAGGTGGCCAGGCCTACATGGAAGAGCACAGATCCTAACCCTAAGTTGTGTGGGTGGCTGCACCAGTGGGGCCGCATAGGACATAGGGCTGTGCCCGTAAGGGCTGTGGTCGCGTTTGGGAGCGTTAGGGACGCGTGGAGGACGCAGGGCGCAGACCTCTGTCCGTTTCCCGCCAGGATTAGCCCCTTAATGTCAGTGTTGGAGCCAGACATTCCAAAATTGAGGAAGTTAAAGGCAGAAAGCAGCCCTCTCACCCCCAAGGCAAGGAGTGGGAAAGGCTTGTTACATCAAGAGTCTTTCAAATCTTTCACTTTTGAGAGCAGAGTGTTTACATTTAAAAATCATTAACAAGCAGCAATAAGAAAGCGTACAGTAGCACAGGACAGAACACTGCCCTGCCCATATCAATACACCCCAATGACAAAGGCAAAGATTTAACTGACTTGCTTAGCTATTAGCGACTCACACCTCTCTATGATTATCATCTTTCCATTAAGCAAAACATCCTCTGAATTGGGGTGAAAGATAGTTCTGATGTGCCAAAGGAAGGCAACATGGAAATTCAGTTTCCTGCTATCAGAGGAAGGAGGGTCGACAGCCCAATGGGTTAACGCACCAACTGTAGCCTTCAATGTGTAGCCTGCAGGCGACACATTCAGCTGCTGGTGAGATGCTGATACAGGTTTGCTTGCTATGCAGGGGCCGGTGGTCATCTCACAGTGCCTCGAGAAGGTGTCCTGTTTGAATCCCTGTGCAAATATCGTATCAACCATGACCCGTAAATTACACTTTTTCCCCTCGTTTTTTCCAGTCAGTTTGGGACAGAGAGACCAGCTTTTGCATGGGTGTTACCAAGGCCAGAGTGCAGAAAACAAAAGCGCAACTGTTAGTAGCAATGCAGGTATTGAAGGGGCATTAACTGTTGGCTGATCGCACAGGGCAATGCATACCCATTTTCAATAAAAAAAAATAATAATAATAATAGTCACAAGCACGCCAAGGAGGTTGCGGAGATTGGATTAGAACTCAGGTCCCCAGCATTCCAAGACCAAGCACTTACCAGTTGAGCCACTGGCGACTGCACTTCTGAGAATAGCTTTTGGGCGTATGTATCTTTCTTCTGAAAGCCCTGGTGAGCATACCCATTTGCATTGTGAATCATGTTCACGGAAGAAAATGAGGATGGAACATCTGGCCCCCGCTCCAATAGATATTAGCTAACTGCAGTTGCCTAGAGGTTAAGTGCTTGTGTTACAGCGCTGGGGGCCTGGGATCGAGTCCTGCTTTCGGCACATAAACATAATAGTTGGGTGGGTAATGTCCTTGTATGATTGCAGTACCCACATGCCTCCTAAAAGGTTCAATGGGTATGAAAAGAGTTCCCTGGTAAGAAAGCAAGGAGGCGTGCAGGACAAAGGAGGAGGTGGGGCAGGCTAAAGGGGGAGGTTGTGCTGGATGAATGGGTACCTGGGGAGAGGAAGAGGGGCTGGGGGGGGGGGTAGGTCTAGAGGGGCCTGGGGATGTAGGATAAAGGGGGCCCTGTGGAGACAGGGAATAAGTTGGCCCGGGTGGGGTGTGTAAAGGAGGGTGCTAATGTGGGGGAAGGTGCGTTAATGACAGAAAAAAAAGGTGCAGCGGGATGGAATGGACCACCCTTTTTTCATCCAGTACTACCTGCCCCACCTCCTCTCCTCCACCGTCCCACCTCCCTGCTTTCTTCCTCCGTCCCACCTCCCTGCGTCCCTTTGCCCTTCTAGATCCACCCCCCACCTCCTCTCCTCTGGGACGCATTCATCCAACCCTACCTCCCCCTTCAACCTGCCCCACCTACTCCTTCTCCCTGCACTTCCTCGGTGCCGCCTCTCTGCATTCTTCCACCCTCCCTTTACCAGGGAACTCTTTTCACACCCACTGAACCCTTTAGAAGGAGTTATACAAGGAAATTAACCAACTATTCAGTTTATGTGCCGAAAGCAGGACTCAAACCCAGGCCCCCAGTGCTGTAACTCATGTACTTAACCTCTAGGCCACTGCAGTTAGCTGGTATTCAGTGGAGCGGGGGGCCAGATGTTCTATCCTCATTTTCTTCAGTGAACATGTTTCACAATCTAAATGGGTATGCTCACATGGGCATGCAGAAGAAAGATATATATGCCCAAAAGCTGCTCACAGAAAGACAGCCACCAGTGGCTCAACTGATAAGTGCTTGGTCTTGGAATGCTGGGGACCTGAGTTCTAATCCAATGTCAGGACCCTCCTCTGCATGCTTTTAAATGTATATATTTTTTTTTATCGAAAATGGGTATGCATTGCCCTGCGTGATCAGCCAAAAGTTAATGCCCCTTCAATACCTGCATTACTACTAACAGTTGCGCCTTTGTTTTCTGCACTCTGGCCTTGGTAACACCCATACAAAAGCTTGTCTCTATGTCCCAAACTGACTGGAAAAAACGAGGGGAAAAAGTGTAATTTACGGGTCATGGTTGATACGATATTTGCACAGGGATTCAAACAGGACACATTCTCGAGGCGCTGTGAGGTGACCACCACAAGTCATGCAGAATAAAGATATATACGCCCAAAAGCTGTTTTTAGCTAGACAATCCTGGTAACGCCTCTGGTGCCTCCCAACTCAACAACCCAATCACCCCTCCGGCCCTTCTTACTCGTCTCACAGCACCTCCAATAAGTGAGGAATGCATCTTTTGTTGGTAGATTTCCTTCATGAGGCTTAGCTAGGCCTGCATTCCTTTTCAAAGGGCCATAGAAGAGAGCAAAAAAGGAGAAGGCATAATAGAGCGGGAAGTAGGTGGAAGATGAGTGGTCAGGGGCGTTGGCAGTAATAGAAACAGGGCCTGGCCTGGCAGAGAGTTAGAAGTTAGGGAACACAACAATGAGCGAGGGACAAGGAAAGATGTCTCAGGCATGCAGCTCTCTGAGTCTTCCCCACTGTGCCTGCAGAAAGAGACGTCCTATTCCTAGCTCTCTCCCGGATGGATACATTTGCCTGGAGAGCCCAGAACTCATGTCAGTTGGCCCGAGGCTAAACAGAGGGCAAATGAGCAGGCACACCCCTTCATTTTACTATTCTCCCGGGGTGGCTTCTGGGAGGAAAAAGGCATCAGTATTCCACCAAGATCATCTTCACCTAAGCCACCGTCACTAAGATTTACAACAAAGCAGGCTGTGACACTTTCTGGGGCCTAGGTGGCCAGGCCTACATGGAAGAGCACAGATCCTAACCCTAAGTTGTGTGGGTGGCTGCACCAGTGGGGCCGCATAGGACATAGGGCTGTGCCCGTAAGGGCTGTGGTCGCGTTTGGGAGCGTTAGGGACGCGTGGAGGACGCAGGGCGCAGACCTCTGTCCGTTTCCCGCCAGGATTAGCCCCTTAATGTCAGTGTTGGAGCCAGACATTCCAAAATTGAGGAAGTTAAAGGCAGAAAGCAGCCCTCTCACCCCCAAGGCAAGGAGTGGGAAAGGCTTGTTACATCAAGAGTCTTTCAAATCTTTCACTTTTGAGAGCAGAGTGTTTACATTTAAAAATCATTAACAAGCAGCAATAAGAAAGCGTACAGTAGCACAGGACAGAACACTGCCCTGCCCATATCAATACACCCCAATGACAAAGGCAAAGATTTAACTGACTTGCTTAGCTATTAGCGACTCACACCTCTCTATGATTATCATCTTTCCATTAAGCAAAACATCCTCTGAATTGGGGTGAAAGATAGTTCTGATGTGCCAAAGGAAGGCAACATGGAAATTCAGTTTCCTGCTATCAGAGGAAGGAGGGTCGACAGCCCAATGGGTTAACGCACCAACTGTAGCCTTCAATGTGTAGCCTGCAGGCGACACATTCAGCTGCTGGTGAGATGCTGATACAGGTTTGCTTGCTATGCAGGGGCCGGTGGTCATCTCACAGTGCCTCGAGAAGGTGTCCTGTTTGAATCCCTGTGCAAATATCGTATCAACCATGACCCGTAAATTACACTTTTTCCCCTCGTTTTTTCCAGTCAGTTTGGGACAGAGAGACCAGCTTTTGCATGGGTGTTACCAAGGCCAGAGTGCAGAAAACAAAAGCGCAACTGTTAGTAGCAATGCAGGTATTGAAGGGGCATTAACTGTTGGCTGATCGCACAGGGCAATGCATACCCATTTTCAATAAAAAAAAATAATAATAATAATAGTCACAAGCACGCCAAGGAGGTTGCGGAGATTGGATTAGAACTCAGGTCCCCAGCATTCCAAGACCAAGCACTTACCAGTTGAGCCACTGGCGACTGCACTTCTGAGAATAGCTTTTGGGCGTATGTATCTTTCTTCTGAAAGCCCCGGTGAGCATACCCATTTGCATTGTGAATCATGTTCACGGAAGAAAATGAGGATGGAACATCTGGCCCCCGCTCCAATAGATATTAGCTAACTGCAGTTGCCTAGAGGTTAAGTGCTTGTGTTACAGCGCTGGGGGCCTGGGATCGAGTCCTGCTTTCGGCACATAAACATAATAGTTGGGTGGGTAATGTCCTTGTATGATTGCAGTACCCACATGCCTCCTAAAAGGTTCAATGGGTATGAAAAGAGTTCCCTGGTAAGAAAGCAAGGAGGCGTGCAGGACAAAGGAGGAGGTGGGGCAGGCTAAAGGGGGAGGTTGTGCTGGATGAATGGGTACCCGGGGAGAGGAAGAGGGGCTGGGTGATGGGGGGGGGGGGGTAGGTCTAGAGGGGCCTGGGGATGTAGGATAAAGGGGGCCCTGTGGAGACAGGGAATAAGTTGGCCCGGGTGGGGTGTGTAAAGGAGGGTGCTAATGTGGGGGAAGGTGCGTTAATGACAGAAAAAAAAGGTGCAGCGGGATGGAATGGACCACCCTTTTTTCATCCAGTACTACCTGCCCCACCTCCTCTCCTCCACCGTCCCACCTCCCTGCTTTCTTCCTCCGTCCCACCTCCCTGCGTCCCTTTGCCCTTCTAGATCCACCCCCCACCTCCTCTCCTCTGGGACGCATTCATCCAACTCTACCTCCCCCTTCAACCTGCCCCACCTACTCCTTCTCCCTGCACTTCCTCGGTGCCGCCTCTCTGCATTCTTCCACCCTCCCTTTACCAGGGAACTCTTTTCACACCCACTGAACCCTTTAGAAGGAGTTATACAAGGAAATTAACCAACTATTCAGTTTATGTGCCGAAAGCAGGACTCAAACCCAGGCCCCCAGTGCTGTAACTCATGTACTTAACCTCTAGGCCACTGCAGTTAGCTGGTATTCAGTGGAGCGGGGGGGCCAGATGTTCTATCCTCATTTTCTTCAGTGAACATGTTTCACAATCTAAATGGGTATGCTCACATGGGCATGCAGAAGAAAGATATATATGCCCAAAAGCTGCTCACAGAAAGACAGCCACCAGTGGCTCAACTGATAAGTGCTTGGTCTTGGAATGCTGGGGACCTGAGTTCTAATCCAATGTCAGGACCCTCCTCTGCATGCTTTTAAATGTATATATTTTTTTTTATCGAAAATGGGTATGCATTGCCCTGCGTGATCAGCCAAAAGTTAATGCCCCTTCAATACCTGCATTACTACTAACAGTTGCGCCTTTGTTTTCTGCACTCTGGCCTTGGTAACACCCATACAAAAGCTTGTCTCTATGTCCCAAACTGACTGGAAAAAACGAGGGGAAAAAGTGTAATTTACGGGTCATGGTTGATACGATATTTGCACAGGGATTCAAACAGGACACATTCTCGAGGCGCTGTGAGGTGACCACCACAAGTCATGCAGAATAAAGATATATACGCCCAAAAGCTGTTTTTAGCTAGACAATCCTGGTAACGCCTCTGGTGCCTCCCAACTCAACAACCCAATCACCCCTCCGGCCCTTCTTACTCGTCTCACAGCACCTCCAATAAGTGAGGAATGCATCTTTTGTTGGTAGATTTCCTTCATGAGGCTTAGCTAGGCCTGCATTCCTTTTCAAAGGGCCATAGAAGAGAGCAAAAAAGGAGAAGGCATAATAGAGCGGGAAGTAGGTGGAAGATGAGTGGTCAGGGGCGTTGGCAGTAATAGAAACAGGGCCTGGCCTGGCAGAGAGTTAGAAGTTAGGGAACACAACAATGAGCGAGGGACAAGGAAAGATGTCTCAGGCATGCAGCTCTCTGAGTCTTCCCCACTGTGCCTGCAGAAAGAGACGTCCTATTCCTAGCTCTCTCCCGGATGGATACATTTGCCTGGAGAGCCCAGAACTCATGTCAGTTGGCCCGAGGCTAAACAGAGGGCAACTGAGCAGGCACACCCCTTCATTTTACTATTCTCCCGGGGTGGCTTCTGGGAGGAAAAAGGCATCAGTATTCCACCAAGATCATCTTCACCTAAGCCACCGTCACTAAGATTTACAACAAAGCAGGCTGTGACACTTTCTGGGGCCTAGGTGGCCAGGCCTACATGGAAGAGCACAGATCCTAACCCTAAGTTGTGTGGGTGGCTGCACCAGTGGGGCCGCATAGGACATAGGGCTGTGCCCGTAAGGGCTGTGGTCGCGTTTGGGAGCGTTAGGGACGCGTGGAGGACGCAGGGCGCAGACCTCTGTCCGTTTCCCGCCAGGATTAGCCCCTTAATGTCAGTGTTGGAGCCAGACATTCCAAAATTGAGGAAGTTAAAGGCAGAAAGCAGCCCTCTCACCCCCAAGGCAAGGAGTGGGAAAGGCTTGTTACATCAAGAGTCTTTCAAATCTTTCACTTTTGAGAGCAGAGTGTTTACATTTAAAAATCATTAACAAGCAGCAATAAGAAAGCGTACAGTAGCACAGGACAGAACACTGCCCTGCCCATATCAATACACCCCAATGACAAAGGCAAAGATTTAACTGACTTGCTTAGCTATTAGCGACTCACACCTCTCTATGATTATCATCTTTCCATTAAGCAAAACATCCTCTGAATTGGGGTGAAAGATAGTTCTGATGTGCCAAAGGAAGGCAACATGGAAATTCAGTTTCCTGCTATCAGAGGAAGGAGGGTCGACAGCCCAATGGGTTAACGCACCAACTGTAGCCTTCAATGTGTAGCCTGCAGGCGACACATTCAGCTGCTGGTGAGATGCTGATACAGGTTTGCTTGCTATGCAGGGGCCGGTGGTCATCTCACAGTGCCTCGAGAAGGTGTCCTGTTTGAATCCCTGTGCAAATATCGTATCAACCATGACCCGTAAATTACACTTTTTCCCCTCGTTTTTTCCAGTCAGTTTGGGACAGAGAGACCAGCTTTTGCATGGGTGTTACCAAGGCCAGAGTGCAGAAAACAAAAGCGCAACTGTTAGTAGCAATGCAGGTATTGAAGGGGCATTAACTGTTGGCTGATCGCACAGGGCAATGCATACCCATTTTCAATAAAAAAAAATAATAATAATAATAGTCACAAGCACGCCAAGGAGGTTGCGGAGATTGGATTAGAACTCAGGTCCCCAGCATTCCAAGACCAAGCACTTACCAGTTGAGCCACTGGCGACTGCACTTCTGAGAATAGCTTTTGGGCGTATGTATCTTTCTTCTGAAAGCCCCGGTGAGCATACCCATTTGCATTGTGAATCATGTTCACGGAAGAAAATGAGGATGGAACATCTGGCCCCCGCTCCAATAGATATTAGCTAACTGCAGTTGCCTAGAGGTTAAGTGCTTGTGTTACAGCGCTGGGGGCCTGGGATCGAGTCCTGCTTTCGGCACATAAACATAATAGTTGGGTGGGTAATGTCCTTGTATGATTGCAGTACCCACATGCCTCCTAAAAGGTTCAATGGGTATGAAAAGAGTTCCCTGGTAAGAAAGCAAGGAGGCGTGCAGGACAAAGGAGGAGGTGGGGCAGGCTAAAGGGGGAGGTTGTGCTGGATGAATGGGTACCTGGGGAGAGGAAGAGGGGCTGGGTGATGGGGGGGGGGGGGGGTAGGTCTAGAGGGGCCTGGGGATGTAGGATAAAGGGGGCCCTGTGGAGACAGGGAATAAGTTGGCCCGGGTGGGGTGTGTAAAGGAGGGTGCTAATGTGGGGGAAGGTGCGTTAATGACAGAAAAAAAAGGTGCAGCGGGATGGAATGGACCACCCTTTTTTCATCCAGTACTACCTGCCCCACCTCCTCTCCTCCACCGTCCCACCTCCCTGCTTTCTTCCTCCGTCCCACCTCCCTGCGTCCCTTTGCCCTTCTAGATCCACCCCCCACCTCCTCTCCTCTGGGACGCATTCATCCAACCCTACCTCCCCCTTCAACCTGCCCCACCTACTCCTTCTCCCTGCACTTCCTCGGTGCCGCCTCTCTGCATTCTTCCACCCTCCCTTTACCAGGGAACTCTTTTCACACCCACTGAACCCTTTAGAAGGAGTTATACAAGGAAATTAACCAACTATTCAGTTTATGTGCCGAAAGCAGGACTCAAACCCAGGCCCCCAGTGCTGTAACTCATGTACTTAACCTCTAGGCCACTGCAGTTAGCTGGTATTCAGTGGAGCGGGGGGGGGCCAGATGTTCTATCCTCATTTTCTTCAGTGAACATGTTTCACAATCTAAATGGGTATGCTCACATGGGCATGCAGAAGAAAGATATATATGCCCAAAAGCTGCTCACAGAAAGACAGCCACCAGTGGCTCCACTGATAAGTGCTTGGTCTTGGAATGCTGGGGACCTGAGTTCTAATCCAATGTCAGGACCCTCCTCTGCATGCTTTTAAATGTATATATTTTTTTTTATCGAAAATGGGTATGCATTGCCCTGCGTGATCAGCCAAAAGTTAATGCCCCTTCAATACCTGCATTACTACTAACAGTTGCGCCTTTGTTTTCTGCACTCTGGCCTTGGTAACACCCATACAAAAGCTTGTCTCTATGTCCCAAACTGACTGGAAAAAACGAGGGGAAAAAGTGTAATTTACGGGTCATGGTTGATACGATATTTGCACAGGGATTCAAACAGGACACATTCTCGAGGCGCTGTGAGGTGACCACCACAAGTCATGCAGAATAAAGATATATACGCCCAAAAGCTGTTTTTAGCTAGACAATCCTGGTAACGCCTTTGGTGCCTCCCAACTCAACAACCCAATCACCCCTCCGGCCCTTCTTACTCGTCTCACAGCACCTCCAATAAGTGAGGAATGCATCTTTTGTTGGTAGATTTCCTTCATGAGGCTTAGCTAGGCCTGCATTCCTTTTCAAAGGGCCATAGAAGAGAGCAAAAAAGGAGAAGGCATAATAGAGCGGGAAGTAGGTGGAAGATGAGTGGTCAGGGGCGTTGGCAGTAATAGAAACAGGGCCTGGCCTGGCAGAGAGTTAGAAGTTAGGGAACACAACAATGAGCGAGGGACAAGGAAAGATGTCTCAGGCATGCAGCTCTCTGAGTCTTCCCCACTGTGCCTGCAGAAAGAGACGTCCTATTCCTAGCTCTCTCCCGGATGGATACATTTGCCTGGAGAGCCCAGAACTCATGTCAGTTGGCCCGAGGCTAAACAGAGGGCAAATGAGCAGGCACACCCCTTCATTTTACTATTCTCCCGGGGTGGCTTCTGGGAGGAAAAAGGCATCAGTATTCCACCAAGATCATCTTCACCTAAGCCACCGTCACTAAGATTTACAACAAAGCAGGCTGTGACACTTTCTGGGGCCTAGGTGGCCAGGCCTACATGGAAGAGCACAGATCCTAACCCTAAGTTGTGTGGGTGGCTGCACCAGTGGGGCCGCATAGGACATAGGGCTGTGCCCGTAAGGGCTGTGGTCGCGTTTGGGAGCGTTAGGGACGCGTGGAGGACGCAGGGCGCAGACCTCTGTCCGTTTCCCGCCAGGATTAGCCCCTTAATGTCAGTGTTGGAGCCAGACATTCCAAAATTGAGGAAGTTAAAGGCAGAAAGCAGCCCTCTCACCCCCAAGGCAAGGAGTGGGAAAGGCTTGTTACATCAAGAGTCTTTCAAATCTTTCACTTTTGAGAGCAGAGTGTTTACATTTAAAAATCATTAACAAGCAGCAATAAGAAAGCGTACAGTAGCACAGGACAGAACACTGCCCTGCCCATATCAATACACCCCAATGACAAAGGCAAAGATTTAACTGACTTGCTTAGCTATTAGCGACTCACACCTCTCTATGATTATCATCTTTCCATTAAGCAAAACATCCTCTGAATTGGGGTGAAAGATAGTTCTGATGTGCCAAAGGAAGGCAACATGGAAATTCAGTTTCCTGCTATCAGAGGAAGGAGGGTCGACAGCCCAATGGGTTAACGCACCAACTGTAGCCTTCAATGTGTAGCCTGCAGGCGACACATTCAGCTGCTGGTGAGATGCTGATACAGGTTTGCTTGCTATGCAGGGGCCGGTGGTCATCTCACAGTGCCTCGAGAAGGTGTCCTGTTTGAATCCCTGTGCAAATATCGTATCAACCATGACCCGTAAATTACACTTTTTCCCCTCGTTTTTTCCAGTCAGTTTGGGACAGAGAGACCAGCTTTTGCATGGGTGTTACCAAGGCCAGAGTGCAGAAAACAAAAGCGCAACTGTTAGTAGCAATGCAGGTATTGAAGGGGCATTAACTGTTGGCTGATCGCACAGGGCAATGCATACCCATTTTCAATAAAAAAAAATAATAATAATAATAGTCACAAGCACGCCAAGGAGGTTGCGGAGATTGGATTAGAACTCAGGTCCCCAGCATTCCAAGACCAAGCACTTACCAGTTGAGCCACTGGCGACTGCACTTCTGAGAATAGCTTTTGGGCGTATGTATCTTTCTTCTGAAAGCCCTGGTGAGCATACCCATTTGCATTGTGAATCATGTTCACGGAAGAAAATGAGGATGGAACATCTGGCCCCCGCTCCAATAGATATTAGCTAACTGCAGTTGCCTAGAGGTTAAGTGCTTGTGTTACAGCGCTGGGGGCCTGGGATCGAGTCCTGCTTTCGGCACATAAACATAATAGTTGGGTGGGTAATGTCCTTGTATGATTGCAGTACCCACATGCCTCCTAAAAGGTTCAATGGGTATGAAAAGAGTTCCCTGGTAAGAAAGCAAGGAGGCGTGCAGGACAAAGGAGGAGGTGGGGCAGGCTAAAGGGGGAGGTTGTGCTGGATGAATGGGTACCTGGGGAGAGGAAGAGGGGCTGGGGGGGGGGTAGGTCTAGAGGGGCCTGGGGATGTAGGATAAAGGGGGCCCTGTGGAGACAGGGAATAAGTTGGCCCGGGTGGGGTGTGTAAAGGAGGGTGCTAATGTGGGGGAAGGTGCGTTAATGACAGAAAAAAAAGGTGCAGCGGGATGGAATGGACCACCCTTTTTTCATCCAGTACTACCTGCCCCACCTCCTCTCCTCCACCGTCCCACCTCCCTGCTTTCTTCCTCCGTCCCACCTCCCTGCGTCCCTTTGCCCTTCTAGATCCACCCCCCACCTCCTCTCCTCTGGGACGCATTCATCCAACCCTACCTCCCCCTTCAACCTGCCCCACCTACTCCTTCTCCCTGCACTTCCTCGGTGCCGCCTCTCTGCATTCTTCCACCCTCCCTTTACCAGGGAACTCTTTTCACACCCACTGAACCCTTTAGAAGGAGTTATACAAGGAAATTAACCAACTATTCAGTTTATGTGCCGAAAGCAGGACTCAAACCCAGGCCCCCAGTGCTGTAACTCATGTACTTAACCTCTAGGCCACTGCAGTTAGCTGGTATTCAGTGGAGCGGGGGGCCAGATGTTCTATCCTCATTTTCTTCAGTGAACATGTTTCACAATCTAAATGGGTATGCTCACATGGGCATGCAGAAGAAAGATATATATGCCCAAAAGCTGCTCACAGAAAGACAGCCACCAGTGGCTCAACTGATAAGTGCTTGGTCTTGGAATGCTGGGGACCTGAGTTCTAATCCAATGTCAGGACCCTCCTCTGCATGCTTTTAAATGTATATATTTTTTTTTATCGAAAATGGGTATGCATTGCCCTGCGTGATCAGCCAAAAGTTAATGCCCCTTCAATACCTGCATTACTACTAACAGTTGCGCCTTTGTTTTCTGCACTCTGGCCTTGGTAACACCCATACAAAAGCTTGTCTCTATGTCCCAAACTGACTGGAAAAAACGAGGGGAAAAAGTGTAATTTACGGGTCATGGTTGATACGATATTTGCACAGGGATTCAAACAGGACACATTCTCGAGGCGCTGTGAGGTGACCACCACAAGTCATGCAGAATAAAGATATATACGCCCAAAAGCTGTTTTTAGCTAGACAATCCTGGTAACGCCTCTGGTGCCTCCCAACTCAACAACCCAATCACCCCTCCGGCCCTTCTTACTCGTCTCACAGCACCTCCAATAAGTGAGGAATGCATCTTTTGTTGGTAGATTTCCTTCATGAGGCTTAGCTAGGCCTGCATTCCTTTTCAAAGGGCCATAGAAGAGAGCAAAAAAGGAGAAGGCATAATAGAGCGGGAAGTAGGTGGAAGATGAGTGGTCAGGGGCGTTGGCAGTAATAGAAACAGGGCCTGGCCTGGCAGAGAGTTAGAAGTTAGGGAACACAACAATGAGCGAGGGACAAGGAAAGATGTCTCAGGCATGCAGCTCTCTGAGTCTTCCCCACTGTGCCTGCAGAAAGAGACGTCCTATTCCTAGCTCTCTCCCGGATGGATACATTTGCCTGGAGAGCCCAGAACTCATGTCAGTTGGCCCGAGGCTAAACAGAGGGCAACTGAGCAGGCACACCCCTTCATTTTACTATTCTCCCGGGGTGGCTTCTGGGAGGAAAAAGGCATCAGTATTCCACCAAGATCATCTTCACCTAAGCCACCGTCACTAAGATTTACAACAAAGCAGGCTGTGACACTTTCTGGGGCCTAGGTGGCCAGGCCTACATGGAAGAGCACAGATCCTAACCCTAAGTTGTGTGGGTGGCTGCACCAGTGGGGCCGCATAGGACATAGGGCTGTGCCCGTAAGGGCTGTGGTCGCGTTTGGGAGCGTTAGGGACGCGTGGAGGACGCAGGGCGCAGACCTCTGTCCGTTTCCCGCCAGGATTAGCCCCTTAATGTCAGTGTTGGAGCCAGACATTCCAAAATTGAGGAAGTTAAAGGCAGAAAGCAGCCCTCTCACCCCCAAGGCAAGGAGTGGGAAAGGCTTGTTACATCAAGAGTCTTTCAAATCTTTCACTTTTGAGAGCAGAGTGTTTACATTTAAAAATCATTAACAAGCAGCAATAAGAAAGCGTACAGTAGCACAGGACAGAACACTGCCCTGCCCATATCAATACACCCCAATGACAAAGGCAAAGATTTAACTGACTTGCTTAGCTATTAGCGACTCACACCTCTCTATGATTATCATCTTTCCATTAAGCAAAACATCCTCTGAATTGGGGTGAAAGATAGTTCTGATGTGCCAAAGGAAGGCAACATGGAAATTCAGTTTCCTGCTATCAGAGGAAGGAGGGTCGACAGCCCAATGGGTTAACGCACCAACTGTAGCCTTCAATGTGTAGCCTGCAGGCGACACATTCAGCTGCTGGTGAGATGCTGATACAGGTTTGCTTGCTATGCAGGGGCCGGTGGTCATCTCACAGTGCCTCGAGAAGGTGTCCTGTTTGAATCCCTGTGCAAATATCGTATCAACCATGACCCGTAAATTACACTTTTTCCCCTCGTTTTTTCCAGTCAGTTTGGGACAGAGAGACCAGCTTTTGCATGGGTGTTACCAAGGCCAGAGTGCAGAAAACAAAAGCGCAACTGTTAGTAGCAATGCAGGTATTGAAGGGGCATTAACTGTTGGCTGATCGCACAGGGCAATGCATACCCATTTTCAATAAAAAAAAATAATAATAATAATAGTCACAAGCACGCCAAGGAGGTTGCGGAGATTGGATTAGAACTCAGGTCCCCAGCATTCCAAGACCAAGCACTTACCAGTTGAGCCACTGGCGACTGCACTTCTGAGAATAGCTTTTGGGCGTATGTATCTTTCTTCTGAAAGCCCCGGTGAGCATACCCATTTGCATTGTGAATCATGTTCACGGAAGAAAATGAGGATGGAACATCTGGCCCCCGCTCCAATAGATATTAGCTAACTGCAGTTGCCTAGAGGTTAAGTGCTTGTGTTACAGCGCTGGGGGCCTGGGATCGAGTCCTGCTTTCGGCACATAAACATAATAGTTGGGTGGGTAATGTCCTTGTATGATTGCAGTACCCACATGCCTCCTAAAAGGTTCAATGGGTATGAAAAGAGTTCCCTGGTAAGAAAGCAAGGAGGCGTGCAGGACAAAGGAGGAGGTGGGGCAGGCTAAAGGGGGAGGTTGTGCTGGATGAATGGGTACCTGGGGAGAGGAAGAGGGGCTGGGTGATGGGGGGGGGGGGGTAGGTCTAGAGGGGCCTGGGGATGTAGGATAAAGGGGGCCCTGTGGAGACAGGGAATAAGTTGGCCCGGGTGGGGTGTGTAAAGGAGGGTGCTAATGTGGGGGAAGGTGCGTTAATGACAGAAAAAAAAGGTGCAGCGGGATGGAATGGACCACCCTTTTTTCATCCAGTACTACCTGCCCCACCTCCCTGCTTTCTTCCTCCGTCCCACCTCCCTGCGTCCCTTTGCCCTTCTAGATCCACCCCCCACCTCCTCTCCTCTGGGACGCATTCATCCAACCCTACCTCCCCCTTCAACCTGCCCCACCTACTCCTTCTCCCTGCACTTCCTCGGTGCCGCCTCTCTGCATTCTTCCACCCTCCCTTTACCAGGGAACTCTTTTCACACCCACTGAACCCTTTAGAAGGAGTTATACAAGGAAATTAACCAACTATTCAGTTTATGTGCCGAAAGCAGGACTCAAACCCAGGCCCCCAGTGCTGTAACTCATGTACTTAACCTCTAGGCCACTGCAGTTAGCTGGTATTCAGTGGAGCGGGGGGGCCAGATGTTCTATCCTCATTTTCTTCAGTGAACATGTTTCACAATCTAAATGGGTATGCTCACATGGGCATGCAGAAGAAAGATATATATGCCCAAAAGCTGCTCACAGAAAGACAGCCACCAGTGGCTCAACTGATAAGTGCTTGGTCTTGGAATGCTGGGGACCTGAGTTCTAATCCAATGTCAGGACCCTCCTCTGCATGCTTTTAAATGTATATATTTTTTTTTATCGAAAATGGGTATGCATTGCCCTGCGTGATCAGCCAAAAGTTAATGCCCCTTCAATACCTGCATTACTACTAACAGTTGCGCCTTTGTTTTCTGCACTCTGGCCTTGGTAACACCCATACAAAAGCTTGTCTCTATGTCCCAAACTGACTGGAAAAAACGAGGGGAAAAAGTGTAATTTACGGGTCATGGTTGATACGATATTTGCACAGGGATTCAAACAGGACACATTCTCGAGGCGCTGTGAGGTGACCACCACAAGTCATGCAGAATAAAGATATATACGCCCAAAAGCTGTTTTTAGCTAGACAATCCTGGTAACGCCTCTGGTGCCTCCCAACTCAACAACCCAATCACCCCTCCGGCCCTTCTTACTCGTCTCACAGCACCTCCAATAAGTGAGGAATGCATCTTTTGTTGGTAGATTTCCTTCATGAGGCTTAGCTAGGCCTGCATTCCTTTTCAAAGGGCCATAGAAGAGAGCAAAAAAGGAGAAGGCATAATAGAGCGGGAAGTAGGTGGAAGATGAGTGGTCAGGGGCGTTGGCAGTAATAGAAACAGGGCCTGGCCTGGCAGAGAGTTAGAAGTTAGGGAACACAACAATGAGCGAGGGACAAGGAAAGATGTCTCAGGCATGCAGCTCTCTGAGTCTTCCCCACTGTGCCTGCAGAAAGAGACGTCCTATTCCTAGCTCTCTCCCGGATGGATACATTTGCCTGGAGAGCCCAGAACTCATGTCAGTTGGCCCGAGGCTAAACAGAGGGCAACTGAGCAGGCACACCCCTTCATTTTACTATTCTCCCGGGGTGGCTTCTGGGAGGAAAAAGGCATCAGTATTCCACCAAGATCATCTTCACCTAAGCCACCGTCACTAAGATTTACAACAAAGCAGGCTGTGACACTTTCTGGGGCCTAGGTGGCCAGGCCTACATGGAAGAGCACAGATCCTAACCCTAAGTTGTGTGGGTGGCTGCACCAGTGGGGCCGCATAGGACATAGGGCTGTGCCCGTAAGGGCTGTGGTCGCGTTTGGGAGCGTTAGGGACGCGTGGAGGACGCAGGGCGCAGACCTCTGTCCGTTTCCCGCCAGGATTAGCCCCTTAATGTCAGTGTTGGAGCCAGACATTCCAAAATTGAGGAAGTTAAAGGCAGAAAGCAGCCCTCTCACCCCCAAGGCAAGGAGTGGGAAAGGCTTGTTACATCAAGAGTCTTTCAAATCTTTCACTTTTGAGAGCAGAGTGTTTACATTTAAAAATCATTAACAAGCAGCAATAAGAAAGCGTACAGTAGCACAGGACAGAACACTGCCCTGCCCATATCAATACACCCCAATGACAAAGGCAAAGATTTAACTGACTTGCTTAGCTATTAGCGACTCACACCTCTCTATGATTATCATCTTTCCATTAAGCAAAACATCCTCTGAATTGGGGTGAAAGATAGTTCTGATGTGCCAAAGGAAGGCAACATGGAAATTCAGTTTCCTGCTATCAGAGGAAGGAGGGTCGACAGCCCAATGGGTTAACGCACCAACTGTAGCCTTCAATGTGTAGCCTGCAGGCGACACATTCAGCTGCTGGTGAGATGCTGATACAGGTTTGCTTGCTATGCAGGGGCCGGTGGTCATCTCACAGTGCCTCGAGAAGGTGTCCTGTTTGAATCCCTGTGCAAATATCGTATCAACCATGACCCGTAAATTACACTTTTTCCCCTCGTTTTTTCCAGTCAGTTTGGGACAGAGAGACCAGCTTTTGCATGGGTGTTACCAAGGCCAGAGTGCAGAAAACAAAAGCGCAACTGTTAGTAGCAATGCAGGTATTGAAGGGGCATTAACTGTTGGCTGATCGCACAGGGCAATGCATACCCATTTTCAATAAAAAAAAATAATAATAATAATAGTCACAAGCACGCCAAGGAGGTTGCGGAGATTGGATTAGAACTCAGGTCCCCAGCATTCCAAGACCAAGCACTTACCAGTTGAGCCACTGGCGACTGCACTTCTGAGAATAGCTTTTGGGCGTATGTATCTTTCTTCTGAAAGCCCCGGTGAGCATACCCATTTGCATTGTGAATCATGTTCACGGAAGAAAATGAGGATGGAACATCTGGCCCCCGCTCCAATAGATATTAGCTAACTGCAGTTGCCTAGAGGTTAAGTGCTTGTGTTACAGCGCTGGGGGCCTGGGATCGAGTCCTGCTTTCGGCACATAAACATAATAGTTGGGTGGGTAATGTCCTTGTATGATTGCAGTACCCACATGCCTCCTAAAAGGTTCAATGGGTATGAAAAGAGTTCCCTGGTAAGAAAGCAAGGAGGCGTGCAGGACAAAGGAGGAGGTGGGGCAGGCTAAAGGGGGAGGTTGTGCTGGATGAATGGGTACCTGGGGAGAGGAAGAGGGGCTGGGTGATGGGGGGGGGGGGTAGGTCTAGAGGGGCCTGGGGATGTAGGATAAAGGGGGCCCTGTGGAGACAGGGAATAAGTTGGCCCGGGTGGGGTGTGTAAAGGAGGGTGCTAATGTGGGGGAAGGTGCGTTAATGACAGAAAAAAAAGGTGCAGCGGGATGGAATGGACCACCCTTTTTTCATCCAGTACTACCTGCCCCACCTCCTCTCCTCCACCGTCCCACCTCCCTGCTTTCTTCCTCCGTCCCACCTCCCTGCGTCCCTTTGCCCTTCTAGATCCACCCCCCACCTCCTCTCCTCTGGGACGCATTCATCCAACCCTACCTCCCCCTTCAACCTGCCCCACCTACTCCTTCTCCCTGCACTTCCTCGGTGCCGCCTCTCTGCATTCTTCCACCCTCCCTTTACCAGGGAACTCTTTTCACACCCACTGAACCCTTTAGAAGGAGTTATACAAGGAAATTAACCAACTATTCAGTTTATGTGCCGAAAGCAGGACTCAAACCCAGGCCCCCAGTGCTGTAACTCATGTACTTAACCTCTAGGCCACTGCAGTTAGCTGGTATTCAGTGGAGCGGGGGGGGCCAGATGTTCTATCCTCATTTTCTTCAGTGAACATGTTTCACAATCTAAATGGGTATGCTCACATGGGCATGCAGAAGAAAGATATATATGCCCAAAAGCTGCTCACAGAAAGACAGCCACCAGTGGCTCAACTGATAAGTGCTTGGTCTTGGAATGCTGGGGACCTGAGTTCTAATCCAATGTCAGGACCCTCCTCTGCATGCTTTTAAATGTATATATTTTTTTTTATCGAAAATGGGTATGCATTGCCCTGCGTGATCAGCCAAAAGTTAATGCCCCTTCAATACCTGCATTACTACTAACAGTTGCGCCTTTGTTTTCTGCACTCTGGCCTTGGTAACACCCATACAAAAGCTTGTCTCTATGTCCCAAACTGACTGGAAAAAACGAGGGGAAAAAGTGTAATTTACGGGTCATGGTTGATACGATATTTGCACAGGGATTCAAACAGGACACATTCTCGAGGCGCTGTGAGGTGACCACCACAAGTCATGCAGAATAAAGATATATACGCCCAAAAGCTGTTTTTAGCTAGACAATCCTGGTAACGCCTCTGGTGCCTCCCAACTCAACAACCCAATCACCCCTCCGGCCCTTCTTACTCGTCTCACAGCACCCCCAATAAGTGAGGAATGCATCTTTTGTTGGTAGATTTCCTTCATGAGGCTTAGCTAGGCCTGCATTCCTTTTCAAAGGGCCATAGAAGAGAGCAAAAAAGGAGAAGGCATAATAGAGCGGGAAGTAGGTGGAAGATGAGTGGTCAGGGGCGTTGGCAGTAATAGAAACAGGGCCTGGCCTGGCAGAGAGTTAGAAGTTAGGGAACACAACAATGAGCGAGGGACAAGGAAAGATGTCTCAGGCATGCAGCTCTCTGAGTCTTCCCCACTGTGCCTGCAGAAAGAGACGTCCTATTCCTAGCTCTCTCCCGGATGGATACATTTGCCTGGAGAGCCCAGAACTCATGTCAGTTGGCCCGAGGCTAAACAGAGGGCAAATGAGCAGGCACACCCCTTCATTTTACTATTCTCCCGGGGTGGCTTCTGGGAGGAAAAAGGCATCAGTATTCCACCAAGATCATCTTCACCTAAGCCACCGTCACTAAGATTTACAACAAAGCAGGCTGTGACACTTTCTGGGGCCTAGGTGGCCAGGCCTACATGGAAGAGCACAGATCCTAACCCTAAGTTGTGTGGGTGGCTGCACCAGTGGGGCCGCATAGGACATAGGGCTGTGCCCGTAAGGGCTGTGGTCGCGTTTGGGAGCGTTAGGGACGCGTGGAGGACGCAGGGCGCAGACCTCTGTCCGTTTCCCGCCAGGATTAGCCCCTTAATGTCAGTGTTGGAGCCAGACATTCCAAAATTGAGGAAGTTAAAGGCAGAAAGCAGCCCTCTCACCCCCAAGGCAAGGAGTGGGAAAGGCTTGTTACATCAAGAGTCTTTCAAATCTTTCACTTTTGAGAGCAGAGTGTTTACATTTAAAAATCATTAACAAGCAGCAATAAGAAAGCGTACAGTAGCACAGGACAGAACACTGCCCTGCCCATATCAATACACCCCAATGACAAAGGCAAAGATTTAACTGACTTGCTTAGCTATTAGCGACTCACACCTCTCTATGATTATCATCTTTCCATTAAGCAAAACATCCTCTGAATTGGGGTGAAAGATAGTTCTGATGTGCCAAAGGAAGGCAACATGGAAATTCAGTTTCCTGCTATCAGAGGAAGGAGGGTCGACAGCCCAATGGGTTAACGCACCAACTGTAGCCTTCAATGTGTAGCCTGCAGGCGACACATTCAGCTGCTGGTGAGATGCTGATACAGGTTTGCTTGCTATGCAGGGGCCGGTGGTCATCTCACAGTGCCTCGAGAAGGTGTCCTGTTTGAATCCCTGTGCAAATATCGTATCAACCATGACCCGTAAATTACACTTTTTCCCCTCGTTTTTTCCAGTCAGTTTGGGACAGAGAGACCAGCTTTTGCATGGGTGTTACCAAGGCCAGAGTGCAGAAAACAAAAGCGCAACTGTTAGTAGCAATGCAGGTATTGAAGGGGCATTAACTGTTGGCTGATCGCACAGGGCAATGCATACCCATTTTCAATAAAAAAAAATAATAATAATAATAGTCACAAGCACGCCAAGGAGGTTGCGGAGATTGGATTAGAACTCAGGTCCCCAGCATTCCAAGACCAAGCACTTACCAGTTGAGCCACTGGCGACTGCACTTCTGAGAATAGCTTTTGGGCGTATGTATCTTTCTTCTGAAAGCCCTGGTGAGCATACCCATTTGCATTGTGAATCATGTTCACGGAAGAAAATGAGGATGGAACATCTGGCCCCCGCTCCAATAGATATTAGCTAACTGCAGTTGCCTAGAGGTTAAGTGCTTGTGTTACAGCGCTGGGGGCCTGGGATCGAGTCCTGCTTTCGGCACATAAACATAATAGTTGGGTGGGTAATGTCCTTGTATGATTGCAGTACCCACATGCCTCCTAAAAGGTTCAATGGGTATGAAAAGAGTTCCCTGGTAAGAAAGCAAGGAGGCGTGCAGGACAAAGGAGGAGGTGGGGCAGGCTAAAGGGGGAGGTTGTGCTGGATGAATGGGTACCTGGGGAGAGGAAGAGGGGCTGGGGGGGGGGTAGGTCTAGAGGGGCCTGGGGATGTAGGATAAAGGGGGCCCTGTGGAGACAGGGAATAAGTTGGCCCGGGTGGGGTGTGTAAAGGAGGGTGCTAATGTGGGGGAAGGTGCGTTAATGACAGAAAAAAAAGGTGCAGCGGGATGGAATGGACCACCCTTTTTTCATCCAGTACTACCTGCCCCACCTCCTCTCCTCCACCGTCCCACCTCCCTGCTTTCTTCCTCCGTCCCACCTCCCTGCGTCCCTTTGCCCTTCTAGATCCACCCCCCACCTCCTCTCCTCTGGGACGCATTCATCCAACCCTACCTCCCCCTTCAACCTGCCCCACCTACTCCTTCTCCCTGCACTTCCTCGGTGCCGCCTCTCTGCATTCTTCCACCCTCCCTTTACCAGGGAACTCTTTTCACACCCACTGAACCCTTTAGAAGGAGTTATACAAGGAAATTAACCAACTATTCAGTTTATGTGCCGAAAGCAGGACTCAAACCCAGGCCCCCAGTGCTGTAACTCATGTACTTAACCTCTAGGCCACTGCAGTTAGCTGGTATTCAGTGGAGCGGGGGGCCAGATGTTCTATCCTCATTTTCTTCAGTGAACATGTTTCACAATCTAAATGGGTATGCTCACATGGGCATGCAGAAGAAAGATATATATGCCCAAAAGCTGCTCACAGAAAGACAGCCACCAGTGGCTCAACTGATAAGTGCTTGGTCTTGGAATGCTGGGGACCTGAGTTCTAATCCAATGTCAGGACCCTCCTCTGCATGCTTTTAAATGTATATATTTTTTTTTATCGAAAATGGGTATGCATTGCCCTGCGTGATCAGCCAAAAGTTAATGCCCCTTCAATACCTGCATTACTACTAACAGTTGCGCCTTTGTTTTCTGCACTCTGGCCTTGGTAACACCCATACAAAAGCTTGTCTCTATGTCCCAAACTGACTGGAAAAAACGAGGGGAAAAAGTGTAATTTACGGGTCATGGTTGATACGATATTTGCACAGGGATTCAAACAGGACACATTCTCGAGGCGCTGTGAGGTGACCACCACAAGTCATGCAGAATAAAGATATATACGCCCAAAAGCTGTTTTTAGCTAGACAATCCTGGTAACGCCTCTGGTGCCTCCCAACTCAACAACCCAATCACCCCTCCGGCCCTTCTTACTCGTCTCACAGCACCTCCAATAAGTGAGGAATGCATCTTTTGTTGGTAGATTTCCTTCATGAGGCTTAGCTAGGCCTGCATTCCTTTTCAAAGGGCCATAGAAGAGAGCAAAAAAGGAGAAGGCATAATAGAGCGGGAAGTAGGTGGAAGATGAGTGGTCAGGGGCGTTGGCAGTAATAGAAACAGGGCCTGGCCTGGCAGAGAGTTAGAAGTTAGGGAACACAACAATGAGCGAGGGACAAGGAAAGATGTCTCAGGCATGCAGCTCTCTGAGTCTTCCCCACTGTGCCTGCAGAAAGAGACGTCCTATTCCTAGCTCTCTCCCGGATGGATACATTTGCCTGGAGAGCCCAGAACTCATGTCAGTTGGCCCGAGGCTAAACAGAGGGCAACTGAGCAGGCACACCCCTTCATTTTACTATTCTCCCGGGGTGGCTTCTGGGAGGAAAAAGGCATCAGTATTCCACCAAGATCATCTTCACCTAAGCCACCGTCACTAAGATTTACAACAAAGCAGGCTGTGACACTTTCTGGGGCCTAGGTGGCCAGGCCTACATGGAAGAGCACAGATCCTAACCCTAAGTTGTGTGGGTGGCTGCACCAGTGGGGCCGCATAGGACATAGGGCTGTGCCCGTAAGGGCTGTGGTCGCGTTTGGGAGCGTTAGGGACGCGTGGAGGACGCAGGGCGCAGACCTCTGTCCGTTTCCCGCCAGGATTAGCCCCTTAATGTCAGTGTTGGAGCCAGACATTCCAAAATTGAGGAAGTTAAAGGCAGAAAGCAGCCCTCTCACCCCCAAGGCAAGGAGTGGGAAAGGCTTGTTACATCAAGAGTCTTTCAAATCTTTCACTTTTGAGAGCAGAGTGTTTACATTTAAAAATCATTAACAAGCAGCAATAAGAAAGCGTACAGTAGCACAGGACAGAACACTGCCCTGCCCATATCAATACACCCCAATGACAAAGGCAAAGATTTAACTGACTTGCTTAGCTATTAGCGACTCACACCTCTCTATGATTATCATCTTTCCATTAAGCAAAACATCCTCTGAATTGGGGTGAAAGATAGTTCTGATGTGCCAAAGGAAGGCAACATGGAAATTCAGTTTCCTGCTATCAGAGGAAGGAGGGTCGACAGCCCAATGGGTTAACGCACCAACTGTAGCCTTCAATGTGTAGCCTGCAGGCGACACATTCAGCTGCTGGTGAGATGCTGATACAGGTTTGCTTGCTATGCAGGGGCCGGTGGTCATCTCACAGTGCCTCGAGAAGGTGTCCTGTTTGAATCCCTGTGCAAATATCGTATCAACCATGACCCGTAAATTACACTTTTTCCCCTCGTTTTTTCCAGTCAGTTTGGGACAGAGAGACCAGCTTTTGCATGGGTGTTACCAAGGCCAGAGTGCAGAAAACAAAAGCGCAACTGTTAGTAGCAATGCAGGTATTGAAGGGGCATTAACTGTTGGCTGATCGCACAGGGCAATGCATACCCATTTTCAATAAAAAAAAATAATAATAATAATAGTCACAAGCACGCCAAGGAGGTTGCGGAGATTGGATTAGAACTCAGGTCCCCAGCATTCCAAGACCAAGCACTTACCAGTTGAGCCACTGGCGACTGCACTTCTGAGAATAGCTTTTGGGCGTATGTATCTTTCTTCTGAAAGCCCCGGTGAGCATACCCATTTGCATTGTGAATCATGTTCACGGAAGAAAATGAGGATGGAACATCTGGCCCCCGCTCCAATAGATATTAGCTAACTGCAGTTGCCTAGAGGTTAAGTGCTTGTGTTACAGCGCTGGGGGCCTGGGATCGAGTCCTGCTTTCGGCACATAAACATAATAGTTGGGTGGGTAATGTCCTTGTATGATTGCAGTACCCACATGCCTCCTAAAAGGTTCAATGGGTATGAAAAGAGTTCCCTGGTAAGAAAGCAAGGAGGCGTGCAGGACAAAGGAGGAGGTGGGGCAGGCTAAAGGGGGAGGTTGTGCTGGATGAATGGGTACCTGGGGAGAGGAAGAGGGGCTGGGTGATGGGGGGGGGGGGGTAGGTCTAGAGGGGCCTGGGGATGTAGGATAAAGGGGGCCCTGTGGAGACAGGGAATAAGTTGGCCCGGGTGGGGTGTGTAAAGGAGGGTGCTAATGTGGGGGAAGGTGCGTTAATGACAGAAAAAAAAGGTGCAGCGGGATGGAATGGACCACCCTTTTTTCATCCAGTACTACCTGCCCCACCTCCCTGCTTTCTTCCTCCGTCCCACCTCCCTGCGTCCCTTTGCCCTTCTAGATCCACCCCCCACCTCCTCTCCTCTGGGACGCATTCATCCAACCCTACCTCCCCCTTCAACCTGCCCCACCTACTCCTTCTCCCTGCACTTCCTCGGTGCCGCCTCTCTGCATTCTTCCACCCTCCCTTTACCAGGGAACTCTTTTCACACCCACTGAACCCTTTAGAAGGAGTTATACAAGGAAATTAACCAACTATTCAGTTTATGTGCCGAAAGCAGGACTCAAACCCAGGCCCCCAGTGCTGTAACTCATGTACTTAACCTCTAGGCCACTGCAGTTAGCTGGTATTCAGTGGAGCGGGGGGGCCAGATGTTCTATCCTCATTTTCTTCAGTGAACATGTTTCACAATCTAAATGGGTATGCTCACATGGGCATGCAGAAGAAAGATATATATGCCCAAAAGCTGCTCACAGAAAGACAGCCACCAGTGGCTCAACTGATAAGTGCTTGGTCTTGGAATGCTGGGGACCTGAGTTCTAATCCAATGTCAGGACCCTCCTCTGCATGCTTTTAAATGTATATATTTTTTTTTATCGAAAATGGGTATGCATTGCCCTGCGTGATCAGCCAAAAGTTAATGCCCCTTCAATACCTGCATTACTACTAACAGTTGCGCCTTTGTTTTCTGCACTCTGGCCTTGGTAACACCCATACAAAAGCTTGTCTCTATGTCCCAAACTGACTGGAAAAAACGAGGGGAAAAAGTGTAATTTACGGGTCATGGTTGATACGATATTTGCACAGGGATTCAAACAGGACACATTCTCGAGGCGCTGTGAGGTGACCACCACAAGTCATGCAGAATAAAGATATATACGCCCAAAAGCTGTTTTTAGCTAGACAATCCTGGTAACGCCTCTGGTGCCTCCCAACTCAACAACCCAATCACCCCTCCGGCCCTTCTTACTCGTCTCACAGCACCTCCAATAAGTGAGGAATGCATCTTTTGTTGGTAGATTTCCTTCATGAGGCTTAGCTAGGCCTGCATTCCTTTTCAAAGGGCCATAGAAGAGAGCAAAAAAGGAGAAGGCATAATAGAGCGGGAAGTAGGTGGAAGATGAGTGGTCAGGGGCGTTGGCAGTAATAGAAACAGGGCCTGGCCTGGCAGAGAGTTAGAAGTTAGGGAACACAACAATGAGCGAGGGACAAGGAAAGATGTCTCAGGCATGCAGCTCTCTGAGTCTTCCCCACTGTGCCTGCAGAAAGAGACGTCCTATTCCTAGCTCTCTCCCGGATGGATACATTTGCCTGGAGAGCCCAGAACTCATGTCAGTTGGCCCGAGGCTAAACAGAGGGCAAATGAGCAGGCACACCCCTTCATTTTACTATTCTCCCGGGGTGGCTTCTGGGAGGAAAAAGGCATCAGTATTCCACCAAGATCATCTTCACCTAAGCCACCGTCACTAAGATTTACAACAAAGCAGGCTGTGACACTTTCTGGGGCCTAGGTGGCCAGGCCTACATGGAAGAGCACAGATCCTAACCCTAAGTTGTGTGGGTGGCTGCACCAGTGGGGCCGCATAGGACATAGGGCTGTGCCCGTAAGGGCTGTGGTCGCGTTTGGGAGCGTTAGGGACGCGTGGAGGACGCAGGGCGCAGACCTCTGTCCGTTTCCCGCCAGGATTAGCCCCTTAATGTCAGTGTTGGAGCCAGACATTCCAAAATTGAGGAAGTTAAAGGCAGAAAGCAGCCCTCTCACCCCCAAGGCAAGGAGTGGGAAAGGCTTGTTACATCAAGAGTCTTTCAAATCTTTCACTTTTGAGAGCAGAGTGTTTACATTTAAAAATCATTAACAAGCAGCAATAAGAAAGCGTACAGTAGCACAGGACAGAACACTGCCCTGCCCATATCAATACACCCCAATGACAAAGGCAAAGATTTAACTGACTTGCTTAGCTATTAGCGACTCACACCTCTCTATGATTATCATCTTTCCATTAAGCAAAACATCCTCTGAATTGGGGTGAAAGATAGTTCTGATGTGCCAAAGGAAGGCAACATGGAAATTCAGTTTCCTGCTATCAGAGGAAGGAGGGTCGACAGCCCAATGGGTTAACGCACCAACTGTAGCCTTCAATGTGTAGCCTGCAGGCGACACATTCAGCTGCTGGTGAGATGCTGATACAGGTTTGCTTGCTATGCAGGGGCCGGTGGTCATCTCACAGTGCCTCGAGAAGGTGTCCTGTTTGAATCCCTGTGCAAATATCGTATCAACCATGACCCGTAAATTACACTTTTTCCCCTCGTTTTTTCCAGTCAGTTTGGGACAGAGAGACCAGCTTTTGCATGGGTGTTACCAAGGCCAGAGTGCAGAAAACAAAAGCGCAACTGTTAGTAGCAATGCAGGTATTGAAGGGGCATTAACTGTTGGCTGATCGCACAGGGCAATGCATACCCATTTTCAATAAAAAAAAATAATAATAATAATAGTCACAAGCACGCCAAGGAGGTTGCGGAGATTGGATTAGAACTCAGGTCCCCAGCATTCCAAGACCAAGCACTTACCAGTTGAGCCACTGGCGACTGCACTTCTGAGAATAGCTTTTGGGCGTATGTATCTTTCTTCTGAAAGCCCTGGTGAGCATACCCATTTGCATTGTGAATCATGTTCACGGAAGAAAATGAGGATGGAACATCTGGCCCCCGCTCCAATAGATATTAGCTAACTGCAGTTGCCTAGAGGTTAAGTGCTTGTGTTACAGCGCTGGGGGCCTGGGATCGAGTCCTGCTTTCGGCACATAAACATAATAGTTGGGTGGGTAATGTCCTTGTATGATTGCAGTACCCACATGCCTCCTAAAAGGTTCAATGGGTATGAAAAGAGTTCCCTGGTAAGAAAGCAAGGAGGCGTGCAGGACAAAGGAGGAGGTGGGGCAGGCTAAAGGGGGAGGTTGTGCTGGATGAATGGGTACCTGGGGAGAGGAAGAGGGGCTGGGGGGGGGGTAGGTCTAGAGGGGCCTGGGGATGTAGGATAAAGGGGGCCCTGTGGAGACAGGGAATAAGTTGGCCCGGGTGGGGTGTGTAAAGGAGGGTGCTAATGTGGGGGAAGGTGCGTTAATGACAGAAAAAAAAGGTGCAGCGGGATGGAATGGACCACCCTTTTTTCATCCAGTACTACCTGCCCCACCTCCTCTCCTCCACCGTCCCACCTCCCTGCTTTCTTCCTCCGTCCCACCTCCCTGCGTCCCTTTGCCCTTCTAGATCCACCCCCCACCTCCTCTCCTCTGGGACGCATTCATCCAACCCTACCTCCCCCTTCAACCTGCCCCACCTACTCCTTCTCCCTGCACTTCCTCGGTGCCGCCTCTCTGCATTCTTCCACCCTCCCTTTACCAGGGAACTCTTTTCACACCCACTGAACCCTTTAGAAGGAGTTATACAAGGAAATTAACCAACTATTCAGTTTATGTGCCGAAAGCAGGACTCAAACCCAGGCCCCCAGTGCTGTAACTCATGTACTTAACCTCTAGGCCACTGCAGTTAGCTGGTATTCAGTGGAGCGGGGGGCCAGATGTTCTATCCTCATTTTCTTCAGTGAACATGTTTCACAATCTAAATGGGTATGCTCACATGGGCATGCAGAAGAAAGATATATATGCCCAAAAGCTGCTCACAGAAAGACAGCCACCAGTGGCTCAACTGATAAGTGCTTGGTCTTGGAATGCTGGGGACCTGAGTTCTAATCCAATGTCAGGACCCTCCTCTGCATGCTTTTAAATGTATATATTTTTTTTTATCGAAAATGGGTATGCATTGCCCTGCGTGATCAGCCAAAAGTTAATGCCCCTTCAATACCTGCATTACTACTAACAGTTGCGCCTTTGTTTTCTGCACTCTGGCCTTGGTAACACCCATACAAAAGCTTGTCTCTATGTCCCAAACTGACTGGAAAAAACGAGGGGAAAAAGTGTAATTTACGGGTCATGGTTGATACGATATTTGCACAGGGATTCAAACAGGACACATTCTCGAGGCGCTGTGAGGTGACCACCACAAGTCATGCAGAATAAAGATATATACGCCCAAAAGCTGTTTTTAGCTAGACAATCCTGGTAACGCCTCTGGTGCCTCCCAACTCAACAACCCAATCACCCCTCCGGCCCTTCTTACTCGTCTCACAGCACCTCCAATAAGTGAGGAATGCATCTTTTGTTGGTAGATTTCCTTCATGAGGCTTAGCTAGGCCTGCATTCCTTTTCAAAGGGCCATAGAAGAGAGCAAAAAAGGAGAAGGCATAATAGAGCGGGAAGTAGGTGGAAGATGAGTGGTCAGGGGCGTTGGCAGTAATAGAAACAGGGCCTGGCCTGGCAGAGAGTTAGAAGTTAGGGAACACAACAATGAGCGAGGGACAAGGAAAGATGTCTCAGGCATGCAGCTCTCTGAGTCTTCCCCACTGTGCCTGCAGAAAGAGACGTCCTATTCCTAGCTCTCTCCCGGATGGATACATTTGCCTGGAGAGCCCAGAACTCATGTCAGTTGGCCCGAGGCTAAACAGAGGGCAACTGAGCAGGCACACCCCTTCATTTTACTATTCTCCCGGGGTGGCTTCTGGGAGGAAAAAGGCATCAGTATTCCACCAAGATCATCTTCACCTAAGCCACCGTCACTAAGATTTACAACAAAGCAGGCTGTGACACTTTCTGGGGCCTAGGTGGCCAGGCCTACATGGAAGAGCACAGATCCTAACCCTAAGTTGTGTGGGTGGCTGCACCAGTGGGGCCGCATAGGACATAGGGCTGTGCCCGTAAGGGCTGTGGTCGCGTTTGGGAGCGTTAGGGACGCGTGGAGGACGCAGGGCGCAGACCTCTGTCCGTTTCCCGCCAGGATTAGCCCCTTAATGTCAGTGTTGGAGCCAGACATTCCAAAATTGAGGAAGTTAAAGGCAGAAAGCAGCCCTCTCACCCCCAAGGCAAGGAGTGGGAAAGGCTTGTTACATCAAGAGTCTTTCAAATCTTTCACTTTTGAGAGCAGAGTGTTTACATTTAAAAATCATTAACAAGCAGCAATAAGAAAGCGTACAGTAGCACAGGACAGAACACTGCCCTGCCCATATCAATACACCCCAATGACAAAGGCAAAGATTTAACTGACTTGCTTAGCTATTAGCGACTCACACCTCTCTATGATTATCATCTTTCCATTAAGCAAAACATCCTCTGAATTGGGGTGAAAGATAGTTCTGATGTGCCAAAGGAAGGCAACATGGAAATTCAGTTTCCTGCTATCAGAGGAAGGAGGGTCGACAGCCCAATGGGTTAACGCACCAACTGTAGCCTTCAATGTGTAGCCTGCAGGCGACACATTCAGCTGCTGGTGAGATGCTGATACAGGTTTGCTTGCTATGCAGGGGCCGGTGGTCATCTCACAGTGCCTCGAGAAGGTGTCCTGTTTGAATCCCTGTGCAAATATCGTATCAACCATGACCCGTAAATTACACTTTTTCCCCTCGTTTTTTCCAGTCAGTTTGGGACAGAGAGACCAGCTTTTGCATGGGTGTTACCAAGGCCAGAGTGCAGAAAACAAAAGCGCAACTGTTAGTAGCAATGCAGGTATTGAAGGGGCATTAACTGTTGGCTGATCGCACAGGGCAATGCATACCCATTTTCAATAAAAAAAAATAATAATAATAATAGTCACAAGCACGCCAAGGAGGTTGCGGAGATTGGATTAGAACTCAGGTCCCCAGCATTCCAAGACCAAGCACTTACCAGTTGAGCCACTGGCGACTGCACTTCTGAGAATAGCTTTTGGGCGTATGTATCTTTCTTCTGAAAGCCCCGGTGAGCATACCCATTTGCATTGTGAATCATGTTCACGGAAGAAAATGAGGATGGAACATCTGGCCCCCGCTCCAATAGATATTAGCTAACTGCAGTTGCCTAGAGGTTAAGTGCTTGTGTTACAGCGCTGGGGGCCTGGGATCGAGTCCTGCTTTCGGCACATAAACATAATAGTTGGGTGGGTAATGTCCTTGTATGATTGCAGTACCCACATGCCTCCTAAAAGGTTCAATGGGTATGAAAAGAGTTCCCTGGTAAGAAAGCAAGGAGGCGTGCAGGACAAAGGAGGAGGTGGGGCAGGCTAAAGGGGGAGGTTGTGCTGGATGAATGGGTACCTGGGGAGAGGAAGAGGGGCTGGGTGATGGGGGGGGGGGGGTAGGTCTAGAGGGGCCTGGGGATGTAGGATAAAGGGGGCCCTGTGGAGACAGGGAATAAGTTGGCCCGGGTGGGGTGTGTAAAGGAGGGTGCTAATGTGGGGGAAGGTGCGTTAATGACAGAAAAAAAAGGTGCAGCGGGATGGAATGGACCACCCTTTTTTCATCCAGTACTACCTGCCCCACCTCCCTGCTTTCTTCCTCCGTCCCACCTCCCTGCGTCCCTTTGCCCTTCTAGATCCACCCCCCACCTCCTCTCCTCTGGGACGCATTCATCCAACCCTACCTCCCCCTTCAACCTGCCCCACCTACTCCTTCTCCCTGCACTTCCTCGGTGCCGCCTCTCTGCATTCTTCCACCCTCCCTTTACCAGGGAACTCTTTTCACACCCACTGAACCCTTTAGAAGGAGTTATACAAGGAAATTAACCAACTATTCAGTTTATGTGCCGAAAGCAGGACTCAAACCCAGGCCCCCAGTGCTGTAACTCATGTACTTAACCTCTAGGCCACTGCAGTTAGCTGGTATTCAGTGGAGCGGGGGGGCCAGATGTTCTATCCTCATTTTCTTCAGTGAACATGTTTCACAATCTAAATGGGTATGCTCACATGGGCATGCAGAAGAAAGATATATATGCCCAAAAGCTGCTCACAGAAAGACAGCCACCAGTGGCTCAACTGATAAGTGCTTGGTCTTGGAATGCTGGGGACCTGAGTTCTAATCCAATGTCAGGACCCTCCTCTGCATGCTTTTAAATGTATATATTTTTTTTTATCGAAAATGGGTATGCATTGCCCTGCGTGATCAGCCAAAAGTTAATGCCCCTTCAATACCTGCATTACTACTAACAGTTGCGCCTTTGTTTTCTGCACTCTGGCCTTGGTAACACCCATACAAAAGCTTGTCTCTATGTCCCAAACTGACTGGAAAAAACGAGGGGAAAAAGTGTAATTTACGGGTCATGGTTGATACGATATTTGCACAGGGATTCAAACAGGACACATTCTCGAGGCGCTGTGAGGTGACCACCACAAGTCATGCAGAATAAAGATATATACGCCCAAAAGCTGTTTTTAGCTAGACAATCCTGGTAACGCCTCTGGTGCCTCCCAACTCAACAACCCAATCACCCCTCCGGCCCTTCTTACTCGTCTCACAGCACCTCCAATAAGTGAGGAATGCATCTTTTGTTGGTAGATTTCCTTCATGAGGCTTAGCTAGGCCTGCATTCCTTTTCAAAGGGCCATAGAAGAGAGCAAAAAAGGAGAAGGCATAATAGAGCGGGAAGTAGGTGGAAGATGAGTGGTCAGGGGCGTTGGCAGTAATAGAAACAGGGCCTGGCCTGGCAGAGAGTTAGAAGTTAGGGAACACAACAATGAGCGAGGGACAAGGAAAGATGTCTCAGGCATGCAGCTCTCTGAGTCTTCCCCACTGTGCCTGCAGAAAGAGACGTCCTATTCCTAGCTCTCTCCCGGATGGATACATTTGCCTGGAGAGCCCAGAACTCATGTCAGTTGGCCCGAGGCTAAACAGAGGGCAAATGAGCAGGCACACCCCTTCATTTTACTATTCTCCCGGGGTGGCTTCTGGGAGGAAAAAGGCATCAGTATTCCACCAAGATCATCTTCACCTAAGCCACCGTCACTAAGATTTACAACAAAGCAGGCTGTGACACTTTCTGGGGCCTAGGTGGCCAGGCCTACATGGAAGAGCACAGATCCTAACCCTAAGTTGTGTGGGTGGCTGCACCAGTGGGGCCGCATAGGACATAGGGCTGTGCCCGTAAGGGCTGTGGTCGCGTTTGGGAGCGTTAGGGACGCGTGGAGGACGCAGGGCGCAGACCTCTGTCCGTTTCCCGCCAGGATTAGCCCCTTAATGTCAGTGTTGGAGCCAGACATTCCAAAATTGAGGAAGTTAAAGGCAGAAAGCAGCCCTCTCACCCCCAAGGCAAGGAGTGGGAAAGGCTTGTTACATCAAGAGTCTTTCAAATCTTTCACTTTTGAGAGCAGAGTGTTTACATTTAAAAATCATTAACAAGCAGCAATAAGAAAGCGTACAGTAGCACAGGACAGAACACTGCCCTGCCCATATCAATACACCCCAATGACAAAGGCAAAGATTTAACTGACTTGCTTAGCTATTAGCGACTCACACCTCTCTATGATTATCATCTTTCCATTAAGCAAAACATCCTCTGAATTGGGGTGAAAGATAGTTCTGATGTGCCAAAGGAAGGCAACATGGAAATTCAGTTTCCTGCTATCAGAGGAAGGAGGGTCGACAGCCCAATGGGTTAACGCACCAACTGTAGCCTTCAATGTGTAGCCTGCAGGCGACACATTCAGCTGCTGGTGAGATGCTGATACAGGTTTGCTTGCTATGCAGGGGCCGGTGGTCATCTCACAGTGCCTCGAGAAGGTGTCCTGTTTGAATCCCTGTGCAAATATCGTATCAACCATGACCCGTAAATTACACTTTTTCCCCTCGTTTTTTCCAGTCAGTTTGGGACAGAGAGACCAGCTTTTGCATGGGTGTTACCAAGGCCAGAGTGCAGAAAACAAAAGCGCAACTGTTAGTAGCAATGCAGGTATTGAAGGGGCATTAACTGTTGGCTGATCGCACAGGGCAATGCATACCCATTTTCAATAAAAAAAAATAATAATAATAATAGTCACAAGCACGCCAAGGAGGTTGCGGAGATTGGATTAGAACTCAGGTCCCCAGCATTCCAAGACCAAGCACTTACCAGTTGAGCCACTGGCGACTGCACTTCTGAGAATAGCTTTTGGGCGTATGTATCTTTCTTCTGAAAGCCCTGGTGAGCATACCCATTTGCATTGTGAATCATGTTCACGGAAGAAAATGAGGATGGAACATCTGGCCCCCGCTCCAATAGATATTAGCTAACTGCAGTTGCCTAGAGGTTAAGTGCTTGTGTTACAGCGCTGGGGGCCTGGGATCGAGTCCTGCTTTCGGCACATAAACATAATAGTTGGGTGGGTAATGTCCTTGTATGATTGCAGTACCCACATGCCTCCTAAAAGGTTCAATGGGTATGAAAAGAGTTCCCTGGTAAGAAAGCAAGGAGGCGTGCAGGACAAAGGAGGAGGTGGGGCAGGCTAAAGGGGGAGGTTGTGCTGGATGAATGGGTACCTGGGGAGAGGAAGAGGGGCTGGGGGGGGGGTAGGTCTAGAGGGGCCTGGGGATGTAGGATAAAGGGGGCCCTGTGGAGACAGGGAATAAGTTGGCCCGGGTGGGGTGTGTAAAGGAGGGTGCTAATGTGGGGGAAGGTGCGTTAATGACAGAAAAAAAAGGTGCAGCGGGATGGAATGGACCACCCTTTTTTCATCCAGTACTACCTGCCCCACCTCCTCTCCTCCACCGTCCCACCTCCCTGCTTTCTTCCTCCGTCCCACCTCCCTGCGTCCCTTTGCCCTTCTAGATCCACCCCCCACCTCCTCTCCTCTGGGACGCATTCATCCAACCCTACCTCCCCCTTCAACCTGCCCCACCTACTCCTTCTCCCTGCACTTCCTCGGTGCCGCCTCTCTGCATTCTTCCACCCTCCCTTTACCAGGGAACTCTTTTCACACCCACTGAACCCTTTAGAAGGAGTTATACAAGGAAATTAACCAACTATTCAGTTTATGTGCCGAAAGCAGGACTCAAACCCAGGCCCCCAGTGCTGTAACTCATGTACTTAACCTCTAGGCCACTGCAGTTAGCTGGTATTCAGTGGAGCGGGGGGCCAGATGTTCTATCCTCATTTTCTTCAGTGAACATGTTTCACAATCTAAATGGGTATGCTCACATGGGCATGCAGAAGAAAGATATATATGCCCAAAAGCTGCTCACAGAAAGACAGCCACCAGTGGCTCAACTGATAAGTGCTTGGTCTTGGAATGCTGGGGACCTGAGTTCTAATCCAATGTCAGGACCCTCCTCTGCATGCTTTTAAATGTATATATTTTTTTTTATCGAAAATGGGTATGCATTGCCCTGCGTGATCAGCCAAAAGTTAATGCCCCTTCAATACCTGCATTACTACTAACAGTTGCGCCTTTGTTTTCTGCACTCTGGCCTTGGTAACACCCATACAAAAGCTTGTCTCTATGTCCCAAACTGACTGGAAAAAACGAGGGGAAAAAGTGTAATTTACGGGTCATGGTTGATACGATATTTGCACAGGGATTCAAACAGGACACATTCTCGAGGCGCTGTGAGGTGACCACCACAAGTCATGCAGAATAAAGATATATACGCCCAAAAGCTGTTTTTAGCTAGACAATCCTGGTAACGCCTCTGGTGCCTCCCAACTCAACAACCCAATCACCCCTCCGGCCCTTCTTACTCGTCTCACAGCACCTCCAATAAGTGAGGAATGCATCTTTTGTTGGTAGATTTCCTTCATGAGGCTTAGCTAGGCCTGCATTCCTTTTCAAAGGGCCATAGAAGAGAGCAAAAAAGGAGAAGGCATAATAGAGCGGGAAGTAGGTGGAAGATGAGTGGTCAGGGGCGTTGGCAGTAATAGAAACAGGGCCTGGCCTGGCAGAGAGTTAGAAGTTAGGGAACACAACAATGAGCGAGGGACAAGGAAAGATGTCTCAGGCATGCAGCTCTCTGAGTCTTCCCCACTGTGCCTGCAGAAAGAGACGTCCTATTCCTAGCTCTCTCCCGGATGGATACATTTGCCTGGAGAGCCCAGAACTCATGTCAGTTGGCCCGAGGCTAAACAGAGGGCAACTGAGCAGGCACACCCCTTCATTTTACTATTCTCCCGGGGTGGCTTCTGGGAGGAAAAAGGCATCAGTATTCCACCAAGATCATCTTCACCTAAGCCACCGTCACTAAGATTTACAACAAAGCAGGCTGTGACACTTTCTGGGGCCTAGGTGGCCAGGCCTACATGGAAGAGCACAGATCCTAACCCTAAGTTGTGTGGGTGGCTGCACCAGTGGGGCCGCATAGGACATAGGGCTGTGCCCGTAAGGGCTGTGGTCGCGTTTGGGAGCGTTAGGGACGCGTGGAGGACGCAGGGCGCAGACCTCTGTCCGTTTCCCGCCAGGATTAGCCCCTTAATGTCAGTGTTGGAGCCAGACATTCCAAAATTGAGGAAGTTAAAGGCAGAAAGCAGCCCTCTCACCCCCAAGGCAAGGAGTGGGAAAGGCTTGTTACATCAAGAGTCTTTCAAATCTTTCACTTTTGAGAGCAGAGTGTTTACATTTAAAAATCATTAACAAGCAGCAATAAGAAAGCGTACAGTAGCACAGGACAGAACACTGCCCTGCCCATATCAATACACCCCAATGACAAAGGCAAAGATTTAACTGACTTGCTTAGCTATTAGCGACTCACACCTCTCTATGATTATCATCTTTCCATTAAGCAAAACATCCTCTGAATTGGGGTGAAAGATAGTTCTGATGTGCCAAAGGAAGGCAACATGGAAATTCAGTTTCCTGCTATCAGAGGAAGGAGGGTCGACAGCCCAATGGGTTAACGCACCAACTGTAGCCTTCAATGTGTAGCCTGCAGGCGACACATTCAGCTGCTGGTGAGATGCTGATACAGGTTTGCTTGCTATGCAGGGGCCGGTGGTCATCTCACAGTGCCTCGAGAAGGTGTCCTGTTTGAATCCCTGTGCAAATATCGTATCAACCATGACCCGTAAATTACACTTTTTCCCCTCGTTTTTTCCAGTCAGTTTGGGACAGAGAGACCAGCTTTTGCATGGGTGTTACCAAGGCCAGAGTGCAGAAAACAAAAGCGCAACTGTTAGTAGCAATGCAGGTATTGAAGGGGCATTAACTGTTGGCTGATCGCACAGGGCAATGCATACCCATTTTCAATAAAAAAAAATAATAATAATAATAGTCACAAGCACGCCAAGGAGGTTGCGGAGATTGGATTAGAACTCAGGTCCCCAGCATTCCAAGACCAAGCACTTACCAGTTGAGCCACTGGCGACTGCACTTCTGAGAATAGCTTTTGGGCGTATGTATCTTTCTTCTGAAAGCCCCGGTGAGCATACCCATTTGCATTGTGAATCATGTTCACGGAAGAAAATGAGGATGGAACATCTGGCCCCCGCTCCAATAGATATTAGCTAACTGCAGTTGCCTAGAGGTTAAGTGCTTGTGTTACAGCGCTGGGGGCCTGGGATCGAGTCCTGCTTTCGGCACATAAACATAATAGTTGGGTGGGTAATGTCCTTGTATGATTGCAGTACCCACATGCCTCCTAAAAGGTTCAATGGGTATGAAAAGAGTTCCCTGGTAAGAAAGCAAGGAGGCGTGCAGGACAAAGGAGGAGGTGGGGCAGGCTAAAGGGGGAGGTTGTGCTGGATGAATGGGTACCTGGGGAGAGGAAGAGGGGCTGGGTGATGGGGGGGGGGGGTAGGTCTAGAGGGGCCTGGGGATGTAGGATAAAGGGGGCCCTGTGGAGACAGGGAATAAGTTGGCCCGGGTGGGGTGTGTAAAGGAGGGTGCTAATGTGGGGGAAGGTGCGTTAATGACAGAAAAAAAAGGTGCAGCGGGATGGAATGGACCACCCTTTTTTCATCCAGTACTACCTGCCCCACCTCCTCTCCTCCACCGTCCCACCTCCCTGCTTTCTTCCTCCGTCCCACCTCCCTGCGTCCCTTTGCCCTTCTAGATCCACCCCCCACCTCCTCTCCTCTGGGACGCATTCATCCAACCCTACCTCCCCCTTCAACCTGCCCCACCTACTCCTTCTCCCTGCACTTCCTCGGTGCCGCCTCTCTGCATTCTTCCACCCTCCCTTTACCAGGGAACTCTTTTCACACCCACTGAACCCTTTAGAAGGAGTTATACAAGGAAATTAACCAACTATTCAGTTTATGTGCCGAAAGCAGGACTCAAACCCAGGCCCCCAGTGCTGTAACTCATGTACTTAACCTCTAGGCCACTGCAGTTAGCTGGTATTCAGTGGAGCGGGGGGGGCCAGATGTTCTATCCTCATTTTCTTCAGTGAACATGTTTCACAATCTAAATGGGTATGCTCACATGGGCATGCAGAAGAAAGATATATATGCCCAAAAGCTGCTCACAGAAAGACAGCCACCAGTGGCTCAACTGATAAGTGCTTGGTCTTGGAATGCTGGGGACCTGAGTTCTAATCCAATGTCAGGACCCTCCTCTGCATGCTTTTAAATGTATATATTTTTTTTTATCGAAAATGGGTATGCATTGCCCTGCGTGATCAGCCAAAAGTTAATGCCCCTTCAATACCTGCATTACTACTAACAGTTGCGCCTTTGTTTTCTGCACTCTGGCCTTGGTAACACCCATACAAAAGCTTGTCTCTATGTCCCAAACTGACTGGAAAAAACGAGGGGAAAAAGTGTAATTTACGGGTCATGGTTGATACGATATTTGCACAGGGATTCAAACAGGACACATTCTCGAGGCGCTGTGAGGTGACCACCACAAGTCATGCAGAATAAAGATATATACGCCCAAAAGCTGTTTTTAGCTAGACAATCCTGGTAACGCCTCTGGTGCCTCCCAACTCAACAACCCAATCACCCCTCCGGCCCTTCTTACTCGTCTCACAGCACCTCCAATAAGTGAGGAATGCATCTTTTGTTGGTAGATTTCCTTCATGAGGCTTAGCTAGGCCTGCATTCCTTTTCAAAGGGCCATAGAAGAGAGCAAAAAAGGAGAAGGCATAATAGAGCGGGAAGTAGGTGGAAGATGAGTGGTCAGGGGCGTTGGCAGTAATAGAAACAGGGCCTGGCCTGGCAGAGAGTTAGAAGTTAGGGAACACAACAATGAGCGAGGGACAAGGAAAGATGTCTCAGGCATGCAGCTCTCTGAGTCTTCCCCACTGTGCCTGCAGAAAGAGACGTCCTATTCCTAGCTCTCTCCCGGATGGATACATTTGCCTGGAGAGCCCAGAACTCATGTCAGTTGGCCCGAGGCTAAACAGAGGGCAAATGAGCAGGCACACCCCTTCATTTTACTATTCTCCCGGGGTGGCTTCTGGGAGGAAAAAGGCATCAGTATTCCACCAAGATCATCTTCACCTAAGCCACCGTCACTAAGATTTACAACAAAGCAGGCTGTGACACTTTCTGGGGCCTAGGTGGCCAGGCCTACATGGAAGAGCACAGATCCTAACCCTAAGTTGTGTGGGTGGCTGCACCAGTGGGGCCGCATAGGACATAGGGCTGTGCCCGTAAGGGCTGTGGTCGCGTTTGGGAGCGTTAGGGACGCGTGGAGGACGCAGGGCGCAGACCTCTGTCCGTTTCCCGCCAGGATTAGCCCCTTAATGTCAGTGTTGGAGCCAGACATTCCAAAATTGAGGAAGTTAAAGGCAGAAAGCAGCCCTCTCACCCCCAAGGCAAGGAGTGGGAAAGGCTTGTTACATCAAGAGTCTTTCAAATCTTTCACTTTTGAGAGCAGAGTGTTTACATTTAAAAATCATTAACAAGCAGCAATAAGAAAGCGTACAGTAGCACAGGACAGAACACTGCCCTGCCCATATCAATACACCCCAATGACAAAGGCAAAGATTTAACTGACTTGCTTAGCTATTAGCGACTCACACCTCTCTATGATTATCATCTTTCCATTAAGCAAAACATCCTCTGAATTGGGGTGAAAGATAGTTCTGATGTGCCAAAGGAAGGCAACATGGAAATTCAGTTTCCTGCTATCAGAGGAAGGAGGGTCGACAGCCCAATGGGTTAACGCACCAACTGTAGCCTTCAATGTGTAGCCTGCAGGCGACACATTCAGCTGCTGGTGAGATGCTGATACAGGTTTGCTTGCTATGCAGGGGCCGGTGGTCATCTCACAGTGCCTCGAGAAGGTGTCCTGTTTGAATCCCTGTGCAAATATCGTATCAACCATGACCCGTAAATTACACTTTTTCCCCTCGTTTTTTCCAGTCAGTTTGGGACAGAGAGACCAGCTTTTGCATGGGTGTTACCAAGGCCAGAGTGCAGAAAACAAAAGCGCAACTGTTAGTAGCAATGCAGGTATTGAAGGGGCATTAACTGTTGGCTGATCGCACAGGGCAATGCATACCCATTTTCAATAAAAAAAAATAATAATAATAATAGTCACAAGCACGCCAAGGAGGTTGCGGAGATTGGATTAGAACTCAGGTCCCCAGCATTCCAAGACCAAGCACTTACCAGTTGAGCCACTGGCGACTGCACTTCTGAGAATAGCTTTTGGGCGTATGTATCTTTCTTCTGAAAGCCCTGGTGAGCATACCCATTTGCATTGTGAATCATGTTCACGGAAGAAAATGAGGATGGAACATCTGGCCCCCGCTCCAATAGATATTAGCTAACTGCAGTTGCCTAGAGGTTAAGTGCTTGTGTTACAGCGCTGGGGGCCTGGGATCGAGTCCTGCTTTCGGCACATAAACATAATAGTTGGGTGGGTAATGTCCTTGTATGATTGCAGTACCCACATGCCTCCTAAAAGGTTCAATGGGTATGAAAAGAGTTCCCTGGTAAGAAAGCAAGGAGGCGTGCAGGACAAAGGAGGAGGTGGGGCAGGCTAAAGGGGGAGGTTGTGCTGGATGAATGGGTACCTGGGGAGAGGAAGAGGGGCTGGGGGGGGGGTAGGTCTAGAGGGGCCTGGGGATGTAGGATAAAGGGGGCCCTGTGGAGACAGGGAATAAGTTGGCCCGGGTGGGGTGTGTAAAGGAGGGTGCTAATGTGGGGGAAGGTGCGTTAATGACAGAAAAAAAAGGTGCAGCGGGATGGAATGGACCACCCTTTTTTCATCCAGTACTACCTGCCCCACCTCCTCTCCTCCACCGTCCCACCTCCCTGCTTTCTTCCTCCGTCCCACCTCCCTGCGTCCCTTTGCCCTTCTAGATCCACCCCCCACCTCCTCTCCTCTGGGACGCATTCATCCAACCCTACCTCCCCCTTCAACCTGCCCCACCTACTCCTTCTCCCTGCACTTCCTCGGTGCCGCCTCTCTGCATTCTTCCACCCTCCCTTTACCAGGGAACTCTTTTCACACCCACTGAACCCTTTAGAAGGAGTTATACAAGGAAATTAACCAACTATTCAGTTTATGTGCCGAAAGCAGGACTCAAACCCAGGCCCCCAGTGCTGTAACTCATGTACTTAACCTCTAGGCCACTGCAGTTAGCTGGTATTCAGTGGAGCGGGGGGCCAGATGTTCTATCCTCATTTTCTTCAGTGAACATGTTTCACAATCTAAATGGGTATGCTCACATGGGCATGCAGAAGAAAGATATATATGCCCAAAAGCTGCTCACAGAAAGACAGCCACCAGTGGCTCAACTGATAAGTGCTTGGTCTTGGAATGCTGGGGACCTGAGTTCTAATCCAATGTCAGGACCCTCCTCTGCATGCTTTTAAATGTATATATTTTTTTTTATCGAAAATGGGTATGCATTGCCCTGCGTGATCAGCCAAAAGTTAATGCCCCTTCAATACCTGCATTACTACTAACAGTTGCGCCTTTGTTTTCTGCACTCTGGCCTTGGTAACACCCATACAAAAGCTTGTCTCTATGTCCCAAACTGACTGGAAAAAACGAGGGGAAAAAGTGTAATTTACGGGTCATGGTTGATACGATATTTGCACAGGGATTCAAACAGGACACATTCTCGAGGCGCTGTGAGGTGACCACCACAAGTCATGCAGAATAAAGATATATACGCCCAAAAGCTGTTTTTAGCTAGACAATCCTGGTAACGCCTCTGGTGCCTCCCAACTCAACAACCCAATCACCCCTCCGGCCCTTCTTACTCGTCTCACAGCACCTCCAATAAGTGAGGAATGCATCTTTTGTTGGTAGATTTCCTTCATGAGGCTTAGCTAGGCCTGCATTCCTTTTCAAAGGGCCATAGAAGAGAGCAAAAAAGGAGAAGGCATAATAGAGCGGGAAGTAGGTGGAAGATGAGTGGTCAGGGGCGTTGGCAGTAATAGAAACAGGGCCTGGCCTGGCAGAGAGTTAGAAGTTAGGGAACACAACAATGAGCGAGGGACAAGGAAAGATGTCTCAGGCATGCAGCTCTCTGAGTCTTCCCCACTGTGCCTGCAGAAAGAGACGTCCTATTCCTAGCTCTCTCCCGGATGGATACATTTGCCTGGAGAGCCCAGAACTCATGTCAGTTGGCCCGAGGCTAAACAGAGGGCAACTGAGCAGGCACACCCCTTCATTTTACTATTCTCCCGGGGTGGCTTCTGGGAGGAAAAAGGCATCAGTATTCCACCAAGATCATCTTCACCTAAGCCACCGTCACTAAGATTTACAACAAAGCAGGCTGTGACACTTTCTGGGGCCTAGGTGGCCAGGCCTACATGGAAGAGCACAGATCCTAACCCTAAGTTGTGTGGGTGGCTGCACCAGTGGGGCCGCATAGGACATAGGGCTGTGCCCGTAAGGGCTGTGGTCGCGTTTGGGAGCGTTAGGGACGCGTGGAGGACGCAGGGCGCAGACCTCTGTCCGTTTCCCGCCAGGATTAGCCCCTTAATGTCAGTGTTGGAGCCAGACATTCCAAAATTGAGGAAGTTAAAGGCAGAAAGCAGCCCTCTCACCCCCAAGGCAAGGAGTGGGAAAGGCTTGTTACATCAAGAGTCTTTCAAATCTTTCACTTTTGAGAGCAGAGTGTTTACATTTAAAAATCATTAACAAGCAGCAATAAGAAAGCGTACAGTAGCACAGGACAGAACACTGCCCTGCCCATATCAATACACCCCAATGACAAAGGCAAAGATTTAACTGACTTGCTTAGCTATTAGCGACTCACACCTCTCTATGATTATCATCTTTCCATTAAGCAAAACATCCTCTGAATTGGGGTGAAAGATAGTTCTGATGTGCCAAAGGAAGGCAACATGGAAATTCAGTTTCCTGCTATCAGAGGAAGGAGGGTCGACAGCCCAATGGGTTAACGCACCAACTGTAGCCTTCAATGTGTAGCCTGCAGGCGACACATTCAGCTGCTGGTGAGATGCTGATACAGGTTTGCTTGCTATGCAGGGGCCGGTGGTCATCTCACAGTGCCTCGAGAAGGTGTCCTGTTTGAATCCCTGTGCAAATATCGTATCAACCATGACCCGTAAATTACACTTTTTCCCCTCGTTTTTTCCAGTCAGTTTGGGACAGAGAGACCAGCTTTTGCATGGGTGTTACCAAGGCCAGAGTGCAGAAAACAAAAGCGCAACTGTTAGTAGCAATGCAGGTATTGAAGGGGCATTAACTGTTGGCTGATCGCACAGGGCAATGCATACCCATTTTCAATAAAAAAAAATAATAATAATAATAGTCACAAGCACGCCAAGGAGGTTGCGGAGATTGGATTAGAACTCAGGTCCCCAGCATTCCAAGACCAAGCACTTACCAGTTGAGCCACTGGCGACTGCACTTCTGAGAATAGCTTTTGGGCGTATGTATCTTTCTTCTGAAAGCCCTGGTGAGCATACCCATTTGCATTGTGAATCATGTTCACGGAAGAAAATGAGGATGGAACATCTGGCCCCCGCTCCAATAGATATTAGCTAACTGCAGTTGCCTAGAGGTTAAGTGCTTGTGTTACAGCGCTGGGGGCCTGGGATCGAGTCCTGCTTTCGGCACATAAACATAATAGTTGGGTGGGTAATGTCCTTGTATGATTGCAGTACCCACATGCCTCCTAAAAGGTTCAATGGGTATGAAAAGAGTTCCCTGGTAAGAAAGCAAGGAGGCGTGCAGGACAAAGGAGGAGGTGGGGCAGGCTAAAGGGGGAGGTTGTGCTGGATGAATGGGTACCTGGGGAGAGGAAGAGGGGCTGGGTGATGGGGGGGGGGGGGGTAGGTCTAGAGGGGCCTGGGGATGTAGGATAAAGGGGGCCCTGTGGAGACAGGGAATAAGTTGGCCCGGGTGGGGTGTGTAAAGGAGGGTGCTAATGTGGGGGAAGGTGCGTTAATGACAGAAAAAAAAGGTGCAGCGGGATGGAATGGACCACCCTTTTTTCATCCAGTACTACCTGCCCCACCTCCTCTCCTCCACCGTCCCACCTCCCTGCTTTCTTCCTCCGTCCCACCTCCCTGCGTCCCTTTGCCCTTCTAGATCCACCCCCCACCTCCTCTCCTCTGGGACGCATTCATCCAACTCTACCTCCCCCTTCAACCTGCCCCACCTACTCCTTCTCCCTGCACTTCCTCGGTGCCGCCTCTCTGCATTCTTCCACCCTCCCTTTACCAGGGAACTCTTTTCACACCCACTGAACCCTTTAGAAGGAGTTATACAAGGAAATTAACCAACTATTCAGTTTATGTGCCGAAAGCAGGACTCAAACCCAGGCCCCCAGTGCTGTAACTCATGTACTTAACCTCTAGGCCACTGCAGTTAGCTGGTATTCAGTGGAGCGGGGGGGCCAGATGTTCTATCCTCATTTTCTTCAGTGAACATGTTTCACAATCTAAATGGGTATGCTCACATGGGCATGCAGAAGAAAGATATATATGCCCAAAAGCTGCTCACAGAAAGACAGCCACCAGTGGCTCAACTGATAAGTGCTTGGTCTTGGAATGCTGGGGACCTGAGTTCTAATCCAATGTCAGGACCCTCCTCTGCATGCTTTTAAATGTATATATTTTTTTTTATCGAAAATGGGTATGCATTGCCCTGCGTGATCAGCCAAAAGTTAATGCCCCTTCAATACCTGCATTACTACTAACAGTTGCGCCTTTGTTTTCTGCACTCTGGCCTTGGTAACACCCATACAAAAGCTTGTCTCTATGTCCCAAACTGACTGGAAAAAACGAGGGGAAAAAGTGTAATTTACGGGTCATGGTTGATACGATATTTGCACAGGGATTCAAACAGGACACATTCTCGAGGCGCTGTGAGGTGACCACCACAAGTCATGCAGAATAAAGATATATACGCCCAAAAGCTGTTTTTAGCTAGACAATCCTGGTAACGCCTCTGGTGCCTCCCAACTCAACAACCCAATCACCCCTCCGGCCCTTCTTACTCGTCTCACAGCACCTCCAATAAGTGAGGAATGCATCTTTTGTTGGTAGATTTCCTTCATGAGGCTTAGCTAGGCCTGCATTCCTTTTCAAAGGGCCATAGAAGAGAGCAAAAAAGGAGAAGGCATAATAGAGCGGGAAGTAGGTGGAAGATGAGTGGTCAGGGGCGTTGGCAGTAATAGAAACAGGGCCTGGCCTGGCAGAGAGTTAGAAGTTAGGGAACACAACAATGAGCGAGGGACAAGGAAAGATGTCTCAGGCATGCAGCTCTCTGAGTCTTCCCCACTGTGCCTGCAGAAAGAGACGTCCTATTCCTAGCTCTCTCCCGGATGGATACATTTGCCTGGAGAGCCCAGAACTCATGTCAGTTGGCCCGAGGCTAAACAGAGGGCAAATGAGCAGGCACACCCCTTCATTTTACTATTCTCCCGGGGTGGCTTCTGGGAGGAAAAAGGCATCAGTATTCCACCAAGATCATCTTCACCTAAGCCACCGTCACTAAGATTTACAACAAAGCAGGCTGTGACACTTTCTGGGGCCTAGGTGGCCAGGCCTACATGGAAGAGCACAGATCCTAACCCTAAGTTGTGTGGGTGGCTGCACCAGTGGGGCCGCATAGGACATAGGGCTGTGCCCGTAAGGGCTGTGGTCGCGTTTGGGAGCGTTAGGGACGCGTGGAGGACGCAGGGCGCAGACCTCTGTCCGTTTCCCGCCAGGATTAGCCCCTTAATGTCAGTGTTGGAGCCAGACATTCCAAAATTGAGGAAGTTAAAGGCAGAAAGCAGCCCTCTCACCCCCAAGGCAAGGAGTGGGAAAGGCTTGTTACATCAAGAGTCTTTCAAATCTTTCACTTTTGAGAGCAGAGTGTTTACATTTAAAAATCATTAACAAGCAGCAATAAGAAAGCGTACAGTAGCACAGGACAGAACACTGCCCTGCCCATATCAATACACCCCAATGACAAAGGCAAAGATTTAACTGACTTGCTTAGCTATTAGCGACTCACACCTCTCTATGATTATCATCTTTCCATTAAGCAAAACATCCTCTGAATTGGGGTGAAAGATAGTTCTGATGTGCCAAAGGAAGGCAACATGGAAATTCAGTTTCCTGCTATCAGAGGAAGGAGGGTCGACAGCCCAATGGGTTAACGCACCAACTGTAGCCTTCAATGTGTAGCCTGCAGGCGACACATTCAGCTGCTGGTGAGATGCTGATACAGGTTTGCTTGCTATGCAGGGGCCGGTGGTCATCTCACAGTGCCTCGAGAAGGTGTCCTGTTTGAATCCCTGTGCAAATATCGTATCAACCATGACCCGTAAATTACACTTTTTCCCCTCGTTTTTTCCAGTCAGTTTGGGACAGAGAGACCAGCTTTTGCATGGGTGTTACCAAGGCCAGAGTGCAGAAAACAAAAGCGCAACTGTTAGTAGCAATGCAGGTATTGAAGGGGCATTAACTGTTGGCTGATCGCACAGGGCAATGCATACCCATTTTCAATAAAAAAAAATAATAATAATAATAGTCACAAGCACGCCAAGGAGGTTGCGGAGATTGGATTAGAACTCAGGTCCCCAGCATTCCAAGACCAAGCACTTACCAGTTGAGCCACTGGCGACTGCACTTCTGAGAATAGCTTTTGGGCGTATGTATCTTTCTTCTGAAAGCCCTGGTGAGCATACCCATTTGCATTGTGAATCATGTTCACGGAAGAAAATGAGGATGGAACATCTGGCCCCCGCTCCAATAGATATTAGCTAACTGCAGTTGCCTAGAGGTTAAGTGCTTGTGTTACAGCGCTGGGGGCCTGGGATCGAGTCCTGCTTTCGGCACATAAACATAATAGTTGGGTGGGTAATGTCCTTGTATGATTGCAGTACCCACATGCCTCCTAAAAGGTTCAATGGGTATGAAAAGAGTTCCCTGGTAAGAAAGCAAGGAGGCGTGCAGGACAAAGGAGGAGGTGGGGCAGGCTAAAGGGGGAGGTTGTGCTGGATGAATGGGTACCTGGGGAGAGGAAGAGGGGCTGGGGGGGGGGTAGGTCTAGAGGGGCCTGGGGATGTAGGATAAAGGGGGCCCTGTGGAGACAGGGAATAAGTTGGCCCGGGTGGGGTGTGTAAAGGAGGGTGCTAATGTGGGGGAAGGTGCGTTAATGACAGAAAAAAAAGGTGCAGCGGGATGGAATGGACCACCCTTTTTTCATCCAGTACTACCTGCCCCACCTCCTCTCCTCCACCGTCCCACCTCCCTGCTTTCTTCCTCCGTCCCACCTCCCTGCGTCCCTTTGCCCTTCTAGATCCACCCCCCACCTCCTCTCCTCTGGGACGCATTCATCCAACCCTACCTCCCCCTTCAACCTGCCCCACCTACTCCTTCTCCCTGCACTTCCTCGGTGCCGCCTCTCTGCATTCTTCCACCCTCCCTTTACCAGGGAACTCTTTTCACACCCACTGAACCCTTTAGAAGGAGTTATACAAGGAAATTAACCAACTATTCAGTTTATGTGCCGAAAGCAGGACTCAAACCCAGGCCCCCAGTGCTGTAACTCATGTACTTAACCTCTAGGCCACTGCAGTTAGCTGGTATTCAGTGGAGCGGGGGGCCAGATGTTCTATCCTCATTTTCTTCAGTGAACATGTTTCACAATCTAAATGGGTATGCTCACATGGGCATGCAGAAGAAAGATATATATGCCCAAAAGCTGCTCACAGAAAGACAGCCACCAGTGGCTCAACTGATAAGTGCTTGGTCTTGGAATGCTGGGGACCTGAGTTCTAATCCAATGTCAGGACCCTCCTCTGCATGCTTTTAAATGTATATATTTTTTTTTATCGAAAATGGGTATGCATTGCCCTGCGTGATCAGCCAAAAGTTAATGCCCCTTCAATACCTGCATTACTACTAACAGTTGCGCCTTTGTTTTCTGCACTCTGGCCTTGGTAACACCCATACAAAAGCTTGTCTCTATGTCCCAAACTGACTGGAAAAAACGAGGGGAAAAAGTGTAATTTACGGGTCATGGTTGATACGATATTTGCACAGGGATTCAAACAGGACACATTCTCGAGGCGCTGTGAGGTGACCACCACAAGTCATGCAGAATAAAGATATATACGCCCAAAAGCTGTTTTTAGCTAGACAATCCTGGTAACGCCTCTGGTGCCTCCCAACTCAACAACCCAATCACCCCTCCGGCCCTTCTTACTCGTCTCACAGCACCTCCAATAAGTGAGGAATGCATCTTTTGTTGGTAGATTTCCTTCATGAGGCTTAGCTAGGCCTGCATTCCTTTTCAAAGGGCCATAGAAGAGAGCAAAAAAGGAGAAGGCATAATAGAGCGGGAAGTAGGTGGAAGATGAGTGGTCAGGGGCGTTGGCAGTAATAGAAACAGGGCCTGGCCTGGCAGAGAGTTAGAAGTTAGGGAACACAACAATGAGCGAGGGACAAGGAAAGATGTCTCAGGCATGCAGCTCTCTGAGTCTTCCCCACTGTGCCTGCAGAAAGAGACGTCCTATTCCTAGCTCTCTCCCGGATGGATACATTTGCCTGGAGAGCCCAGAACTCATGTCAGTTGGCCCGAGGCTAAACAGAGGGCAACTGAGCAGGCACACCCCTTCATTTTACTATTCTCCCGGGGTGGCTTCTGGGAGGAAAAAGGCATCAGTATTCCACCAAGATCATCTTCACCTAAGCCACCGTCACTAAGATTTACAACAAAGCAGGCTGTGACACTTTCTGGGGCCTAGGTGGCCAGGCCTACATGGAAGAGCACAGATCCTAACCCTAAGTTGTGTGGGTGGCTGCACCAGTGGGGCCGCATAGGACATAGGGCTGTGCCCGTAAGGGCTGTGGTCGCGTTTGGGAGCGTTAGGGACGCGTGGAGGACGCAGGGCGCAGACCTCTGTCCGTTTCCCGCCAGGATTAGCCCCTTAATGTCAGTGTTGGAGCCAGACATTCCAAAATTGAGGAAGTTAAAGGCAGAAAGCAGCCCTCTCACCCCCAAGGCAAGGAGTGGGAAAGGCTTGTTACATCAAGAGTCTTTCAAATCTTTCACTTTTGAGAGCAGAGTGTTTACATTTAAAAATCATTAACAAGCAGCAATAAGAAAGCGTACAGTAGCACAGGACAGAACACTGCCCTGCCCATATCAATACACCCCAATGACAAAGGCAAAGATTTAACTGACTTGCTTAGCTATTAGCGACTCACACCTCTCTATGATTATCATCTTTCCATTAAGCAAAACATCCTCTGAATTGGGGTGAAAGATAGTTCTGATGTGCCAAAGGAAGGCAACATGGAAATTCAGTTTCCTGCTATCAGAGGAAGGAGGGTCGACAGCCCAATGGGTTAACGCACCAACTGTAGCCTTCAATGTGTAGCCTGCAGGCGACACATTCAGCTGCTGGTGAGATGCTGATACAGGTTTGCTTGCTATGCAGGGGCCGGTGGTCATCTCACAGTGCCTCGAGAAGGTGTCCTGTTTGAATCCCTGTGCAAATATCGTATCAACCATGACCCGTAAATTACACTTTTTCCCCTCGTTTTTTCCAGTCAGTTTGGGACAGAGAGACCAGCTTTTGCATGGGTGTTACCAAGGCCAGAGTGCAGAAAACAAAAGCGCAACTGTTAGTAGCAATGCAGGTATTGAAGGGGCATTAACTGTTGGCTGATCGCACAGGGCAATGCATACCCATTTTCAATAAAAAAAAATAATAATAATAATAGTCACAAGCACGCCAAGGAGGTTGCGGAGATTGGATTAGAACTCAGGTCCCCAGCATTCCAAGACCAAGCACTTACCAGTTGAGCCACTGGCGACTGCACTTCTGAGAATAGCTTTTGGGCGTATGTATCTTTCTTCTGAAAGCCCCGGTGAGCATACCCATTTGCATTGTGAATCATGTTCACGGAAGAAAATGAGGATGGAACATCTGGCCCCCGCTCCAATAGATATTAGCTAACTGCAGTTGCCTAGAGGTTAAGTGCTTGTGTTACAGCGCTGGGGGCCTGGGATCGAGTCCTGCTTTCGGCACATAAACATAATAGTTGGGTGGGTAATGTCCTTGTATGATTGCAGTACCCACATGCCTCCTAAAAGGTTCAATGGGTATGAAAAGAGTTCCCTGGTAAGAAAGCAAGGAGGCGTGCAGGACAAAGGAGGAGGTGGGGCAGGCTAAAGGGGGAGGTTGTGCTGGATGAATGGGTACCTGGGGAGAGGAAGAGGGGCTGGGTGATGGGGGGGGGGGGGTAGGTCTAGAGGGGCCTGGGGATGTAGGATAAAGGGGGCCCTGTGGAGACAGGGAATAAGTTGGCCCGGGTGGGGTGTGTAAAGGAGGGTGCTAATGTGGGGGAAGGTGCGTTAATGACAGAAAAAAAAGGTGCAGCGGGATGGAATGGACCACCCTTTTTTCATCCAGTACTACCTGCCCCACCTCCCTGCTTTCTTCCTCCGTCCCACCTCCCTGCGTCCCTTTGCCCTTCTAGATCCACCCCCCACCTCCTCTCCTCTGGGACGCATTCATCCAACCCTACCTCCCCCTTCAACCTGCCCCACCTACTCCTTCTCCCTGCACTTCCTCGGTGCCGCCTCTCTGCATTCTTCCACCCTCCCTTTACCAGGGAACTCTTTTCACACCCACTGAACCCTTTAGAAGGAGTTATACAAGGAAATTAACCAACTATTCAGTTTATGTGCCGAAAGCAGGACTCAAACCCAGGCCCCCAGTGCTGTAACTCATGTACTTAACCTCTAGGCCACTGCAGTTAGCTGGTATTCAGTGGAGCGGGGGGGCCAGATGTTCTATCCTCATTTTCTTCAGTGAACATGTTTCACAATCTAAATGGGTATGCTCACATGGGCATGCAGAAGAAAGATATATATGCCCAAAAGCTGCTCACAGAAAGACAGCCACCAGTGGCTCAACTGATAAGTGCTTGGTCTTGGAATGCTGGGGACCTGAGTTCTAATCCAATGTCAGGACCCTCCTCTGCATGCTTTTAAATGTATATATTTTTTTTTATCGAAAATGGGTATGCATTGCCCTGCGTGATCAGCCAAAAGTTAATGCCCCTTCAATACCTGCATTACTACTAACAGTTGCGCCTTTGTTTTCTGCACTCTGGCCTTGGTAACACCCATACAAAAGCTTGTCTCTATGTCCCAAACTGACTGGAAAAAACGAGGGGAAAAAGTGTAATTTACGGGTCATGGTTGATACGATATTTGCACAGGGATTCAAACAGGACACATTCTCGAGGCGCTGTGAGGTGACCACCACAAGTCATGCAGAATAAAGATATATACGCCCAAAAGCTGTTTTTAGCTAGACAATCCTGGTAACGCCTCTGGTGCCTCCCAACTCAACAACCCAATCACCCCTCCGGCCCTTCTTACTCGTCTCACAGCACCTCCAATAAGTGAGGAATGCATCTTTTGTTGGTAGATTTCCTTCATGAGGCTTAGCTAGGCCTGCATTCCTTTTCAAAGGGCCATAGAAGAGAGCAAAAAAGGAGAAGGCATAATAGAGCGGGAAGTAGGTGGAAGATGAGTGGTCAGGGGCGTTGGCAGTAATAGAAACAGGGCCTGGCCTGGCAGAGAGTTAGAAGTTAGGGAACACAACAATGAGCGAGGGACAAGGAAAGATGTCTCAGGCATGCAGCTCTCTGAGTCTTCCCCACTGTGCCTGCAGAAAGAGACGTCCTATTCCTAGCTCTCTCCCGGATGGATACATTTGCCTGGAGAGCCCAGAACTCATGTCAGTTGGCCCGAGGCTAAACAGAGGGCAAATGAGCAGGCACACCCCTTCATTTTACTATTCTCCCGGGGTGGCTTCTGGGAGGAAAAAGGCATCAGTATTCCACCAAGATCATCTTCACCTAAGCCACCGTCACTAAGATTTACAACAAAGCAGGCTGTGACACTTTCTGGGGCCTAGGTGGCCAGGCCTACATGGAAGAGCACAGATCCTAACCCTAAGTTGTGTGGGTGGCTGCACCAGTGGGGCCGCATAGGACATAGGGCTGTGCCCGTAAGGGCTGTGGTCGCGTTTGGGAGCGTTAGGGACGCGTGGAGGACGCAGGGCGCAGACCTCTGTCCGTTTCCCGCCAGGATTAGCCCCTTAATGTCAGTGTTGGAGCCAGACATTCCAAAATTGAGGAAGTTAAAGGCAGAAAGCAGCCCTCTCACCCCCAAGGCAAGGAGTGGGAAAGGCTTGTTACATCAAGAGTCTTTCAAATCTTTCACTTTTGAGAGCAGAGTGTTTACATTTAAAAATCATTAACAAGCAGCAATAAGAAAGCGTACAGTAGCACAGGACAGAACACTGCCCTGCCCATATCAATACACCCCAATGACAAAGGCAAAGATTTAACTGACTTGCTTAGCTATTAGCGACTCACACCTCTCTATGATTATCATCTTTCCATTAAGCAAAACATCCTCTGAATTGGGGTGAAAGATAGTTCTGATGTGCCAAAGGAAGGCAACATGGAAATTCAGTTTCCTGCTATCAGAGGAAGGAGGGTCGACAGCCCAATGGGTTAACGCACCAACTGTAGCCTTCAATGTGTAGCCTGCAGGCGACACATTCAGCTGCTGGTGAGATGCTGATACAGGTTTGCTTGCTATGCAGGGGCCGGTGGTCATCTCACAGTGCCTCGAGAAGGTGTCCTGTTTGAATCCCTGTGCAAATATCGTATCAACCATGACCCGTAAATTACACTTTTTCCCCTCGTTTTTTCCAGTCAGTTTGGGACAGAGAGACCAGCTTTTGCATGGGTGTTACCAAGGCCAGAGTGCAGAAAACAAAAGCGCAACTGTTAGTAGCAATGCAGGTATTGAAGGGGCATTAACTGTTGGCTGATCGCACAGGGCAATGCATACCCATTTTCAATAAAAAAAAATAATAATAATAATAGTCACAAGCACGCCAAGGAGGTTGCGGAGATTGGATTAGAACTCAGGTCCCCAGCATTCCAAGACCAAGCACTTACCAGTTGAGCCACTGGCGACTGCACTTCTGAGAATAGCTTTTGGGCGTATGTATCTTTCTTCTGAAAGCCCTGGTGAGCATACCCATTTGCATTGTGAATCATGTTCACGGAAGAAAATGAGGATGGAACATCTGGCCCCCGCTCCAATAGATATTAGCTAACTGCAGTTGCCTAGAGGTTAAGTGCTTGTGTTACAGCGCTGGGGGCCTGGGATCGAGTCCTGCTTTCGGCACATAAACATAATAGTTGGGTGGGTAATGTCCTTGTATGATTGCAGTACCCACATGCCTCCTAAAAGGTTCAATGGGTATGAAAAGAGTTCCCTGGTAAGAAAGCAAGGAGGCGTGCAGGACAAAGGAGGAGGTGGGGCAGGCTAAAGGGGGAGGTTGTGCTGGATGAATGGGTACCTGGGGAGAGGAAGAGGGGCTGGGGGGGGGGTAGGTCTAGAGGGGCCTGGGGATGTAGGATAAAGGGGGCCCTGTGGAGACAGGGAATAAGTTGGCCCGGGTGGGGTGTGTAAAGGAGGGTGCTAATGTGGGGGAAGGTGCGTTAATGACAGAAAAAAAAGGTGCAGCGGGATGGAATGGACCACCCTTTTTTCATCCAGTACTACCTGCCCCACCTCCTCTCCTCCACCGTCCCACCTCCCTGCTTTCTTCCTCCGTCCCACCTCCCTGCGTCCCTTTGCCCTTCTAGATCCACCCCCCACCTCCTCTCCTCTGGGACGCATTCATCCAACCCTACCTCCCCCTTCAACCTGCCCCACCTACTCCTTCTCCCTGCACTTCCTCGGTGCCGCCTCTCTGCATTCTTCCACCCTCCCTTTACCAGGGAACTCTTTTCACACCCACTGAACCCTTTAGAAGGAGTTATACAAGGAAATTAACCAACTATTCAGTTTATGTGCCGAAAGCAGGACTCAAACCCAGGCCCCCAGTGCTGTAACTCATGTACTTAACCTCTAGGCCACTGCAGTTAGCTGGTATTCAGTGGAGCGGGGGGCCAGATGTTCTATCCTCATTTTCTTCAGTGAACATGTTTCACAATCTAAATGGGTATGCTCACATGGGCATGCAGAAGAAAGATATATATGCCCAAAAGCTGCTCACAGAAAGACAGCCACCAGTGGCTCAACTGATAAGTGCTTGGTCTTGGAATGCTGGGGACCTGAGTTCTAATCCAATGTCAGGACCCTCCTCTGCATGCTTTTAAATGTATATATTTTTTTTTATCGAAAATGGGTATGCATTGCCCTGCGTGATCAGCCAAAAGTTAATGCCCCTTCAATACCTGCATTACTACTAACAGTTGCGCCTTTGTTTTCTGCACTCTGGCCTTGGTAACACCCATACAAAAGCTTGTCTCTATGTCCCAAACTGACTGGAAAAAACGAGGGGAAAAAGTGTAATTTACGGGTCATGGTTGATACGATATTTGCACAGGGATTCAAACAGGACACATTCTCGAGGCGCTGTGAGGTGACCACCACAAGTCATGCAGAATAAAGATATATACGCCCAAAAGCTGTTTTTAGCTAGACAATCCTGGTAACGCCTCTGGTGCCTCCCAACTCAACAACCCAATCACCCCTCCGGCCCTTCTTACTCGTCTCACAGCACCTCCAATAAGTGAGGAATGCATCTTTTGTTGGTAGATTTCCTTCATGAGGCTTAGCTAGGCCTGCATTCCTTTTCAAAGGGCCATAGAAGAGAGCAAAAAAGGAGAAGGCATAATAGAGCGGGAAGTAGGTGGAAGATGAGTGGTCAGGGGCGTTGGCAGTAATAGAAACAGGGCCTGGCCTGGCAGAGAGTTAGAAGTTAGGGAACACAACAATGAGCGAGGGACAAGGAAAGATGTCTCAGGCATGCAGCTCTCTGAGTCTTCCCCACTGTGCCTGCAGAAAGAGACGTCCTATTCCTAGCTCTCTCCCGGATGGATACATTTGCCTGGAGAGCCCAGAACTCATGTCAGTTGGCCCGAGGCTAAACAGAGGGCAACTGAGCAGGCACACCCCTTCATTTTACTATTCTCCCGGGGTGGCTTCTGGGAGGAAAAAGGCATCAGTATTCCACCAAGATCATCTTCACCTAAGCCACCGTCACTAAGATTTACAACAAAGCAGGCTGTGACACTTTCTGGGGCCTAGGTGGCCAGGCCTACATGGAAGAGCACAGATCCTAACCCTAAGTTGTGTGGGTGGCTGCACCAGTGGGGCCGCATAGGACATAGGGCTGTGCCCGTAAGGGCTGTGGTCGCGTTTGGGAGCGTTAGGGACGCGTGGAGGACGCAGGGCGCAGACCTCTGTCCGTTTCCCGCCAGGATTAGCCCCTTAATGTCAGTGTTGGAGCCAGACATTCCAAAATTGAGGAAGTTAAAGGCAGAAAGCAGCCCTCTCACCCCCAAGGCAAGGAGTGGGAAAGGCTTGTTACATCAAGAGTCTTTCAAATCTTTCACTTTTGAGAGCAGAGTGTTTACATTTAAAAATCATTAACAAGCAGCAATAAGAAAGCGTACAGTAGCACAGGACAGAACACTGCCCTGCCCATATCAATACACCCCAATGACAAAGGCAAAGATTTAACTGACTTGCTTAGCTATTAGCGACTCACACCTCTCTATGATTATCATCTTTCCATTAAGCAAAACATCCTCTGAATTGGGGTGAAAGATAGTTCTGATGTGCCAAAGGAAGGCAACATGGAAATTCAGTTTCCTGCTATCAGAGGAAGGAGGGTCGACAGCCCAATGGGTTAACGCACCAACTGTAGCCTTCAATGTGTAGCCTGCAGGCGACACATTCAGCTGCTGGTGAGATGCTGATACAGGTTTGCTTGCTATGCAGGGGCCGGTGGTCATCTCACAGTGCCTCGAGAAGGTGTCCTGTTTGAATCCCTGTGCAAATATCGTATCAACCATGACCCGTAAATTACACTTTTTCCCCTCGTTTTTTCCAGTCAGTTTGGGACAGAGAGACCAGCTTTTGCATGGGTGTTACCAAGGCCAGAGTGCAGAAAACAAAAGCGCAACTGTTAGTAGCAATGCAGGTATTGAAGGGGCATTAACTGTTGGCTGATCGCACAGGGCAATGCATACCCATTTTCAATAAAAAAAAATAATAATAATAATAGTCACAAGCACGCCAAGGAGGTTGCGGAGATTGGATTAGAACTCAGGTCCCCAGCATTCCAAGACCAAGCACTTACCAGTTGAGCCACTGGCGACTGCACTTCTGAGAATAGCTTTTGGGCGTATGTATCTTTCTTCTGAAAGCCCCGGTGAGCATACCCATTTGCATTGTGAATCATGTTCACGGAAGAAAATGAGGATGGAACATCTGGCCCCCGCTCCAATAGATATTAGCTAACTGCAGTTGCCTAGAGGTTAAGTGCTTGTGTTACAGCGCTGGGGGCCTGGGATCGAGTCCTGCTTTCGGCACATAAACATAATAGTTGGGTGGGTAATGTCCTTGTATGATTGCAGTACCCACATGCCTCCTAAAAGGTTCAATGGGTATGAAAAGAGTTCCCTGGTAAGAAAGCAAGGAGGCGTGCAGGACAAAGGAGGAGGTGGGGCAGGCTAAAGGGGGAGGTTGTGCTGGATGAATGGGTACCTGGGGAGAGGAAGAGGGGCTGGGTGATGGGGGGGGGGGGTAGGTCTAGAGGGGCCTGGGGATGTAGGATAAAGGGGGCCCTGTGGAGACAGGGAATAAGTTGGCCCGGGTGGGGTGTGTAAAGGAGGGTGCTAATGTGGGGGAAGGTGCGTTAATGACAGAAAAAAAAGGTGCAGCGGGATGGAATGGACCACCCTTTTTTCATCCAGTACTACCTGCCCCACCTCCTCTCCTCCACCGTCCCACCTCCCTGCTTTCTTCCTCCGTCCCACCTCCCTGCGTCCCTTTGCCCTTCTAGATCCACCCCCCACCTCCTCTCCTCTGGGACGCATTCATCCAACCCTACCTCCCCCTTCAACCTGCCCCACCTACTCCTTCTCCCTGCACTTCCTCGGTGCCGCCTCTCTGCATTCTTCCACCCTCCCTTTACCAGGGAACTCTTTTCACACCCACTGAACCCTTTAGAAGGAGTTATACAAGGAAATTAACCAACTATTCAGTTTATGTGCCGAAAGCAGGACTCAAACCCAGGCCCCCAGTGCTGTAACTCATGTACTTAACCTCTAGGCCACTGCAGTTAGCTGGTATTCAGTGGAGCGGGGGGGGCCAGATGTTCTATCCTCATTTTCTTCAGTGAACATGTTTCACAATCTAAATGGGTATGCTCACATGGGCATGCAGAAGAAAGATATATATGCCCAAAAGCTGCTCACAGAAAGACAGCCACCAGTGGCTCAACTGATAAGTGCTTGGTCTTGGAATGCTGGGGACCTGAGTTCTAATCCAATGTCAGGACCCTCCTCTGCATGCTTTTAAATGTATATATTTTTTTTTATCGAAAATGGGTATGCATTGCCCTGCGTGATCAGCCAAAAGTTAATGCCCCTTCAATACCTGCATTACTACTAACAGTTGCGCCTTTGTTTTCTGCACTCTGGCCTTGGTAACACCCATACAAAAGCTTGTCTCTATGTCCCAAACTGACTGGAAAAAACGAGGGGAAAAAGTGTAATTTACGGGTCATGGTTGATACGATATTTGCACAGGGATTCAAACAGGACACATTCTCGAGGCGCTGTGAGGTGACCACCACAAGTCATGCAGAATAAAGATATATACGCCCAAAAGCTGTTTTTAGCTAGACAATCCTGGTAACGCCTCTGGTGCCTCCCAACTCAACAACCCAATCACCCCTCCGGCCCTTCTTACTCGTCTCACAGCACCTCCAATAAGTGAGGAATGCATCTTTTGTTGGTAGATTTCCTTCATGAGGCTTAGCTAGGCCTGCATTCCTTTTCAAAGGGCCATAGAAGAGAGCAAAAAAGGAGAAGGCATAATAGAGCGGGAAGTAGGTGGAAGATGAGTGGTCAGGGGCGTTGGCAGTAATAGAAACAGGGCCTGGCCTGGCAGAGAGTTAGAAGTTAGGGAACACAACAATGAGCGAGGGACAAGGAAAGATGTCTCAGGCATGCAGCTCTCTGAGTCTTCCCCACTGTGCCTGCAGAAAGAGACGTCCTATTCCTAGCTCTCTCCCGGATGGATACATTTGCCTGGAGAGCCCAGAACTCATGTCAGTTGGCCCGAGGCTAAACAGAGGGCAAATGAGCAGGCACACCCCTTCATTTTACTATTCTCCCGGGGTGGCTTCTGGGAGGAAAAAGGCATCAGTATTCCACCAAGATCATCTTCACCTAAGCCACCGTCACTAAGATTTACAACAAAGCAGGCTGTGACACTTTCTGGGGCCTAGGTGGCCAGGCCTACATGGAAGAGCACAGATCCTAACCCTAAGTTGTGTGGGTGGCTGCACCAGTGGGGCCGCATAGGACATAGGGCTGTGCCCGTAAGGGCTGTGGTCGCGTTTGGGAGCGTTAGGGACGCGTGGAGGACGCAGGGCGCAGACCTCTGTCCGTTTCCCGCCAGGATTAGCCCCTTAATGTCAGTGTTGGAGCCAGACATTCCAAAATTGAGGAAGTTAAAGGCAGAAAGCAGCCCTCTCACCCCCAAGGCAAGGAGTGGGAAAGGCTTGTTACATCAAGAGTCTTTCAAATCTTTCACTTTTGAGAGCAGAGTGTTTACATTTAAAAATCATTAACAAGCAGCAATAAGAAAGCGTACAGTAGCACAGGACAGAACACTGCCCTGCCCATATCAATACACCCCAATGACAAAGGCAAAGATTTAACTGACTTGCTTAGCTATTAGCGACTCACACCTCTCTATGATTATCATCTTTCCATTAAGCAAAACATCCTCTGAATTGGGGTGAAAGATAGTTCTGATGTGCCAAAGGAAGGCAACATGGAAATTCAGTTTCCTGCTATCAGAGGAAGGAGGGTCGACAGCCCAATGGGTTAACGCACCAACTGTAGCCTTCAATGTGTAGCCTGCAGGCGACACATTCAGCTGCTGGTGAGATGCTGATACAGGTTTGCTTGCTATGCAGGGGCCGGTGGTCATCTCACAGTGCCTCGAGAAGGTGTCCTGTTTGAATCCCTGTGCAAATATCGTATCAACCATGACCCGTAAATTACACTTTTTCCCCTCGTTTTTTCCAGTCAGTTTGGGACAGAGAGACCAGCTTTTGCATGGGTGTTACCAAGGCCAGAGTGCAGAAAACAAAAGCGCAACTGTTAGTAGCAATGCAGGTATTGAAGGGGCATTAACTGTTGGCTGATCGCACAGGGCAATGCATACCCATTTTCAATAAAAAAAAATAATAATAATAATAGTCACAAGCACGCCAAGGAGGTTGCGGAGATTGGATTAGAACTCAGGTCCCCAGCATTCCAAGACCAAGCACTTACCAGTTGAGCCACTGGCGACTGCACTTCTGAGAATAGCTTTTGGGCGTATGTATCTTTCTTCTGAAAGCCCCGGTGAGCATACCCATTTGCATTGTGAATCATGTTCACGGAAGAAAATGAGGATGGAACATCTGGCCCCCGCTCCAATAGATATTAGCTAACTGCAGTTGCCTAGAGGTTAAGTGCTTGTGTTACAGCGCTGGGGGCCTGGGATCGAGTCCTGCTTTCGGCACATAAACATAATAGTTGGGTGGGTAATGTCCTTGTATGATTGCAGTACCCACATGCCTCCTAAAAGGTTCAATGGGTATGAAAAGAGTTCCCTGGTAAGAAAGCAAGGAGGCGTGCAGGACAAAGGAGGAGGTGGGGCAGGCTAAAGGGGGAGGTTGTGCTGGATGAATGGGTACCTGGGGAGAGGAAGAGGGGCTGGGTGATGGGGGGGGGGGGGTAGGTCTAGAGGGGCCTGGGGATGTAGGATAAAGGGGGCCCTGTGGAGACAGGGAATAAGTTGGCCCGGGTGGGGTGTGTAAAGGAGGGTGCTAATGTGGGGGAAGGTGCGTTAATGACAGAAAAAAAAGGTGCAGCGGGATGGAATGGACCACCCTTTTTTCATCCAGTACTACCTGCCCCACCTCCCTGCTTTCTTCCTCCGTCCCACCTCCCTGCGTCCCTTTGCCCTTCTAGATCCACCCCCCACCTCCTCTCCTCTGGGACGCATTCATCCAACCCTACCTCCCCCTTCAACCTGCCCCACCTACTCCTTCTCCCTGCACTTCCTCGGTGCCGCCTCTCTGCATTCTTCCACCCTCCCTTTACCAGGGAACTCTTTTCACACCCACTGAACCCTTTAGAAGGAGTTATACAAGGAAATTAACCAACTATTCAGTTTATGTGCCGAAAGCAGGACTCAAACCCAGGCCCCCAGTGCTGTAACTCATGTACTTAACCTCTAGGCCACTGCAGTTAGCTGGTATTCAGTGGAGCGGGGGGGCCAGATGTTCTATCCTCATTTTCTTCAGTGAACATGTTTCACAATCTAAATGGGTATGCTCACATGGGCATGCAGAAGAAAGATATATATGCCCAAAAGCTGCTCACAGAAAGACAGCCACCAGTGGCTCAACTGATAAGTGCTTGGTCTTGGAATGCTGGGGACCTGAGTTCTAATCCAATGTCAGGACCCTCCTCTGCATGCTTTTAAATGTATATATTTTTTTTTATCGAAAATGGGTATGCATTGCCCTGCGTGATCAGCCAAAAGTTAATGCCCCTTCAATACCTGCATTACTACTAACAGTTGCGCCTTTGTTTTCTGCACTCTGGCCTTGGTAACACCCATACAAAAGCTTGTCTCTATGTCCCAAACTGACTGGAAAAAACGAGGGGAAAAAGTGTAATTTACGGGTCATGGTTGATACGATATTTGCACAGGGATTCAAACAGGACACATTCTCGAGGCGCTGTGAGGTGACCACCACAAGTCATGCAGAATAAAGATATATACGCCCAAAAGCTGTTTTTAGCTAGACAATCCTGGTAACGCCTCTGGTGCCTCCCAACTCAACAACCCAATCACCCCTCCGGCCCTTCTTACTCGTCTCACAGCACCTCCAATAAGTGAGGAATGCATCTTTTGTTGGTAGATTTCCTTCATGAGGCTTAGCTAGGCCTGCATTCCTTTTCAAAGGGCCATAGAAGAGAGCAAAAAAGGAGAAGGCATAATAGAGCGGGAAGTAGGTGGAAGATGAGTGGTCAGGGGCGTTGGCAGTAATAGAAACAGGGCCTGGCCTGGCAGAGAGTTAGAAGTTAGGGAACACAACAATGAGCGAGGGACAAGGAAAGATGTCTCAGGCATGCAGCTCTCTGAGTCTTCCCCACTGTGCCTGCAGAAAGAGACGTCCTATTCCTAGCTCTCTCCCGGATGGATACATTTGCCTGGAGAGCCCAGAACTCATGTCAGTTGGCCCGAGGCTAAACAGAGGGCAAATGAGCAGGCACACCCCTTCATTTTACTATTCTCCCGGGGTGGCTTCTGGGAGGAAAAAGGCATCAGTATTCCACCAAGATCATCTTCACCTAAGCCACCGTCACTAAGATTTACAACAAAGCAGGCTGTGACACTTTCTGGGGCCTAGGTGGCCAGGCCTACATGGAAGAGCACAGATCCTAACCCTAAGTTGTGTGGGTGGCTGCACCAGTGGGGCCGCATAGGACATAGGGCTGTGCCCGTAAGGGCTGTGGTCGCGTTTGGGAGCGTTAGGGACGCGTGGAGGACGCAGGGCGCAGACCTCTGTCCGTTTCCCGCCAGGATTAGCCCCTTAATGTCAGTGTTGGAGCCAGACATTCCAAAATTGAGGAAGTTAAAGGCAGAAAGCAGCCCTCTCACCCCCAAGGCAAGGAGTGGGAAAGGCTTGTTACATCAAGAGTCTTTCAAATCTTTCACTTTTGAGAGCAGAGTGTTTACATTTAAAAATCATTAACAAGCAGCAATAAGAAAGCGTACAGTAGCACAGGACAGAACACTGCCCTGCCCATATCAATACACCCCAATGACAAAGGCAAAGATTTAACTGACTTGCTTAGCTATTAGCGACTCACACCTCTCTATGATTATCATCTTTCCATTAAGCAAAACATCCTCTGAATTGGGGTGAAAGATAGTTCTGATGTGCCAAAGGAAGGCAACATGGAAATTCAGTTTCCTGCTATCAGAGGAAGGAGGGTCGACAGCCCAATGGGTTAACGCACCAACTGTAGCCTTCAATGTGTAGCCTGCAGGCGACACATTCAGCTGCTGGTGAGATGCTGATACAGGTTTGCTTGCTATGCAGGGGCCGGTGGTCATCTCACAGTGCCTCGAGAAGGTGTCCTGTTTGAATCCCTGTGCAAATATCGTATCAACCATGACCCGTAAATTACACTTTTTCCCCTCGTTTTTTCCAGTCAGTTTGGGACAGAGAGACCAGCTTTTGCATGGGTGTTACCAAGGCCAGAGTGCAGAAAACAAAAGCGCAACTGTTAGTAGCAATGCAGGTATTGAAGGGGCATTAACTGTTGGCTGATCGCACAGGGCAATGCATACCCATTTTCAATAAAAAAAAATAATAATAATAATAGTCACAAGCACGCCAAGGAGGTTGCGGAGATTGGATTAGAACTCAGGTCCCCAGCATTCCAAGACCAAGCACTTACCAGTTGAGCCACTGGCGACTGCACTTCTGAGAATAGCTTTTGGGCGTATGTATCTTTCTTCTGAAAGCCCTGGTGAGCATACCCATTTGCATTGTGAATCATGTTCACGGAAGAAAATGAGGATGGAACATCTGGCCCCCGCTCCAATAGATATTAGCTAACTGCAGTTGCCTAGAGGTTAAGTGCTTGTGTTACAGCGCTGGGGGCCTGGGATCGAGTCCTGCTTTCGGCACATAAACATAATAGTTGGGTGGGTAATGTCCTTGTATGATTGCAGTACCCACATGCCTCCTAAAAGGTTCAATGGGTATGAAAAGAGTTCCCTGGTAAGAAAGCAAGGAGGCGTGCAGGACAAAGGAGGAGGTGGGGCAGGCTAAAGGGGGAGGTTGTGCTGGATGAATGGGTACCTGGGGAGAGGAAGAGGGGCTGGGGGGGGGGTAGGTCTAGAGGGGCCTGGGGATGTAGGATAAAGGGGGCCCTGTGGAGACAGGGAATAAGTTGGCCCGGGTGGGGTGTGTAAAGGAGGGTGCTAATGTGGGGGAAGGTGCGTTAATGACAGAAAAAAAAGGTGCAGCGGGATGGAATGGACCACCCTTTTTTCATCCAGTACTACCTGCCCCACCTCCTCTCCTCCACCGTCCCACCTCCCTGCTTTCTTCCTCCGTCCCACCTCCCTGCGTCCCTTTGCCCTTCTAGATCCACCCCCCACCTCCTCTCCTCTGGGACGCATTCATCCAACCCTACCTCCCCCTTCAACCTGCCCCACCTACTCCTTCTCCCTGCACTTCCTCGGTGCCGCCTCTCTGCATTCTTCCACCCTCCCTTTACCAGGGAACTCTTTTCACACCCACTGAACCCTTTAGAAGGAGTTATACAAGGAAATTAACCAACTATTCAGTTTATGTGCCGAAAGCAGGACTCAAACCCAGGCCCCCAGTGCTGTAACTCATGTACTTAACCTCTAGGCCACTGCAGTTAGCTGGTATTCAGTGGAGCGGGGGGCCAGATGTTCTATCCTCATTTTCTTCAGTGAACATGTTTCACAATCTAAATGGGTATGCTCACATGGGCATGCAGAAGAAAGATATATATGCCCAAAAGCTGCTCACAGAAAGACAGCCACCAGTGGCTCAACTGATAAGTGCTTGGTCTTGGAATGCTGGGGACCTGAGTTCTAATCCAATGTCAGGACCCTCCTCTGCATGCTTTTAAATGTATATATTTTTTTTTATCGAAAATGGGTATGCATTGCCCTGCGTGATCAGCCAAAAGTTAATGCCCCTTCAATACCTGCATTACTACTAACAGTTGCGCCTTTGTTTTCTGCACTCTGGCCTTGGTAACACCCATACAAAAGCTTGTCTCTATGTCCCAAACTGACTGGAAAAAACGAGGGGAAAAAGTGTAATTTACGGGTCATGGTTGATACGATATTTGCACAGGGATTCAAACAGGACACATTCTCGAGGCGCTGTGAGGTGACCACCACAAGTCATGCAGAATAAAGATATATACGCCCAAAAGCTGTTTTTAGCTAGACAATCCTGGTAACGCCTCTGGTGCCTCCCAACTCAACAACCCAATCACCCCTCCGGCCCTTCTTACTCGTCTCACAGCACCTCCAATAAGTGAGGAATGCATCTTTTGTTGGTAGATTTCCTTCATGAGGCTTAGCTAGGCCTGCATTCCTTTTCAAAGGGCCATAGAAGAGAGCAAAAAAGGAGAAGGCATAATAGAGCGGGAAGTAGGTGGAAGATGAGTGGTCAGGGGCGTTGGCAGTAATAGAAACAGGGCCTGGCCTGGCAGAGAGTTAGAAGTTAGGGAACACAACAATGAGCGAGGGACAAGGAAAGATGTCTCAGGCATGCAGCTCTCTGAGTCTTCCCCACTGTGCCTGCAGAAAGAGACGTCCTATTCCTAGCTCTCTCCCGGATGGATACATTTGCCTGGAGAGCCCAGAACTCATGTCAGTTGGCCCGAGGCTAAACAGAGGGCAACTGAGCAGGCACACCCCTTCATTTTACTATTCTCCCGGGGTGGCTTCTGGGAGGAAAAAGGCATCAGTATTCCACCAAGATCATCTTCACCTAAGCCACCGTCACTAAGATTTACAACAAAGCAGGCTGTGACACTTTCTGGGGCCTAGGTGGCCAGGCCTACATGGAAGAGCACAGATCCTAACCCTAAGTTGTGTGGGTGGCTGCACCAGTGGGGCCGCATAGGACATAGGGCTGTGCCCGTAAGGGCTGTGGTCGCGTTTGGGAGCGTTAGGGACGCGTGGAGGACGCAGGGCGCAGACCTCTGTCCGTTTCCCGCCAGGATTAGCCCCTTAATGTCAGTGTTGGAGCCAGACATTCCAAAATTGAGGAAGTTAAAGGCAGAAAGCAGCCCTCTCACCCCCAAGGCAAGGAGTGGGAAAGGCTTGTTACATCAAGAGTCTTTCAAATCTTTCACTTTTGAGAGCAGAGTGTTTACATTTAAAAATCATTAACAAGCAGCAATAAGAAAGCGTACAGTAGCACAGGACAGAACACTGCCCTGCCCATATCAATACACCCCAATGACAAAGGCAAAGATTTAACTGACTTGCTTAGCTATTAGCGACTCACACCTCTCTATGATTATCATCTTTCCATTAAGCAAAACATCCTCTGAATTGGGGTGAAAGATAGTTCTGATGTGCCAAAGGAAGGCAACATGGAAATTCAGTTTCCTGCTATCAGAGGAAGGAGGGTCGACAGCCCAATGGGTTAACGCACCAACTGTAGCCTTCAATGTGTAGCCTGCAGGCGACACATTCAGCTGCTGGTGAGATGCTGATACAGGTTTGCTTGCTATGCAGGGGCCGGTGGTCATCTCACAGTGCCTCGAGAAGGTGTCCTGTTTGAATCCCTGTGCAAATATCGTATCAACCATGACCCGTAAATTACACTTTTTCCCCTCGTTTTTTCCAGTCAGTTTGGGACAGAGAGACCAGCTTTTGCATGGGTGTTACCAAGGCCAGAGTGCAGAAAACAAAAGCGCAACTGTTAGTAGCAATGCAGGTATTGAAGGGGCATTAACTGTTGGCTGATCGCACAGGGCAATGCATACCCATTTTCAATAAAAAAAAATAATAATAATAATAGTCACAAGCACGCCAAGGAGGTTGCGGAGATTGGATTAGAACTCAGGTCCCCAGCATTCCAAGACCAAGCACTTACCAGTTGAGCCACTGGCGACTGCACTTCTGAGAATAGCTTTTGGGCGTATGTATCTTTCTTCTGAAAGCCCCGGTGAGCATACCCATTTGCATTGTGAATCATGTTCACGGAAGAAAATGAGGATGGAACATCTGGCCCCCGCTCCAATAGATATTAGCTAACTGCAGTTGCCTAGAGGTTAAGTGCTTGTGTTACAGCGCTGGGGGCCTGGGATCGAGTCCTGCTTTCGGCACATAAACATAATAGTTGGGTGGGTAATGTCCTTGTATGATTGCAGTACCCACATGCCTCCTAAAAGGTTCAATGGGTATGAAAAGAGTTCCCTGGTAAGAAAGCAAGGAGGCGTGCAGGACAAAGGAGGAGGTGGGGCAGGCTAAAGGGGGAGGTTGTGCTGGATGAATGGGTACCTGGGGAGAGGAAGAGGGGCTGGGTGATGGGGGGGGGGGGTAGGTCTAGAGGGGCCTGGGGATGTAGGATAAAGGGGGCCCTGTGGAGACAGGGAATAAGTTGGCCCGGGTGGGGTGTGTAAAGGAGGGTGCTAATGTGGGGGAAGGTGCGTTAATGACAGAAAAAAAAGGTGCAGCGGGATGGAATGGACCACCCTTTTTTCATCCAGTACTACCTGCCCCACCTCCTCTCCTCCACCGTCCCACCTCCCTGCTTTCTTCCTCCGTCCCACCTCCCTGCGTCCCTTTGCCCTTCTAGATCCACCCCCCACCTCCTCTCCTCTGGGACGCATTCATCCAACCCTACCTCCCCCTTCAACCTGCCCCACCTACTCCTTCTCCCTGCACTTCCTCGGTGCCGCCTCTCTGCATTCTTCCACCCTCCCTTTACCAGGGAACTCTTTTCACACCCACTGAACCCTTTAGAAGGAGTTATACAAGGAAATTAACCAACTATTCAGTTTATGTGCCGAAAGCAGGACTCAAACCCAGGCCCCCAGTGCTGTAACTCATGTACTTAACCTCTAGGCCACTGCAGTTAGCTGGTATTCAGTGGAGCGGGGGGGGCCAGATGTTCTATCCTCATTTTCTTCAGTGAACATGTTTCACAATCTAAATGGGTATGCTCACATGGGCATGCAGAAGAAAGATATATATGCCCAAAAGCTGCTCACAGAAAGACAGCCACCAGTGGCTCAACTGATAAGTGCTTGGTCTTGGAATGCTGGGGACCTGAGTTCTAATCCAATGTCAGGACCCTCCTCTGCATGCTTTTAAATGTATATATTTTTTTTTATCGAAAATGGGTATGCATTGCCCTGCGTGATCAGCCAAAAGTTAATGCCCCTTCAATACCTGCATTACTACTAACAGTTGCGCCTTTGTTTTCTGCACTCTGGCCTTGGTAACACCCATACAAAAGCTTGTCTCTATGTCCCAAACTGACTGGAAAAAACGAGGGGAAAAAGTGTAATTTACGGGTCATGGTTGATACGATATTTGCACAGGGATTCAAACAGGACACATTCTCGAGGCGCTGTGAGGTGACCACCACAAGTCATGCAGAATAAAGATATATACGCCCAAAAGCTGTTTTTAGCTAGACAATCCTGGTAACGCCTCTGGTGCCTCCCAACTCAACAACCCAATCACCCCTCCGGCCCTTCTTACTCGTCTCACAGCACCTCCAATAAGTGAGGAATGCATCTTTTGTTGGTAGATTTCCTTCATGAGGCTTAGCTAGGCCTGCATTCCTTTTCAAAGGGCCATAGAAGAGAGCAAAAAAGGAGAAGGCATAATAGAGCGGGAAGTAGGTGGAAGATGAGTGGTCAGGGGCGTTGGCAGTAATAGAAACAGGGCCTGGCCTGGCAGAGAGTTAGAAGTTAGGGAACACAACAATGAGCGAGGGACAAGGAAAGATGTCTCAGGCATGCAGCTCTCTGAGTCTTCCCCACTGTGCCTGCAGAAAGAGACGTCCTATTCCTAGCTCTCTCCCGGATGGATACATTTGCCTGGAGAGCCCAGAACTCATGTCAGTTGGCCCGAGGCTAAACAGAGGGCAAATGAGCAGGCACACCCCTTCATTTTACTATTCTCCCGGGGTGGCTTCTGGGAGGAAAAAGGCATCAGTATTCCACCAAGATCATCTTCACCTAAGCCACCGTCACTAAGATTTACAACAAAGCAGGCTGTGACACTTTCTGGGGCCTAGGTGGCCAGGCCTACATGGAAGAGCACAGATCCTAACCCTAAGTTGTGTGGGTGGCTGCACCAGTGGGGCCGCATAGGACATAGGGCTGTGCCCGTAAGGGCTGTGGTCGCGTTTGGGAGCGTTAGGGACGCGTGGAGGACGCAGGGCGCAGACCTCTGTCCGTTTCCCGCCAGGATTAGCCCCTTAATGTCAGTGTTGGAGCCAGACATTCCAAAATTGAGGAAGTTAAAGGCAGAAAGCAGCCCTCTCACCCCCAAGGCAAGGAGTGGGAAAGGCTTGTTACATCAAGAGTCTTTCAAATCTTTCACTTTTGAGAGCAGAGTGTTTACATTTAAAAATCATTAACAAGCAGCAATAAGAAAGCGTACAGTAGCACAGGACAGAACACTGCCCTGCCCATATCAATACACCCCAATGACAAAGGCAAAGATTTAACTGACTTGCTTAGCTATTAGCGACTCACACCTCTCTATGATTATCATCTTTCCATTAAGCAAAACATCCTCTGAATTGGGGTGAAAGATAGTTCTGATGTGCCAAAGGAAGGCAACATGGAAATTCAGTTTCCTGCTATCAGAGGAAGGAGGGTCGACAGCCCAATGGGTTAACGCACCAACTGTAGCCTTCAATGTGTAGCCTGCAGGCGACACATTCAGCTGCTGGTGAGATGCTGATACAGGTTTGCTTGCTATGCAGGGGCCGGTGGTCATCTCACAGTGCCTCGAGAAGGTGTCCTGTTTGAATCCCTGTGCAAATATCGTATCAACCATGACCCGTAAATTACACTTTTTCCCCTCGTTTTTTCCAGTCAGTTTGGGACAGAGAGACCAGCTTTTGCATGGGTGTTACCAAGGCCAGAGTGCAGAAAACAAAAGCGCAACTGTTAGTAGCAATGCAGGTATTGAAGGGGCATTAACTGTTGGCTGATCGCACAGGGCAATGCATACCCATTTTCAATAAAAAAAAATAATAATAATAATAGTCACAAGCACGCCAAGGAGGTTGCGGAGATTGGATTAGAACTCAGGTCCCCAGCATTCCAAGACCAAGCACTTACCAGTTGAGCCACTGGCGACTGCACTTCTGAGAATAGCTTTTGGGCGTATGTATCTTTCTTCTGAAAGCCCTGGTGAGCATACCCATTTGCATTGTGAATCATGTTCACGGAAGAAAATGAGGATGGAACATCTGGCCCCCGCTCCAATAGATATTAGCTAACTGCAGTTGCCTAGAGGTTAAGTGCTTGTGTTACAGCGCTGGGGGCCTGGGATCGAGTCCTGCTTTCGGCACATAAACATAATAGTTGGGTGGGTAATGTCCTTGTATGATTGCAGTACCCACATGCCTCCTAAAAGGTTCAATGGGTATGAAAAGAGTTCCCTGGTAAGAAAGCAAGGAGGCGTGCAGGACAAAGGAGGAGGTGGGGCAGGCTAAAGGGGGAGGTTGTGCTGGATGAATGGGTACCTGGGGAGAGGAAGAGGGGCTGGGGGGGGGGTAGGTCTAGAGGGGCCTGGGGATGTAGGATAAAGGGGGCCCTGTGGAGACAGGGAATAAGTTGGCCCGGGTGGGGTGTGTAAAGGAGGGTGCTAATGTGGGGGAAGGTGCGTTAATGACAGAAAAAAAAGGTGCAGCGGGATGGAATGGACCACCCTTTTTTCATCCAGTACTACCTGCCCCACCTCCTCTCCTCCACCGTCCCACCTCCCTGCTTTCTTCCTCCGTCCCACCTCCCTGCGTCCCTTTGCCCTTCTAGATCCACCCCCCACCTCCTCTCCTCTGGGACGCATTCATCCAACCCTACCTCCCCCTTCAACCTGCCCCACCTACTCCTTCTCCCTGCACTTCCTCGGTGCCGCCTCTCTGCATTCTTCCACCCTCCCTTTACCAGGGAACTCTTTTCACACCCACTGAACCCTTTAGAAGGAGTTATACAAGGAAATTAACCAACTATTCAGTTTATGTGCCGAAAGCAGGACTCAAACCCAGGCCCCCAGTGCTGTAACTCATGTACTTAACCTCTAGGCCACTGCAGTTAGCTGGTATTCAGTGGAGCGGGGGGCCAGATGTTCTATCCTCATTTTCTTCAGTGAACATGTTTCACAATCTAAATGGGTATGCTCACATGGGCATGCAGAAGAAAGATATATATGCCCAAAAGCTGCTCACAGAAAGACAGCCACCAGTGGCTCAACTGATAAGTGCTTGGTCTTGGAATGCTGGGGACCTGAGTTCTAATCCAATGTCAGGACCCTCCTCTGCATGCTTTTAAATGTATATATTTTTTTTTATCGAAAATGGGTATGCATTGCCCTGCGTGATCAGCCAAAAGTTAATGCCCCTTCAATACCTGCATTACTACTAACAGTTGCGCCTTTGTTTTCTGCACTCTGGCCTTGGTAACACCCATACAAAAGCTTGTCTCTATGTCCCAAACTGACTGGAAAAAACGAGGGGAAAAAGTGTAATTTACGGGTCATGGTTGATACGATATTTGCACAGGGATTCAAACAGGACACATTCTCGAGGCGCTGTGAGGTGACCACCACAAGTCATGCAGAATAAAGATATATACGCCCAAAAGCTGTTTTTAGCTAGACAATCCTGGTAACGCCTCTGGTGCCTCCCAACTCAACAACCCAATCACCCCTCCGGCCCTTCTTACTCGTCTCACAGCACCTCCAATAAGTGAGGAATGCATCTTTTGTTGGTAGATTTCCTTCATGAGGCTTAGCTAGGCCTGCATTCCTTTTCAAAGGGCCATAGAAGAGAGCAAAAAAGGAGAAGGCATAATAGAGCGGGAAGTAGGTGGAAGATGAGTGGTCAGGGGCGTTGGCAGTAATAGAAACAGGGCCTGGCCTGGCAGAGAGTTAGAAGTTAGGGAACACAACAATGAGCGAGGGACAAGGAAAGATGTCTCAGGCATGCAGCTCTCTGAGTCTTCCCCACTGTGCCTGCAGAAAGAGACGTCCTATTCCTAGCTCTCTCCCGGATGGATACATTTGCCTGGAGAGCCCAGAACTCATGTCAGTTGGCCCGAGGCTAAACAGAGGGCAACTGAGCAGGCACACCCCTTCATTTTACTATTCTCCCGGGGTGGCTTCTGGGAGGAAAAAGGCATCAGTATTCCACCAAGATCATCTTCACCTAAGCCACCGTCACTAAGATTTACAACAAAGCAGGCTGTGACACTTTCTGGGGCCTAGGTGGCCAGGCCTACATGGAAGAGCACAGATCCTAACCCTAAGTTGTGTGGGTGGCTGCACCAGTGGGGCCGCATAGGACATAGGGCTGTGCCCGTAAGGGCTGTGGTCGCGTTTGGGAGCGTTAGGGACGCGTGGAGGACGCAGGGCGCAGACCTCTGTCCGTTTCCCGCCAGGATTAGCCCCTTAATGTCAGTGTTGGAGCCAGACATTCCAAAATTGAGGAAGTTAAAGGCAGAAAGCAGCCCTCTCACCCCCAAGGCAAGGAGTGGGAAAGGCTTGTTACATCAAGAGTCTTTCAAATCTTTCACTTTTGAGAGCAGAGTGTTTACATTTAAAAATCATTAACAAGCAGCAATAAGAAAGCGTACAGTAGCACAGGACAGAACACTGCCCTGCCCATATCAATACACCCCAATGACAAAGGCAAAGATTTAACTGACTTGCTTAGCTATTAGCGGCTCACACCTCTCTATGATTATCATCTTTCCATTAAGCAAAACATCCTCTGAATTGGGGTGAAAGATAGTTCTGATGTGCCAAAGGAAGGCAACATGGAAATTCAGTTTCCTGCTATCAGAGGAAGGAGGGTCGACAGCCCAATGGGTTAACGCACCAACTGTAGCCTTCAATGTGTAGCCTGCAGGCGACACATTCAGCTGCTGGTGAGATGCTGATACAGGTTTGCTTGCTATGCAGGGGCCGGTGGTCATCTCACAGTGCCTCGAAAAGGTGTCCTGTTTGAATCCCTGTGCAAATATCGTATCAACCATGACCCGTAAATTACACTTTTTCCCCTCGTTTTTTCCAGTCAGTTTGGGACAGAGAGACCAGCTTTTGCATGGGTGTTACCAAGGCCAGAGTGCAGAAAACAAAAGCGCAACTGTTAGTAGCAATGCAGGTATTGAAGGGGCATTAACTGTTGGCTGATCGCACAGGGCAATGCATACCCATTTTCAATAAAAAAAAATAATAATAATAATAGTCACAAGCACGCCAAGGAGGTTGCGGAGATTGGATTAGAACTCAGGTCCCCAGCATTCCAAGACCAAGCACTTACCAGTTGAGCCACTGGCGACTGCACTTCTGAGAATAGCTTTTGGGCGTATGTATCTTTCTTCTGAAAGCCCCGGTGAGCATACCCATTTGCATTGTGAATCATGTTCACGGAAGAAAATGAGGATGGAACATCTGGCCCCCGCTCCAATAGATATTAGCTAACTGCAGTTGCCTAGAGGTTAAGTGCTTGTGTTACAGCGCTGGGGGCCTGGGATCGAGTCCTGCTTTCGGCACATAAACATAATAGTTGGGTGGGTAATGTCCTTGTATGATTGCAGTACCCACATGCCTCCTAAAAGGTTCAATGGGTATGAAAAGAGTTCCCTGGTAAGAAAGCAAGGAGGCGTGCAGGACAAAGGAGGAGGTGGGGCAGGCTAAAGGGGGAGGTTGTGCTGGATGAATGGGTACCTGGGGAGAGGAAGAGGGGCTGGGTGATGGGGGGGGGGGGTAGGTCTAGAGGGGCCTGGGGATGTAGGATAAAGGGGGCCCTGTGGAGACAGGGAATAAGTTGGCCCGGGTGGGCTGTGTAAAGGAGGGTGCTAATGTGGGGGAAGGTGCGTTAATGACAGAAAAAAAAGGTGCAGCGGGATGGAATGGACCACCCTTTTTTCATCCAGTACTACCTGCCCCACCTCCTCTCCTCCACCGTCCCACCTCCCTGCTTTTTTCCTCCGTCCCACCTCCCTGCGTCCCTTTGCCCTTCTAGATCCACCCCCCACCTCCTCTCCTCTGGGACGCATTCATCCAACCCTACCTCCCCCTTCAACCTGCCCCACCTACTCCTTCTCCCTGCACTTCCTCGGTGCCGCCTCTCTGCATTCTTCCACCCTCCCTTTACCAGGGAACTCTTTTCACACCCACTGAACCCTTTAGAAGGAGTTATACAAGGAAATTAACCAACTATTCAGTTTATGTGCCGAAAGCAGGACTCAAACCCAGGCCCCCAGTGCTGTAACTCATGTACTTAACCTCTAGGCCACTGCAGTTAGCTGGTATTCAGTGGAGCGGGGGGGCCAGATGTTCTATCCTCATTTTCTTCAGTGAACATGTTTCACAATCTAAATGGGTATGCTCACATGGGCATGCAGAAGAAAGATATATATGCCCAAAAGCTGCTCACAGAAAGACAGCCACCAGTGGCTCAACTGATAAGTGCTTGGTCTTGGAATGCTGGGGACCTGAGTTCTAATCCAATGTCAGGACCCTCCTCTGCATGCTTTTAAATGTATATATTTTTTTTTATCGAAAATGGGTATGCATTGCCCTGCGTGATCAGCCAAAAGTTAATGCCCCTTCAATACCTGCATTACTACTAACAGTTGCGCCTTTGTTTTCTGCACTCTGGCCTTGGTAACACCCATACAAAAGCTTGTCTCTATGTCCCAAACTGACTGGAAAAAACGAGGGGAAAAAGTGTAATTTACGGGTCATGGTTGATACGATATTTGCACAGGGATTCAAACAGGACACATTCTCGAGGCGCTGTGAGGTGACCACCACAAGTCATGCAGAATAAAGATATATACGCCCAAAAGCTGTTTTTAGCTAGACAATCCTGGTAACGCCTCTGGTGCCTCCCAACTCAACAACCCAATCACCCCTCCGGCCCTTCTTACTCGTCTCACAGCACCTCCAATAAGTGAGGAATGCATCTTTTGTTGGTAGATTTCCTTCATGAGGCTTAGCTAGGCCTGCATTCCTTTTCAAAGGGCCATAGAAGAGAGCAAAAAAGGAGAAGGCATAATAGAGCGGGAAGTAGGTGGAAGATGAGTGGTCAGGGGCGTTGGCAGTAATAGAAACAGGGCCTGGCCTGGCAGAGAGTTAGAAGTTAGGGAACACAACAATGAGCGAGGGACAAGGAAAGATGTCTCAGGCATGCAGCTCTCTGAGTCTTCCCCACTGTGCCTGCAGAAAGAGACGTCCTATTCCTAGCTCTCTCCCGGATGGATACATTTGCCTGGAGAGCCCAGAACTCATGTCAGTTGGCCCGAGGCTAAACAGAGGGCAACTGAGCAGGCACACCCCTTCATTTTACTATTCTCCCGGGGTGGCTTCTGGGAGGAAAAAGGCATCAGTATTCCACCAAGATCATCTTCACCTAAGCCACCGTCACTAAGATTTACAACAAAGCAGGCTGTGACACTTTCTGGGGCCTAGGTGGCCAGGCCTACATGGAAGAGCACAGATCCTAACCCTAAGTTGTGTGGGTGGCTGCACCAGTGGGGCCGCATAGGACATAGGGCTGTGCCCGTAAGGGCTGTGGTCGCGTTTGGGAGCGTTAGGGACGCGTGGAGGACGCAGGGCGCAGACCTCTGTCCGTTTCCCGCCAGGATTAGCCCCTTAATGTCAGTGTTGGAGCCAGACATTCCAAAATTGAGGAAGTTAAAGGCAGAAAGCAGCCCTCTCACCCCCAAGGCAAGGAGTGGGAAAGGCTTGTTACATCAAGAGTCTTTCAAATCTTTCACTTTTGAGAGCAGAGTGTTTACATTTAAAAATCATTAACAAGCAGCAATAAGAAAGCGTACAGTAGCACAGGACAGAACACTGCCCTGCCCATATCAATACACCCCAATGACAAAGGCAAAGATTTAACTGACTTGCTTAGCTATTAGCGGCTCACACCTCTCTATGATTATCATCTTTCCATTAAGCAAAACATCCTCTGAATTGGGGTGAAAGATAGTTCTGATGTGCCAAAGGAAGGCAACATGGAAATTCAGTTTCCTGCTATCAGAGGAAGGAGGGTCGACAGCCCAATGGGTTAACGCACCAACTGTAGCCTTCAATGTGTAGCCTGCAGGCGACACATTCAGCTGCTGGTGAGATGCTGATACAGGTTTGCTTGCTATGCAGGGGCCGGTGGTCATCTCACAGTGCCTCGAGAAGGTGTCCTGTTTGAATCCCTGTGCAAATATCGTATCAACCATGACCCGTAAATTACACTTTTTCCCCTCGTTTTTTCCAGTCAGTTTGGGACAGAGAGACCAGCTTTTGCATGGGTGTTACCAAGGCCAGAGTGCAGAAAACAAAAGCGCAACTGTTAGTAGCAATGCAGGTATTGAAGGGGCATTAACTGTTGGCTGATCGCACAGGGCAATGCATACCCATTTTCAATAAAAAAAAATAATAATAATAATAGTCACAAGCACGCCAAGGAGGTTGCGGAGATTGGATTAGAACTCAGGTCCCCAGCATTCCAAGACCAAGCACTTACCAGTTGAGCCACTGGCGACTGCACTTCTGAGAATAGCTTTTGGGCGTATGTATCTTTCTTCTGAAAGCCCCGGTGAGCATACCCATTTGCATTGTGAATCATGTTCACGGAAGAAAATGAGGATGGAACATCTGGCCCCCGCTCCAATAGATATTAGCTAACTGCAGTTGCCTAGAGGTTAAGTGCTTGTGTTACAGCGCTGGGGGCCTGGGATCGAGTCCTGCTTTCGGCACATAAACATAATAGTTGGGTGGGTAATGTCCTTGTATGATTGCAGTACCCACATGCCTCCTAAAAGGTTCAATGGGTATGAAAAGAGTTCCCTGGTAAGAAAGCAAGGAGGCGTGCAGGACAAAGGAGGAGGTGGGGCAGGCTAAAGGGGGAGGTTGTGCTGGATAAATGGGTACCTGGGGAGAGGAAGAGGGGCTGGGTGATGGGGGGGGGGTAGGTCTAGAGGGGCCTGGGGATGTAGGATAAAGGGGGCCCTGTGGAGACAGGGAATAAGTTGGCCCGGGTGGGGTGTGTAAAGGAGGGTGCTAATGTGGGGGAAGGTGCGTTAATGACAGGAAAAAAAAGGTGCAGCGGGATGGAATGGACCACCCTTTTTTCATCCAGTACTACCTGCCCCACCTCCTCTCCTCCACCGTCCCACCTCCCTGCTTTCTTCCTCCGTCCCACCTCCCTGCGTCCCTTTGCCCTTCTAGATCCACCCCCCACCTCCTCTCCTCTGGGACGCATTCATCCAACCCTACCTCCCCCTTCAACCTGCCCCACCTACTCCTTCTCCCTGCACTTCCTCGGTGCCGCCTCTCTGCATTCTTCCACCCTCCCTTTACCAGGGAACTCTTTTCACACCCACTGAACCCTTTAGAAGGAGTTATACAAGGAAATTAACCAACTATTCAGTTTATGTGCCGAAAGCAGGACTCAAACCCAGGCCCCCAGTGCTGTAACTCATGTACTTAACCTCTAGGCCACTGCAGTTAGCTGGTATTCAGTGGAGCGGGGGGCCAGATGTTCTATCCTCATTTTCTTCAGTGAACATGTTTCACAATCTAAATGGGTATGCTCACATGGGCATGCAGAAGAAAGATATATATGCCCAAAAGCTGCTCACAGAAAGACAGCCACCAGTGGCTCAACTGATAAGTGCTTGGTCTTGGAATGCTGGGGACCTGAGTTCTAATCCAATGTCAGGACCCTCCTCTGCATGCTTTTAAATGTATATATTTTTTTTTATCGAAAATGGGTATGCATTGCCCTGCGTGATCAGCCAAAAGTTAATGCCCCTTCAATACCTGCATTACTACTAACAGTTGCGCCTTTGTTTTCTGCACTCTGGCCTTGGTAACACCCATACAAAAGCTTGTCTCTATGTCCCAAACTGACTGGAAAAAACGAGGGGAAAAAGTGTAATTTACGGGTCATGGTTGATACGATATTTGCACAGGGATTCAAACAGGACACATTCTCGAGGCGCTGTGAGGTGACCACCACAAGTCATGCAGAATAAAGATATATACGCCCAAAAGCTGTTTTTAGCTAGACAATCCTGGTAACGCCTCTGGTGCCTCCCAACTCAACAACCCAATCACCCCTCCGGCCCTTCTTACTCGTCTCACAGCACCTCCAATAAGTGAGGAATGCATCTTTTGTTGGTAGATTTCCTTCATGAGGCTTAGCTAGGCCTGCATTCCTTTTCAAAGGGCCATAGAAGAGAGCAAAAAAGGAGAAGGCATAATAGAGCGGGAAGTAGGTGGAAGATGAGTGGTCAGGGGCGTTGGCAGTAATAGAAACAGGGCCTGGCCTGGCAGAGAGTTAGAAGTTAGGGAACACAACAATGAGCGAGGGACAAGGAAAGATGTCTCAGGCATGCAGCTCTCTGAGTCTTCCCCACTGTGCCTGCAGAAAGAGACGTCCTATTCCTAGCTCTCTCCCGGATGGATACATTTGCCTGGAGAGCCCAGAACTCATGTCAGTTGGCCCGAGGCTAAACAGAGGGCAACTGAGCAGGCACACCCCTTCATTTTACTATTCTCCCGGGGTGGCTTCTGGGAGGAAAAAGGCATCAGTATTCCACCAAGATCATCTTCACCTAAGCCACCGTCACTAAGATTTACAACAAAGCAGGCTGTGACACTTTCTGGGGCCTAGGTGGCCAGGCCTACATGGAAGAGCACAGATCCTAACCCTAAGTTGTGTGGGTGGCTGCACCAGTGGGGCCGCATAGGACATAGGGCTGTGCCCGTAAGGGCTGTGGTCGCGGGACGCGTGGAGGACGCAGGGCGCAGACCTCTGTCCGTTTCCCGCCAGGATTAGCCCCTTAATGTCAGTGTTGGAGCCAGACATTCCAAAATTGAGGAAGTTAAAGGCAAAAAGCAGCCCTCTCACCCCCAAGGCAAGGAGTGGGAAAGGCTTGTTACATCAAGAGTCTTTCAAATCTTTCACTTTTGAGAGCAGAGTGTTTACATTTAAAAATCATTAACAAGCAGCAATAAGAAAGCGTACAGTAGCACAGGACAGAACACTGCCCTGCCCATATCAATACACCCCAATGACAAAGGCAAAGATTTAACTGACTTGCTTAGCTATTAGCGGCTCACACCTCTCTATGATTATCATCTTTCCATTAAGCAAAACATCCTCTGAATTGGGGTGAAAGATAGTTCTGATGTGCCAAAGGAAGGCAACATGGAAATTCAGTTTCCTGCTATCAGAGGAAGGAGGGTCGACAGCCCAATGGGTTAACGCACCAACTGTAGCCTTCAATGTGTAGCCTGCAGGCGACACATTCAGCTGCTGGTGAGATGCTGATACAGGTTTGCTTGCTATGCAGGGGCCGGTGGTCATCTCACAGTGCCTCGAGAAGGTGTCCTGTTTGAATCCCTGTGCAAATATCGTATCAACCATGACCCGTAAATTACACTTTTTCCCCTCGTTTTTTCCAGTCAGTTTGGGACAGAGAGACCAGCTTTTGCATGGGTGTTACCAAGGCCAGAGTGCAGAAAACAAAAGCGCAACTGTTAGTAGCAATGCAGGTATTGAAGGGGCATTAACTGTTGGCTGATCGCACAGGGCAATGCATACCCATTTTCAATAAAAAAAAATAATAATAATAATAGTCACAAGCACGCCAAGGAGGTTGCGGAGATTGGATTAGAACTCAGGTCCCCAGCATTCCAAGACCAAGCACTTACCAGTTGAGCCACTGGCGACTGCACTTCTGAGAATAGCTTTTGGGCGTATGTATCTTTCTTCTGAAAGCCCTGGTGAGCATACCCATTTGCATTGTGAATCATGTTCACGGAAGAAAATGAGGATGGAACATCTGGCCCCCGCTCCAATAGATATTAGCTAACTGCAGTTGCCTAGAGGTTAAGTGCTTGTGTTACAGCGCTGGGGGCCTGGGATCGAGTCCTGCTTTCGGCACATAAACATAATAGTTGGGTGGGTAATGTCCTTGTATGATTGCAGTACCCACATGCCTCCTAAAAGGTTCAATGGGTATGAAAAGAGTTCCCTGGTAAGAAAGCAAGGAGGCGTGCAGGACAAAGGAGGAGGTGGGGCAGGCTAAAGGGGGAGGTTGTGCTGGATGAATGGGTACCTGGGGAGAGGAAGAGGGGCTGGGTGATGGGGGGGGGGTAGGTCTAGAGGGGCCTGGGGATGTAGGATAAAGGGGGCCCTGTGGAGACAGGGAATAAGTTGGCCCGGGTGGGGTGTGTAAAGGAGGGTGCTAATGTGGGGGAAGGTGCGTTAATGACAGGAAAAAAAAGGTGCAGCGGGATGGAATGGACCACCCTTTTTTCATCCAGTACTACCTGCCCCACCTCCTCTCCTCCACCGTCCCACCTCCCTGCTTTCTTCCTCCGTCCCACCTCCCTGCGTCCCTTTGCCCTTCTAGATCCACCCCCCACCTCCTCTCCTCTGGGACGCATTCATCCAACCCTACCTCCCCCTTCAACCTGCCCCACCTACTCCTTCTCCCTGCACTTCTTCGGTGCCGCCTCTCTGCATTCTTCCACCCTCCCTTTACCAGGGAACTCTTTTCACACCCACTGAACCCTTTAGAAGGAGTTATACAAGGAAATTAACCAACTATTCAGTTTATGTGCCGAAAGCAGGACTCAAACCCAGGCCCCCAGTGCTGTAACTCATGTACTTAACCTCTAGGCCACTGCAGTTAGCTGGTATTCAGTGGAGCGGGGGGCCCGATGTTCTATCCTCATTTTCTTCAGTGAACATGTTTCACAATCTAAATGGGTATGCTCACATGGGCATGCAGAAGAAAGATATATATGCCCAAAAGCTGCTCACAGAAAGACAGCCACCAGTGGCTCAACTGATAAGTGCTTGCTCTTGGAATGCTGGGGACCTGAGTTCTAATCCAATGTCAGGACCCTCCTCTGCATGCTTTTAAATGTATATATTTTTTTTTATCGAAAATGGGTATGCATTGCCCTGCGTGATCAGCCAAAAGTTAATGCCCCTTCAATACCTGCATTACTACTAACAGTTGCGCCTTTGTTTTCTGCACTCTGGCCTTGGTAACACCCATACAAAAGCTTGTCTCTATGTCCCAAACTGACTGGAAAAAACGAGGGGAAAAAGTGTAATTTACGGGTCATGGTTGATACGATATTTGCACAGGGATTCAAACAGGACACATTCTCGAGGCGCTGTGAGGTGACCACCACAAGTCATGCAGAATAAAGATATATACGCCCAAAAGCTGTTTTTAGCTAGACAATCCTGGTAACGCCTCTGGTGCCTCCCAACTCAACAACCCAATCACCCCTCCGGCCCTTCTTACTCGTCTCACAGCACCTCCAATAAGTGAGGAATGCATCTTTTGTTGGTAGATTTCCTTCATGAGGCTTAGCTAGGCCTGCATTCCTTTTCAAAGGGCCATAGAAGAGAGCAAAAAAGGAGAAGGCATAATAGAGCGGGAAGTAGGTGGAAGATGAGTGGTCAGGGGCGTTGGCAGTAATAGAAACAGGGCCTGGCCTGGCAGAGAGTTAGAAGTTAGGGAACACAACAATGAGCGAGGGACAAGGAAAGATGTCTCAGGCATGCAGCTCTCTGAGTCTTCCCCACTGTGCCTGCAGAAAGAGACGTCCTATTCCTAGCTCTCTCCCGGATGGATACATTTGCCTGGAGAGCCCAGAACTCATGTCAGTTGGCCCGAGGCTAAACAGAGGGCAACTGAGCAGGCACACCCCTTCATTTTACTATTCTCCCGGGGTGGCTTCTGGGAGGAAAAAGGCATCAGTATTCCACCAAGATCATCTTCACCTAAGCCACCGTCACTAAGATTTACAACAAAGCAGGCTGTGACACTTTCTGGGGCCTAGGTGGCCAGGCCTACATGGAAGAGCACAGATCCTAACCCTAAGTTGTGTGGGTGGCTGCACCAGTGGGGCCGCATAGGACATAGGGCTGTGCCCGTAAGGGCTGTGGTCGCGTTTGGGAGCGTTAGGGACGCGTGGAGGACGCAGGGCGCAGACCTCTGTCCGTTTCCCGCCAGGATTAGCCCCTTAATGTCAGTGTTGGAGCCAGACATTCCAAAATTGAGGAAGTTAAAGGCAGAAAGCAGCCCTCTCACCCCCAAGGCAAGGAGTGGGAAAGGCTTGTTACATCAAGAGTCTTTCAAATCTTTCACTTTTGAGAGCAGAGTGTTTACATTTAAAAATCATTAACAAGCAGCAATAAGAAAGCGTACAGTAGCACAGGACAGAACACTGCCCTGCCCATATCAATACACCCCAATGACAAAGGCAAAGATTTAACTGACTTGCTTAGCTATTAGCGGCTCACACCTCTCTATGATTATCATCTTTCCATTAAGCAAAACATCCTCTGAATTGGGGTGAAAGATAGTTCTGATGTGCCAAAGGAAGGCAACATGGAAATTCAGTTTCCTGCTATCAGAGGAAGGAGGGTCGACAGCCCAATGGGTTAACGCACCAACTGTAGCCTTCAATGTGTAGCCTGCAGGCGACACATTCAGCTGCTGGTGAGATGCTGATACAGGTTTGCTTGCTATGCAGGGGCCGGTGGTCATCTCACAGTGCCTCGAGAAGGTGTCCTGTTTGAATCCCTGTGCAAATATCGTATCAACCATGACCCGTAAATTACACTTTTTCCCCTCGTTTTTTCCAGTCAGTTTGGGACAGAGAGACCAGCTTTTGCATCGGTGTTACCAAGGCCAGAGTGCAGAAAACAAAAGCGCAACTGTTAGTAGCAATGCAGGTATTGAAGGGGCATTAACTGTTGGCTGATCGCACAGGGCAATGCATACCCATTTTCAATAAAAAAAAATAATAATAATAATAGTCACAAGCACGCCAAGGAGGTTGCGGAGATTGGACTAGAACTCAGGTCCCCAGCATTCCAAGACCAAGCACTTACCAGTTGAGCCACTGGCGACTGCACTTCTGAGAATAGCTTTTGGGCGTATGTATCTTTCTTCTGAAAGCCCTGGTGAGCATACCCATTTGCATTGTGAATCATGTTCACGGAAGAAAATGAGGATGGAACATCTGGCCCCCGCTCCAATAGATATTAGCTAACTGCAGTTGCCTAGAGGTTAAGTGCTTGTGTTACAGCGCTGGGGGCCTGGGATCGAGTCCTGCTTTCGGCACATAAACATAATAGTTGGGTGGGTAATGTCCTTGTATGATTGCAGTACCCACATGCCTCCTAAAAGGTTCAATGGGTATGAAAAGAGTTCCCTGGTAAGAAAGCAAGGAGGCGTGCAGGACAAAGGAGGAGGTGGGGCAGGCTAAAGGGGGAGGTTGTGCTGGATGAATGGGTACCTGGGGAGAGGAAGAGGGGCTGGGGGGGGGGTAGGTCTAGAGGGGCCTGGGGATGTAGGATAAAGGGGGCCCTGTGGAGACAGGGAATAAGTTGGCCCGGGTGGGGTGTGTAAAGGAGGGTGCTAATGTGGGGGAAGGTGCGTTAATGACAGAAAAAAAAGGTGCAGCGGGATGGAATGGACCACCCTTTTTTCATCCAGTACTACCTGCCCCACCTCCTCTCCTCCACCGTCCCACCTCCCTGCTTTCTTCCTCCGTCCCACCTCCCTGCGTCCCTTTGCCCTTCTAGATCCACCCCCCACCTCCTCTCCTCTGGGACGCATTCATCCAACCCTACCTCCCCCTTCAACCTGCCCCACCTACTCCTTCTCCCTGCACTTCCTCGGTGCCGCCTCTCTGCATTCTTCCACCCTCCCTTTACCAGGGAACTCTTTTCACACCCACTGAACCCTTTAGAAGGAGTTATACAAGGAAATTAACCAACTATTCAGTTTATGTGCCGAAAGCAGGACTCAAACCCAGGCCCCCAGTGCTGTAACTCATGTACTTAACCTCTAGGCCACTGCAGTTAGCTGGTATTCAGTGGAGCGGGGGGCCCGATGTTCTATCCTCATTTTCTTCAGTGAACATGTTTCACAATCTAAATGGGTATGCTCACATGGGCATGCAGAAGAAAGATATATATGCCCAAAAGCTGCTCACAGAAAGACAGCCACCAGTGGCTCAACTGATAAGTGCTTGCTCTTGGAATGCTGGGGACCTGAGTTCTAATCCAATGTCAGGACCCTCCTCTGCATGCTTTTAAATGTATATATTTTTTTTTATCGAAAATGGGTATGCATTGCCCTGCGTGATCAGCCAAAAGTTAATGCCCCTTCAATACCTGCATTACTACTAACAGTTGCGCCTTTGTTTTCTGCACTCTGGCCTTGGTAACACCCATACAAAAGCTTGTCTCTATGTCCCAAACTGACTGGAAAAAACGAGGGGAAAAAGTGTAATTTACGGGTCATGGTTGATACGATATTTGCACAGGGATTCAAACAGGACACATTCTCGAGGCGCTGTGAGGTGACCACCACAAGTCATGCAGAATAAAGATATATACGCCCAAAAGCTGTTTTTAGCTAGACAATCCTGGTAACGCCTCTGGTGCCTCCCAACTCAACAACCCAATCACCCCTCCGGCCCTTCTTACTCGTCTCACAGCACCTCCAATAAGTGAGGAATGCATCTTTTGTTGGTAGATTTCCTTCATGAGGCTTAGCTAGGCCTGCATTCCTTTTCAAAGGGCCATAGAAGAGAGCAAAAAAGGAGAAGGCATAATAGAGCGGGAAGTAGGTGGAAGATGAGTGGTCAGGGGCGTTGGCAGTAATAGAAACAGGGCCTGGCCTGGCAGAGAGTTAGAAGTTAGGGAACACAACAATGAGCGAGGGACAAGGAAAGATGTCTCAGGCATGCAGCTCTCTGAGTCTTCCCCACTGTGCCTGCAGAAAGAGACGTCCTATTCCTAGCTCTCTCCCGGATGGATACATTTGCCTGGAGAGCCCAGAACTCATGTCAGTTGGCCCGAGGCTAAACAGAGGGCAACTGAGCAGGCACACCCCTTCATTTTACTATTCTCCCGGGGTGGCTTCTGGGAGGAAAAAGGCATCAGTATTCCACCAAGATCATCTTCACCTAAGCCACCGTCACTAAGATTTACAACAAAGCAGGCTGTGACACTTTCTGGGGCCTAGGTGGCCAGGCCTACATGGAAGAGCACAGATCCTAACCCTAAGTTGTGTGGGTGGCTGCACCAGTGGGGCCGCATAGGACATAGGGCTGTGCCCGTAAGGGCTGTGGTCGCGTTTGGGAGCGTTAGGGACGCGTGGAGGACGCAGGGCGCAGACCTCTGTCCGTTTCCCGCCAGGATTAGCCCCTTAATGTCAGTGTTGGAGCCAGACATTCCAAAATTGAGGAAGTTAAAGGCAGAAAGCAGCCCTCTCACCCCCAAGGCAAGGAGTGGGAAAGGCTTGTTACATCAAGAGTCTTTCAAATCTTTCACTTTTGAGAGCAGAGTGTTTACATTTAAAAATCATTAACAAGCAGCAATAAGAAAGCGTACAGTAGCACAGGACAGAACACTGCCCTGCCCATATCAATACACCCCAATGACAAAGGCAAAGATTTAACTGACTTGCTTAGCTATTAGCGGCTCACACCTCTCTATGATTATCATCTTTCCATTAAGCAAAACATCCTCTGAATTGAGGTGAAAGATAGTTCTGATGTGCCAAAGGAAGGCAACATGGAAATTCAGTTTCCTGCTATCAGAGGAAGGAGGGTCGACAGCCCAATGGGTTAACGCACCAACTGTAGCCTTCAATGTGTAGCCTGCAGGCGACACATTCAGCTGCTGGTGAGATGCTGATACAGGTTTGCTTGCTATGCAGGGGCCGGTGGTCATCTCACAGTGCCTCGAGAAGGTGTCCTGTTTGAATCCCTGTGCAAATATCGTATCAACCATGACCCGTAAATTACACTTTTTCCCCTCGTTTTTTCCAGTCAGTTTGGGACAGAGAGACCAGCTTTTGCATGGGTGTTACCAAGGCCAGAGTGCAGAAAACAAAAGCGCAACTGTTAGTAGCAATGCAGGTATTGAAGGGGCATTAACTGTTGGCTGATCGCACAGGGCAATGCATACCCATTTTCAATAAAAAAAAATAATAATAATAATAGTCACAAGCACGCCAAGGAGGTTGCGGAGATTGGATTAGAACTCAGGTCCCCAGCATTCCAAGACCAAGCACTTACCAGTTGAGCCACTGGCGACTGCACTCCTGAGAATAGCTTTTGGGCGTATGTATCTTTCTTCTGAAAGCCCCGGTGAGCATACCCATTTGCATTGTGAATCATGTTCACGGAAGAAAATGAGGATGGAACATCTGGCCCCCGCTCCAATAGATATTAGCTAACTGCAGTTGCCTAGAGGTTAAGTGCTTGTGTTACAGCGCTGGGGGCCTGGGATCGAGTCCTGCTTTCGGCACATAAACATAATAGTTGGGTGGGTAATGTCCTTGTATGATTGCAGTACCCACATGCCTCCTAAAAGGTTCAATGGGTATGAAAAGAGTTCCCTGGTAAGAAAGCAAGGAGGCGTGCAGGACAAAGGAGGAGGTGGGGCAGGCTAAAGGGGGAGGTTGTGCTGGATGAATGGGTACCTGGGGAGAGGAAGAGGGGCTGGGTGATGGGGGGGGGGGGTAGGTCTAGAGGGGCCTGGGGATGTAGGATAAAGGGGGCCCTGTGGAGACAGGGAATAAGTTGGCCCGGGTGGGGTGTGTAAAGGAGGGTGCTAATGTGGGGGAAGGTGCGTTAATGACAGGAAAAAAAAGGTGCAGCGGGATGGAATGGACCACCCTTTTTTCATCCAGTACTACCTGCCCCACCTCCTCTCCTCCACCGTCCCACCTCCCTGCTTTCTTCCTCCGTCCCACCTCCCTGCGTCCCTTTGCCCTTCTAGATCCACCCCCCACCTCCTCTCCTCTGGGACGCATTCATCCAACCCTACCTCCCCCTTCAACCTGCCCCACCTACTCCTTCTCCCTGCACTTCATCGGTGCCGCCTCTCTGCATTCTTCCACCCTCCCTTTACCAGGGAACTCTTTTCACACCCACTGAACCCTTTAGAAGGAGTTATACAAGGAAATTAACCAACTATTCAGTTTATGTGCCGAAAGCAGGACTCAAACCCAGGCCCCCAGTGCTGTAACTCATGTACTTAACCTCTAGGCCACTGCAGTTAGCTGGTATTCAGTGGAGCGGGGGGCCAGATGTTCTATCCTCATTTTCTTCAGTGAACATGTTTCACAATCTAAATGGGTATGCTCACATGGGCATGCAGAAGAAAGATATATATGCCCAAAAGCTGCTCACAGAAAGACAGCCACCAGTGGCTCAACTGATAAGTGCTTGCTCTTGGAATGCTGGGGACCTGAGTTCTAATCCAATGTCAGGACCCTCCTCTGCATGCTTTTAAATGTATATATTTTTTTTTATCGAAAATGGGTATGCATTGCCCTGCGTGATCAGCCAAAAGTTAATGCCCCTTCAATACCTGCATTACTACTAACAGTTGCGCCTTTGTTTTCTGCACTCTGGCCTTGGTAACACCCATACAAAAGCTTGTCTCTATGTCCCAAACTGACTGGAAAAAACGAGGGGAAAAAGTGTAATTTACGGGTCATGGTTGATACGATATTTGCACAGGGATTCAAACAGGACACATTCTCGAGGCGCTGTGAGGTGACCACCACAAGTCATGCAGAATAAAGATATATACGCCCAAAAGCTGTTTTTAGCTAGACAATCCTGGTAACGCCTCTGGTGCCTCCCAACTCAACAACCCAATCACCCCTCCGGCCCTTCTTACTCGTCTCACAGCACCTCCAATAAGTGAGGAATGCATCTTTTGTTGGTAGATTTCCTTCATGAGGCTTAGCTAGGCCTGCATTCCTTTTCAAAGGGCCATAGAAGAGAGCAAAAAAGGAGAAGGCATAATAGAGCGGGAAGTAGGTGGAAGATGAGTGGTCAGGGGCGTTGGCAGTAATAGAAACAGGGCCTGGCCTGGCAGAGAGTTAGAAGTTAGGGAACACAACAATGAGCGAGGGACAAGGAAAGATGTCTCAGGCATGCAGCTCTCTGAGTCTTCCCCACTGTGCCTGCAGAAAGAGACGTCCTATTCCTAGCTCTCTCCCGGATGGATACATTTGCCTGGAGAGCCCAGAACTCATGTCAGTTGGCCCGAGGCTAAACAGAGGGCAACTGAGCAGGCACACCCCTTCATTTTACTATTCTCCCGGGGTGGCTTCTGGGAGGAAAAAGGCATCAGTATTCCACCAAGATCATCTTCACCTAAGCCACCGTCACTAAGATTTACAACAAAGCAGGCTGTGACACTTTCTGGGGCCTAGGTGGCCAGGCCTACATGGAAGAGCACAGATCCTAACCCTAAGTTGTGTGGGTGGCTGCACCAGTGGGGCCGCATAGGACATAGGGCTGTGCCCGTAAGGGCTGTGGTCGCGTTTGGGAGCGTTAGGGACGCGTGGAGGACGCAGGGCGCAGACCTCTGTCCGTTTCCCGCCAGGATTAGCCCCTTAATGTCAGTGTTGGAGCCAGACATTCCAAAATTGAGGAAGTTAAAGGCAGAAAGCAGCCCTCTCACCCCCAAGGCAAGGAGTGGGAAAGGCTTGTTACATCAAGAGTCTTTCAAATCTTTCACTTTTGAGAGCAGAGTGTTTACATTTAAAAATCATTAACAAGCAGCAATAAGAAAGCGTACAGTAGCACAGGACAGAACACTGCCCTGCCCATATCAATACACCCCAATGACAAAGGCAAAGATTTAACTGACTTGCTTAGCTATTAGCGGCTCACACCTCTCTATGATTATCATCTTTCCATTAAGCAAAACATCCTCTGAATTGGGGTGAAAGATAGTTCTGATGTGCCAAAGGAAGGCAACATGGAAATTCAGTTTCCTGCTATCAGAGGAAGGAGGGTCGACAGCCCAATGGGTTAACGCACCAACTGTAGCCTTCAATGTGTAGCCTGCAGGCGACACATTCAGCTGCTGGTGAGATGCTGATACAGGTTTGCTTGCTATGCAGGGGCCGGTGGTCATCTCACAGTGCCTCGAGAAGGTGTCCTGTTTGAATCCCTGTGCAAATATCGTATCAACCATGACCCGTAAATTACACTTTTTCCCCTCGTTTTTTCCAGTCAGTTTGGGACAGAGAGACCAGCTTTTGCATCGGTGTTACCAAGGCCAGAGTGCAGAAAACAAAAGCGCAACTGTTAGTAGCAATGCAGGTATTGAAGGGGCATTAACTGTTGGCTGATCGCACAGGGCAATGCATACCCATTTTCAATAAAAAAAAATAATAATAATAATAGTCACAAGCACGCCAAGGAGGTTGCGGAGATTGGACTAGAACTCAGGTCCCCAGCATTCCAAGACCAAGCACTTACCAGTTGAGCCACTGGCGACTGCACTTCTGAGAATAGCTTTTGGGCGTATGTATCTTTCTTCTGAAAGCCCTGGTGAGCATACCCATTTGCATTGTGAATCATGTTCACGGAAGAAAATGAGGATGGAACATCTGGCCCCCGCTCCAATAGATATTAGCTAACTGCAGTTGCCTAGAGGTTAAGTGCTTGTGTTACAGCGCTGGGGGCCTGGGATCGAGTCCTGCTTTCGGCACATAAACATAATAGTTGGGTGGGTAATGTCCTTGTATGATTGCAGTACCCACATGCCTCCTAAAAGGTTCAATGGGTATGAAAAGAGTTCCCTGGTAAGAAAGCAAGGAGGCGTGCAGGACAAAGGAGGAGGTGGGGCAGGCTAAAGGGGGAGGTTGTGCTGGATGAATGGGTACCTGGGGAGAGGAAGAGGGGCTGGGGGGGGGGTAGGTCTAGAGGGGCCTGGGGATGTAGGATAAAGGGGGCCCTGTGGAGACAGGGAATAAGTTGGCCCGGGTGGGGTGTGTAAAGGAGGGTGCTAATGTGGGGGAAGGTGCGTTAATGACAGAAAAAAAAGGTGCAGCGGGATGGAATGGACCACCCTTTTTTCATCCAGTACTACCTGCCCCACCTCCTCTCCTCCACCGTCCCACCTCCCTGCTTTCTTCCTCCGTCCCACCTCCCTGCGTCCCTTTGCCCTTCTAGATCCACCCCCCACCTCCTCTCCTCTGGGACGCATTCATCCAACCCTACCTCCCCCTTCAACCTGCCCCACCTACTCCTTCTCCCTGCACTTCCTCGGTGCCGCCTCTCTGCATTCTTCCACCCTCCCTTTACCAGGGAACTCTTTTCACACCCACTGAACCCTTTAGAAGGAGTTATACAAGGAAATTAACCAACTATTCAGTTTATGTGCCGAAAGCAGGACTCAAACCCAGGCCCCCAGTGCTGTAACTCATGTACTTAACCTCTAGGCCACTGCAGTTAGCTGGTATTCAGTGGAGCGGGGGGCCAGATGTTCTATCCTCATTTTCTTCAGTGAACATGTTTCACAATCTAAATGGGTATGCTCACATGGGCATGCAGAAGAAAGATATATATGCCCAAAAGCTGCTCACAGAAAGACAGCCACCAGTGGCTCAACTGATAAGTGCTTGGTCTTGGAATGCTGGGGACCTGAGTTCTAATCCAATGTCAGGACCCTCCTCTGCATGCTTTTAAATGTATATATTTTTTTTTATCGAAAATGGGTATGCATTGCCCTGCGTGATCAGCCAAAAGTTAATGCCCCTTCAATACCTGCATTACTACTAACAGTTGCGCCTTTGTTTTCTGCACTCTGGCCTTGGTAACACCCATACAAAAGCTTGTCTCTATGTCCCAAACTGACTGGAAAAAACGAGGGGAAAAAGTGTAATTTACGGGTCATGGTTGATACGATATTTGCACAGGGATTCAAACAGGACACATTCTCGAGGCGCTGTGAGGTGACCACCACAAGTCATGCAGAATAAAGATATATACGCCCAAAAGCTGTTTTTAGCTAGACAATCCTGGTAACGCCTCTGGTGCCTCCCAACTCAACAACCCAATCACCCCTCCGGCCCTTCTTACTCGTCTCACAGCACCTCCAATAAGTGAGGAATGCATCTTTTGTTGGTAGATTTCCTTCATGAGGCTTAGCTAGGCCTGCATTCCTTTTCAAAGGGCCATAGAAGAGAGCAAAAAAGGAGAAGGCATAATAGAGCGGGAAGTAGGTGGAAGATGAGTGGTCAGGGGCGTTGGCAGTAATAGAAACAGGGCCTGGCCTGGCAGAGAGTTAGAAGTTAGGGAACACAACAATGAGCGAGGGACAAGGAAAGATGTCTCAGGCATGCAGCTCTCTGAGTCTTCCCCACTGTGCCTGCAGAAAGAGACGTCCTATTCCTAGCTCTCTCCCGGATGGATACATTTGCCTGGAGAGCCCAGAACTCATGTCAGTTGGCCCGAGGCTAAACAGAGGGCAACTGAGCAGGCACACCCCTTCATTTTACTATTCTCCCGGGGTGGCTTCTGGGAGGAAAAAGGCATCAGTATTCCACCAAGATCATCTTCACCTAAGCCACCGTCACTAAGATTTACAACAAAGCAGGCTGTGACACTTTCTGGGGCCTAGGTGGCCAGGCCTACATGGAAGAGCACAGATCCTAACCCTAAGTTGTGTGGGTGGCTGCACCAGTGGGGCCGCATAGGACATAGGGCTGTGCCCGTAAGGGCTGTGGTCGCGTTTGGGAGCGTTAGGGACGCGTGGAGGACGCAGGGCGCAGACCTCTGTCCGTTTCCCGCCAGGATTAGCCCCTTAATGTCAGTGTTGGAGCCAGACATTCCAAAATTGAGGAAGTTAAAGGCAGAAAGCAGCCCTCTCACCCCCAAGGCAAGGAGTGGGAAAGGCTTGTTACATCAAGAGTCTTTCAAATCTTTCACTTTTGAGAGCAGAGTGTTTACATTTAAAAATCATTAACAAGCAGCAATAAGAAAGCGTACAGTAGCACAGGACAGAACACTGCCCTGCCCATATCAATACACCCCAATGACAAAGGCAAAGATTTAACTGACTTGCTTAGCTATTAGCGGCTCACACCTCTCTATGATTATCATCTTTCCATTAAGCAAAACATCCTCTGAATTGGGGTGAAAGATAGTTCTGATGTGCCAAAGGAAGGCAACATGGAAATTCAGTTTCCTGCTATCAGAGGAAGGAGGGTCGACAGCCCAATGGGTTAACGCACCAACTGTAGCCTTCAATGTGTAGCCTGCAGGCGACACATTCAGCTGCTGGTGAGATGCTGATACAGGTTTGCTTGCTATGCAGGGGCCGGTGGTCATCTCACAGTGCCTCGAGAAGGTGTCCTGTTTGAATCCCTGTGCAAATATCGTATCAACCATGACCCGTAAATTACACTTTTTCCCCTCGTTTTTTCCAGTCAGTTTGGGACAGAGAGACCAGCTTTTGCATCGGTGTTACCAAGGCCAGAGTGCAGAAAACAAAAGCGCAACTGTTAGTAGCAATGCAGGTATTGAAGGGGCATTAACTGTTGGCTGATCGCACAGGGCAATGCATACCCATTTTCAATAAAAAAAAATAATAATAATAATAGTCACAAGCACGCCAAGGAGGTTGCGGAGATTGGACTAGAACTCAGGTCCCCAGCATTCCAAGACCAAGCACTTACCAGTTGAGCCACTGGCGACTGCACTTCTGAGAATAGCTTTTGGGCGTATGTATCTTTCTTCTGAAAGCCCTGGTGAGCATACCCATTTGCATTGTGAATCATGTTCACGGAAGAAAATGAGGATGGAACATCTGGCCCCCGCTCCAATAGATATTAGCTAACTGCAGTTGCCTAGAGGTTAAGTGCTTGTGTTACAGCGCTGGGGGCCTGGGATCGAGTCCTGCTTTCGGCACATAAACATAATAGTTGGGTGGGTAATGTCCTTGTATGATTGCAGTACCCACATGCCTCCTAAAAGGTTCAATGGGTATGAAAAGAGTTCCCTGGTAAGAAAGCAAGGAGGCGTGCAGGACAAAGGAGGAGGTGGGGCAGGCTAAAGGGGGAGGTTGTGCTGGATGAATGGGTACCTGGGGAGAGGAAGAGGGGCTGGGGGGGGGGTAGGTCTAGAGGGGCCTGGGGATGTAGGATAAAGGGGGCCCTGTGGAGACAGGGAATAAGTTGGCCCGGGCGGGGTGTGTAAAGGAGGGTGCTAATGTGGGGGAAGGTGCGTTAATGACAGAAAAAAAAGGTGCAGCGGGATGGAATGGACCACCCTTTTTTCATCCAGTACTACCTGCCCCACCTCCTCTCCTCCACCGTCCCACCTCCCTGCTTTCTTCCTCCGTCCCACCTCCCTGCGTCCCTTTGCCCTTCTAGATCCACCCCCCACCTCCTCTCCTCTGGGACGCATTCATCCAACCCTACCTCCCCCTTCAACCTGCCCCACCTACTCCTTCTCCCTGCACTTCCTCGGTGCCGCCTCTCTGCATTCTTCCACCCTCCCTTTACCAGGGAACTCTTTTCACACCCACTGAACCCTTTAGAAGGAGTTATACAAGGAAATTAACCAACTATTCAGTTTATGTGCCGAAAGCAGGACTCAAACCCAGGCCCCCAGTGCTGTAACTCATGTACTTAACCTCTAGGCCACTGCAGTTAGCTGGTATTCAGTGGAGCGGGGGGCCAGATGTTCTATCCTCATTTTCTTCAGTGAACATGTTTCACAATCTAAATGGGTATGCTCACATGGGCATGCAGAAGAAAGATATATATGCCCAAAAGCTGCTCACAGAAAGACAGCCACCAGTGGCTCAACTGATAAGTGCTTGGTCTTGGAATGCTGGGGACCTGAGTTCTAATCCAATGTCAGGACCCTCCTCTGCATGCTTTTAAATGTATATATTTTTTTTTATCGAAAATGGGTATGCATTGCCCTGCGTGATCAGCCAAAAGTTAATGCCCCTTCAATACCTGCATTACTACTAACAGTTGCGCCTTTGTTTTCTGCACTCTGGCCTTGGTAACACCCATACAAAAGCTTGTCTCTATGTCCCAAACTGACTGGAAAAAACGAGGGGAAAAAGTGTAATTTACGGGTCATGGTTGATACGATATTTGCACAGGGATTCAAACAGGACACATTCTCGAGGCGCTGTGAGGTGACCACCACAAGTCATGCAGAATAAAGATATATACGCCCAAAAGCTGTTTTTAGCTAGACAATCCTGGTAACGCCTCTGGTGCCTCCCAACTCAACAACCCAATCACCCCTCCGGCCCTTCTTACTCGTCTCACAGCACCTCCAATAAGTGAGGAATGCATCTTTTGTTGGTAGATTTCCTTCATGAGGCTTAGCTAGGCCTGCATTCCTTTTCAAAGGGCCATAGAAGAGAGCAAAAAAGGAGAAGGCATAATAGAGCGGGAAGTAGGTGGAAGATGAGTGGTCAGGGGCGTTGGCAGTAATAGAAACAGGGCCTGGCCTGGCAGAGAGTTAGAAGTTAGGGAACACAACAATGAGCGAGGGACAAGGAAAGATGTCTCAGGCATGCAGCTCTCTGAGTCTTCCCCACTGTGCCTGCAGAAAGAGACGTCCTATTCCTAGCTCTCTCCCGGATGGATACATTTGCCTGGAGAGCCCAGAACTCATGTCAGTTGGCCCGAGGCTAAACAGAGGGCAACTGAGCAGGCACACCCCTTCATTTTACTATTCTCCCGGGGTGGCTTCTGGGAGGAAAAAGGCATCAGTATTCCACCAAGATCATCTTCACCTAAGCCACCGTCACTAAGATTTACAACAAAGCAGGCTGTGACACTTTCTGGGGCCTAGGTGGCCAGGCCTACATGGAAGAGCACAGATCCTAACCCTAAGTTGTGTGGGTGGCTGCACCAGTGGGGCCGCATAGGACATAGGGCTGTGCCCGTAAGGGCTGTGGTCGCGTTTGGGAGCGTTAGGGACGCGTGGAGGACGCAGGGCGCAGACCTCTGTCCGTTTCCCGCCAGGATTAGCCCCTTAATGTCAGTGTTGGAGCCAGACATTCCAAAATTGAGGAAGTTAAAGGCAGAAAGCAGCCCTCTCACCCCCAAGGCAAGGAGTGGGAAAGGCTTGTTACATCAAGAGTCTTTCAAATCTTTCACTTTTGAGAGCAGAGTGTTTACATTTAAAAATCATTAACAAGCAGCAATAAGAAAGCGTACAGTAGCACAGGACAGAACACTGCCCTGCCCATATCAATACACCCCAATGACAAAGGCAAAGATTTAACTGACTTGCTTAGCTATTAGCGGCTCACACCTCTCTATGATTATCATCTTTCCATTAAGCAAAACATCCTCTGAATTGGGGTGAAAGATAGTTCTGATGTGCCAAAGGAAGGCAACATGGAAATTCAGTTTCCTGCTATCAGAGGAAGGAGGGTCGACAGCCCAATGGGTTAACGCACCAACTGTAGCCTTCAATGTGTAGCCTGCAGGCGACACATTCAGCTGCTGGTGAGATGCTGATACAGGTTTGCTTGCTATGCAGGGGCCGGTGGTCATCTCACAGTGCCTCGAGAAGGTGTCCTGTTTGAATCCCTGTGCAAATATCGTATCAACCATGACCCGTAAATTACACTTTTTCCCCTCGTTTTTTCCAGTCAGTTTGGGACAGAGAGACCAGCTTTTGCATGGGTGTTACCAAGGCCAGAGTGCAGAAAACAAAAGCGCAACTGTTAGTAGCAATGCAGGTATTGAAGGGGCATTAACTGTTGGCTGATCGCACAGGGCAATGCATACCCATTTTCAATAAAAAAAAATAATAATAATAATAGTCACAAGCACGCCAAGGAGGTTGCAGAGATTGGATTAGAACTCAGGTCCCCAGCATTCCAAGACCAAGCACTTACCAGTTGAGCCACTGGCGACTGCACTTCTGAGAATAGCTTTTGGGCGTATGTATCTTTCTTCTGAAAGCCCTGGTGAGCATACCCATTTGCATTGTGAATCATGTTCACGGAAGAAAATGAGGATGGAACATCTGGCCCCCGCTCCAATAGATATTAGCTAACTGCAGTTGCCTAGAGGTTAAGTGCTTGTGTTACAGCGCTGGGGGCCTGGGATCGAGTCCTGCTTTCGGCACATAAACATAATAGTTGGGTGGGTAATGTCCTTGTATGATTGCAGTACCCACATGCCTCCTAAAAGGTTCAATGGGTATGAAAAGAGTTCCCTGGTAAGAAAGCAAGGAGGCGTGCAGGACAAAGGAGGAGGTGGGGCAGGCTAAAGGGGGAGGTTGTGCTGGATGAATGGGTACCTGGGGAGAGGAAGAGGGGCTGGGGGGGGGTAGGTCTAGAGGGGCCTGGGGATGTAGGATAAAGGGGGCCCTGTGGAGACAGGGAATAAGTTGGCCCGGGTGGGGTGTGTAAAGGAGGGTGCTAATGTGGGGGAAGGTGCGTTAATGACAGAAAAAAAAGGTGCAGCGGGATGGAATGGACCACCCTTTTTTCATCCAGTACTACCTGCCCCACCTCCTCTCCTCCACCCTCCCACCTCCCTGCTTTCTTCCTCCGTCCCACCTCCCTGCGTCCCTTTGCCCTTCTAGATCCACCCCCCACCTCCTCTCCTCTGGGACGCATTCATCCAACCCTACCTCCCCCTTCAACCTGCCCCACCTACTCCTTCTCCCTGCACTTCCTCGGTGCCGCCTCTCTGCATTCTTCCACCCTCCCTTTACCAGGGAACTCTTTTCACACCCACTGAACCCTTTAGAAGGAGTTATACAAGGAAATTAACCAACTATTCAGTTTATGTGCCGAAAGCAGGACTCAAACCCAGGCCCCCAGTGCTGTAACTCATGTACTTAACCTCTAGGCCACTGCAGTTAGCTGGTATTCAGTGGAGCGGGGGGCCAGATGTTCTATCCTCATTTTCTTCAGTGAACATGTTTCACAATCTAAATGGGTATGCTCACATGGGCATGCAGAAGAAAGATATATATGCCCAAAAGCTGCTCACAGAAAGACAGCCACCAGTGGCTCAACTGATAAGTGCTTGGTCTTGGAATGCTGGGGACCTGAGTTCTAATCCAATGTCAGGACCCTCCTCTGCATGCTTTTAAATGTATATATTTTTTTTTATCGAAAATGGGTATGCATTGCCCTGCGTGATCAGCCAAAAGTTAATGCCCCTTCAATACCTGCATTACTACTAACAGTTGCGCCTTTGTTTTCTGCACTCTGGCCTTGGTAACACCCATACAAAAGCTTGTCTCTATGTCCCAAACTGACTGGAAAAAACGAGGGGAAAAAGTGTAATTTACGGGTCATGGTTGATACGATATTTGCACAGGGATTCAAACAGGACACATTCTCGAGGCGCTGTGAGGTGACCACCACAAGTCATGCAGAATAAAGATATATACGCCCAAAAGCTGTTTTTAGCTAGACAATCCTGGTAACGCCTCTGGTGCCTCCCAACTCAACAACCCAATCACCCCTCCGGCCCTTCTTACTCGTCTCACAGCACCTCCAATAAGTGAGGAATGCATCTTTTGTTGGTAGATTTCCTTCATGAGGCTTAGCTAGGCCTGCATTCCTTTTCAAAGGGCCATAGAAGAGAGCAAAAAAGGAGAAGGCATAATAGAGCGGGAAGTAGGTGGAAGATGAGTGGTCAGGGGCGTTGGCAGTAATAGAAACAGGGCCTGGCCTGGCAGAGAGTTAGAAGTTAGGGAACACAACAATGAGCGAGGGACAAGGAAAGATGTCTCAGGCATGCAGCTCTCTGAGTCTTCCCCACTGTGCCTGCAGAAAGAGACGTCCTATTCCTAGCTCTCTCCCGGATGGATACATTTGCCTGGAGAGCCCAGAACTCATGTCAGTTGGCCCGAGGCTAAACAGAGGGCAACTGAGCAGGCACACCCCTTCATTTTACTATTCTCCCGGGGTGGCTTCTGGGAGGAAAAAGGCATCAGTATTCCACCAAGATCATCTTCACCTAAGCCACCGTCACTAAGATTTACAACAAAGCAGGCTGTGACACTTTCTGGGGCCTAGGTGGCCAGGCCTACATGGAAGAGCACAGATCCTAACCCTAAGTTGTGTGGGTGGCTGCACCAGTGGGGCCGCATAGGACATAGGGCTGTGCCCGTAAGGGCTGTGGTCGCGTTTGGGAGCGTTAGGGACGCGTGGAGGACGCAGGGCGCAGACCTCTGTCCGTTTCCCGCCAGGATTAGCCCCTTAATGTCAGTGTTGGAGCCAGACATTCCAAAATTGAGGAAGTTAAAGGCAGAAAGCAGCCCTCTCACCCCCAAGGCAAGGAGTGGGAAAGGCTTGTTACATCAAGAGTCTTTCAAATCTTTCACTTTTGAGAGCAGAGTGTTTACATTTAAAAATCATTAACAAGCAGCAATAAGAAAGCGTACAGTAGCACAGGACAGAACACTGCCCTGCCCATATCAATACACCCCAATGACAAAGGCAAAGATTTAACTGACTTGCTTAGCTATTAGCGGCTCACACCTCTCTATGATTATCATCTTTCCATTAAGCAAAACATCCTCTGAATTGGGGTGAAAGATAGTTCTGATGTGCCAAAGGAAGGCAACATGGAAATTCAGTTTCCTGCTATCAGAGGAAGGAGGGTCGACAGCCCAATGGGTTAACGCACCAACTGTAGCCTTCAATGTGTAGCCTGCAGGCGACACATTCAGCTGCTGGTGAGATGCTGATACAGGTTTGCTTGCTATGCAGGGGCCGGTGGTCATCTCACAGTGCCTCGAGAAGGTGTCCTGTTTGAATCCCTGTGCAAATATCGTATCAACCATGACCCGTAAATTACACTTTTTCCCCTCGTTTTTTCCAGTCAGTTTGGGACAGAGAGACCAGCTTTTGCATGGGTGTTACCAAGGCCAGAGTGCAGAAAACAAAAGCGCAACTGTTAGTAGCAATGCAGGTATTGAAGGGGCATTAACTGTTGGCTGATCGCACAGGGCAATGCATACCCATTTTCAATAAAAAAAAATAATAATAATAATAGTCACAAGCACGCCAAGGAGGTTGCGGAGATTGGATTAGAACTCAGGTCCCCAGCATTCCAAGACCAAGCACTTACCAGTTGAGCCACTGGCGACTGCACTTCTGAGAATAGCTTTTGGGCGTATGTATCTTTCTTCTGAAAGCCCTGGTGAGCATACCCATTTGCATTGTGAATCATGTTCACGGAAGAAAATGAGGATGGAACATCTGGCCCCCGCTCCAATAGATATTAGCTAACTGCAGTTGCCTAGAGGTTAAGTGCTTGTGTTACAGCGCTGGGGGCCTGGGATCGAGTCCTGCTTTCGGCACATAAACATAATAGTTGGGTGGGTAATGTCCTTGTATGATTGCAGTACCCACATGCCTCCTAAAAGGTTCAATGGGTATGAAAAGAGTTCCCTGGTAAGAAAGCAAGGAGGCGTGCAGGACAAAGGAGGAGGTGGGGCAGGCTAAAGGGGGAGGTTGTGCTGGATGAATGGGTACCTGGGGAGAGGAAGAGGGGCTGGGGGGGGGTAGGTCTAGAGGGGCCTGGGGATGTAGGATAAAGGGGGCCCTGTGGAGACAGGGAATAAGTTGGCCCGGGTGGGGTGTGTAAAGGAGGGTGCTAATGTGGGGGAAGGTGCGTTAATGACAGAAAAAAAAGGTGCAGCGGGATGGAATGGACCACCCTTTTTTCATCCAGTACTACCTGCCCCACCTCCTCTCCTCCACCGTCCCACCTCCCTGCTTTCTTCCTCCGTCCCACCTCCCTGCGTCCCTTTGCCCTTCTAGATCCACCCCCCACCTCCTCTCCTCTGGGACGCATTCATCCAACCCTACCTCCCCCTTCAACCTGCCCCACCTACTCCTTCTCCCTGCACTTCCTCGGTGCCGCCTCTCTGCATTCTTCCACCCTCCCTTTACCAGGGAACTCTTTTCACACCCACTGAACCCTTTAGAAGGAGTTATACAAGGAAATTAACCAACTATTCAGTTTATGTGCCGAAAGCAGGACTCAAACCCAGGCCCCCAGTGCTGTAACTCATGTACTTAACCTCTAGGCCACTGCAGTTAGCTGGTATTCAGTGGAGCGGGGGGCCAGATGTTCTATCCTCATTTTCTTCAGTGAACATGTTTCACAATCTAAATGGGTATGCTCACATGGGCATGCAGAAGAAAGATATATATGCCCAAAAGCTGCTCACAGAAAGACAGCCACCAGTGGCTCAACTGATAAGTGCTTGGTCTTGGAATGCTGGGGACCTGAGTTCTAATCCAATGTCAGGACCCTCCTCTGCATGCTTTTAAATGTATATATTTTTTTTTATCGAAAATGGGTATGCATTGCCCTGCGTGATCAGCCAAAAGTTAATGCCCCTTCAATACCTGCATTACTACTAACAGTTGCGCCTTTGTTTTCTGCACTCTGGCCTTGGTAACACCCATACAAAAGCTTGTCTCTATGTCCCAAACTGACTGGAAAAAACGAGGGGAAAAAGTGTAATTTACGGGTCATGGTTGATACGATATTTGCACAGGGATTCAAACAGGACACATTCTCGAGGCGCTGTGAGGTGACCACCACAAGTCATGCAGAATAAAGATATATACGCCCAAAAGCTGTTTTTAGCTAGACAATCCTGGTAACGCCTCTGGTGCCTCCCAACTCAACAACCCAATCACCCCTCCGGCCCTTCTTACTCGTCTCACAGCACCTCCAATAAGTGAGGAATGCATCTTTTGTTGGTAGATTTCCTTCATGAGGCTTAGCTAGGCCTGCATTCCTTTTCAAAGGGCCATAGAAGAGAGCAAAAAAGGAGAAGGCATAATAGAGCGGGAAGTAGGTGGAAGATGAGTGGTCAGGGGCGTTGGCAGTAATAGAAACAGGGCCTGGCCTGGCAGAGAGTTAGAAGTTAGGGAACACAACAATGAGCGAGGGACAAGGAAAGATGTCTCAGGCATGCAGCTCTCTGAGTCTTCCCCACTGTGCCTGCAGAAAGAGACGTCCTATTCCTAGCTCTCTCCCGGATGGATACATTTGCCTGGAGAGCCCAGAACTCATGTCAGTTGGCCCGAGGCTAAACAGAGGGCAACTGAGCAGGCACACCCCTTCATTTTACTATTCTCCCGGGGTGGCTTCTGGGAGGAAAAAGGCATCAGTATTCCACCAAGATCATCTTCACCTAAGCCACCGTCACTAAGATTTACAACAAAGCAGGCTGTGACACTTTCTGGGGCCTAGGTGGCCAGGCCTACATGGAAGAGCACAGATCCTAACCCTAAGTTGTGTGGGTGGCTGCACCAGTGGGGCCGCATAGGACATAGGGCTGTGCCCGTAAGGGCTGTGGTCGCGTTTGGGAGCGTTAGGGACGCGTGGAGGACGCAGGGCGCAGACCTCTGTCCGTTTCCCGCCAGGATTAGCCCCTTAATGTCAGTGTTGGAGCCAGACATTCCAAAATTGAGGAAGTTAAAGGCAGAAAGCAGCCCTCTCACCCCCAAGGCAAGGAGTGGGAAAGGCTTGTTACATCAAGAGTCTTTCAAATCTTTCACTTTTGAGAGCAGAGTGTTTACATTTAAAAATCATTAACAAGCAGCAATAAGAAAGCGTACAGTAGCACAGGACAGAACACTGCCCTGCCCATATCAATACACCCCAATGACAAAGGCAAAGATTTAACTGACTTGCTTAGCTATTAGCGACTCACACCTCTCTATGATTATCATCTTTCCATTAAGCAAAACATCCTCTGAATTGGGGTGAAAGATAGTTCTGATGTGCCAAAGGAAGGCAACATGGAAATTCAGTTTCCTGCTATCAGAGGAAGGAGGGTCGACAGCCCAATGGGTTAACGCACCAACTGTAGCCTTCAATGTGTAGCCTGCAGGCGACACATTCAGCTGCTGGTGAGATGCTGATACAGGTTTGCTTGCTATGCAGGGGCCGGTGGTCATCTCACAGTGCCTCGAGAAGGTGTCCTGTTTGAATCCCTGTGCAAATATCGTATCAACCATGACCCGTAAATTACACTTTTTCCCCTCGTTTTTTCCAGTCAGTTTGGGACAGAGAGACCAGCTTTTGCATGGGTGTTACCAAGGCCAGAGTGCAGAAAGCAAAAGCGCAACTGTTAGTAGCAATGCAGGTATTGAAGGGGCATTAACTGTTGGCTGATCGCACAGGGCAATGCATACCCATTTTCAATAAAAAAAAATAATAATAATAATAGTCACAAGCACGCCAAGGAGGTTGCGGAGATTGGATTAGAACTCAGGTCCCCAGCATTCCAAGACCAAGCACTTACCAGTTGAGCCACTGGCGACTGCACTTCTGAGAATAGCTTTTGGGCGTATGTATCTTTCTTCTGAAAGCCCCGGTGAGCATACCCATTTGCATTGTGAATCATGTTCACGGAAGAAAATGAGGATGGAACATCTGGCCCCCGCTCCAATAGATATTAGCTAACTGCAGTTGCCTAGAGGTTAAGTGCTTGTGTTACAGCGCTGGGGGCCTGGGATCGAGTCCTGCTTTCGGCACATAAACATAATAGTTGGGTGGGTAATGTCCTTGTATGATTGCAGTACCCACATGCCTCCTAAAAGGTTCAATGGGTATGAAAAGAGTTCCCTGGTAAGAAAGCAAGGAGGCGTGCAGGACAAAGGAGGAGGTGGGGCAGGCTAAAGGGGGAGGTTGTGCTGGATGAATGGGTACCTGGGGAGAGGAAGAGGGGCTGGGTGATAGGGGGGGGGTAGGTCTAGAGGGGCCTGGGGATGTAGGATAAAGGGGGCCCTGTGGAGACAGGGAATAAGTTGGCCCGGGTGGGGTGTGTAAAGGAGGGTGCTAATGTGGGGGAAGGTGCGTTAATGACAGAAAAAAAAGGTGCAGCGGGATGGAATGGACCACCCTTTTTTCATCCAGTACTACCTGCCCCACCTCCTCTCCTCCACCGTCCCACCTCCCTGCTTTCTTCCTCCGTCCCACCTCCCTGCGTCCCTTTGCCCTTCTAGATCCACCCCCCACCTCCTCTCCTCTGGGACGCATTCATCCAACCCTACCTCCCCCTTCAACCTGCCCCACCTACTCCTTCTCCCTGCACTTCCTCGGTGCCGCCTCTCTGCATTCTTCCACCCTCCCTTTACCAGGGAACTCTTTTCACACCCACTGAACCCTTTAGAAGGAGTTATACAAGGAAATTAACCAACTATTCAGTTTATGTGCCGAAAGCAGGACTCAAACCCAGGCCCCCAGTGCTGTAACTCATGTACTTAACCTCTAGGCCACTGCAGTTAGCTGGTATTCAGTGGAGCGGGGGGGCCAGATGTTCTATCCTCATTTTCTTCAGTGAACATGTTTCACAATCTAAATGGGTATGCTCACATGGGCATGCAGAAGAAAGATATATATGCCCAAAAGCTGCTCACAGAAAGACAGCCACCAGTGGCTCAACTGATAAGTGCTTGGTCTTGGAATGCTGGGGACCTGAGTTCTAATCCAATGTCAGGACCCTCCTCTGCATGCTTTTAAATGTATATATTTTTTTTTATCGAAAATGGGTATGCATTGCCCTGCGTGATCAGCCAAAAGTTAATGCCCCTTCAATACCTGCATTACTACTAACAGTTGCGCCTTTGTTTTCTGCACTCTGGCCTTGGTAACACCCATACAAAAGCTTGTCTCTATGTCCCAAACTGACTGGAAAAAACGAGGGGAAAAAGTGTAATTTACGGGTCATGGTTGATACGATATTTGCTCAGGGATTCAAACAGGACACATTCTCGAGGCGCTGTGAGGTGACCACCACAAGTCATGCAGAATAAAGATATATACGCCCAAAAGCTGTTTTTAGCTAGACAATCCTGGTAACGCCTCTGGTGCCTCCCAACTCAACAACCCAATCACCCCTCCGGCCCTTCTTACTCGTCTCACAGCACCTCCAATAAGTGAGGAATGCATCTTTTGTTGGTAGATTTCCTTCATGAGGCTTAGCTAGGCCTGCATTCCTTTTCAAAGGGCCATAGAAGAGAGCAAAAAAGGAGAAGGCATAATAGAGCGGGAAGTAGGTGGAAGATGAGTGGTCAGGGGCGTTGGCAGTAATAGAAACAGGGCCTGGCCTGGCAGAGAGTTAGAAGTTAGGGAACACAACAATGAGCGAGGGACAAGGAAAGATGTCTCAGGCATGCAGCTCTCTGAGTCTTCCCCACTGTGCCTGCAGAAAGAGACGTCCTATTCCTAGCTCTCTCCCGGATGGATACATTTGCCTGGAGAGCCCAGAACTCATGTCAGTTGGCCCGAGGCTAAACAGAGGGCAAATGAGCAGGCACACCCCTTCATTTTACTATTCTCCCGGGGTGGCTTCTGGGAGGAAAAAGGCATCAGTATTCCACCAAGATCATCTTCACCTAAGCCACCGTCACTAAGATTTACAACAAAGCAGGCTGTGACACTTTCTGGGGCCTAGGTGGCCAGGCCTACATGGAAGAGCACAGATCCTAACCCTAAGTTGTGTGGGTGGCTGCACCAGTGGGGCCGCATAGGACATAGGGCTGTGCCCGTAAGGGCTGTGGTCGCGTTTGGGAGCGTTAGGGACGCGTGGAGGACGCAGGGCGCAGACCTCTGTCCGTTTCCCGCCAGGATTAGCCCCTTAATGTCAGTGTTGGAGCCAGACATTCCAAAATTGAGGAAGTTAAAGGCAGAAAGCAGCCCTCTCACCCCCAAGGCAAGGAGTGGGAAAGGCTTGTTACATCAAGAGTCTTTCAAATCTTTCACTTTTGAGAGCAGAGTGTTTACATTTAAAAATCATTAACAAGCAGCAATAAGAAAGCGTACAGTAGCACAGGACAGAACACTGCCCTGCCCATATCAATACACCCCAATGACAAAGGCAAAGATTTAACTGACTTGCTTAGCTATTAGCGGCTCACACCTCTCTATGATTATCATCTTTCCATTAAGCAAAACATCCTCTGAATTGGGGTGAAAGATAGTTCTGATGTGCCAAAGGAAGGCAACATGGAAATTCAGTTTCCTGCTATCAGAGGAAGGAGGGTCGACAGCCCAATGGGTTAACGCACCAACTGTAGCCTTCAATGTGTAGCCTGCAGGCGACACATTCAGCTGCTGGTGAGATGCTGATACAGGTTTGCTTGCTATGCAGGGGCCGGTGGTCATCTCACAGTGCCTCGAGAAGGTGTCCTGTTTGAATCCCTGTGCAAATATCGTATCAACCATGACCCGTAAATTACACTTTTTCCCCTCGTTTTTTCCAGTCAGTTTGGGACAGAGAGACCAGCTTTTGCATGGGTGTTACCAAGGCCAGAGTGCAGAAAACAAAAGCGCAACTGTTAGTAGCAATGCAGGTATTGAAGGGGCATTAACTGTTGGCTGATCGCACAGGGCAATGCATACCCATTTTCAATAAAAAAAAATAATAATAATAATAGTCACAAGCACGCCAAGGAGGTTGCGGAGATTGGATTAGAACTCAGGTCCCCAGCATTCCAAGACCAAGCACTTACCAGTTGAGCCACTGGCGACTGCACTTCTGAGAATAGCTTTTGGGCGTATGTATCTTTCTTCTGAAAGCCCCGGTGAGCATACCCATTTGCATTGTGAATCATGTTCACGGAAGAAAATGAGGATGGAACATCTGGCCCCCGCTCCAATAGATATTAGCTAACTGCAGTTGCCTAGAGGTTAAGTGCTTGTGTTACAGCGCTGGGGGCCTGGGATCGAGTCCTGCTTTCGGCACATAAACATAATAGTTGGGTGGGTAATGTCCTTGTATGATTGCAGTACCCACATGCCTCCTAAAAGGTTCAATGGGTATGAAAAGAGTTCCCTGGTAAGAAAGCAAGGAGGCGTGCAGGACAAAGGAGGAGGTGGGGCAGGCTAAAGGGGGAGGTTGTGCTGGATGAATGGGTACCTGGGGAGAGGAAGAGGGGCTGGGTGATGGGGGGGGGGGGGTAGGTCTAGAGGAGCCTGGGGATGTAGGATAAAGGGGGCCCTGTGGAGACAGGGAATAAGTTGGCCCGGGTGGGGTGTGTAAAGGAGGGTGCTAATGTGGGGGAAGGTGCGTTAATGACAGAAAAAAAAGGTGCAGCGGGATGGAATGGACCACCCTTTTTTCATCCAGTACTACCTGCCCCACCTCCTCTCCTCCACCGTCCCACCTCCCTGCTTTCTTCCTCCGTCCCACCTCCCTGCGTCCCTTTGCCCTTCTAGATCCACCCCCCACCTCCTCTCCTCTGGGACGCATTCATCCAACCCTACCTCCCCCTTCAACCTGCCCCACCTACTCCTTCTCCCTGCACTTCCTCGGTGCCGCCTCTCTGCATTCTTCCACCCTCCCTTTACCAGGGAACTCTTTTCACACCCACTGAACCCTTTAGAAGGAGTTATACAAGGAAATTAACCAACTATTCAGTTTATGTGCCGAAAGCAGGACTCAAACCCAGGCCCCCAGTGCTGTAACTCATGTACTTAACCTCTAGGCCACTGCAGTTAGCTGGTATTCAGTGGAGCGGGGGGCCAGATGTTCTATCCTCATTTTCTTCAGTGAACATGTTTCACAATCTAAATGGGTATGCTCACATGGGCATGCAGAAGAAAGATATATATGCCCAAAAGCTGCTCACAGAAAGACAGCCACCAGTGGCTCAACTGATAAGTGCTTGGTCTTGGAATGCTGGGGACCTGAGTTCTAATCCAATGTCAGGACCCTCCTCTGCATGCTTTTAAATGTATATATTTTTTTTTATCGAAAATGGGTATGCATTGCCCTGCGTGATCAGCCAAAAGTTAATGCCCCTTCAATACCTGCATTACTACTAACAGTTGCGCCTTTGTTTTCTGCACTCTGGCCTTGGTAACACCCATACAAAAGCTTGTCTCTATGTCCCAAACTGACTGGAAAAAACGAGGGGAAAAAGTGTAATTTACGGGTCATGGTTGATACGATATTTGCACAGGGATTCAAACAGGACACATTCTCGAGGCGCTGTGAGGTGACCACCACAAGTCATGCAGAATAAAGATATATACGCCCAAAAGCTGTTTTTAGCTAGACAATCCTGGTAACGCCTCTGGTGCCTCCCAACTCAACAACCCAATCACCCCTCCGGCCCTTCTTACTCGTCTCACAGCACCTCCAATAAGTGAGGAATGCATCTTTTGTTGGTAGATTTCCTTCATGAGGCTTAGCTAGGCCTGCATTCCTTTTCAAAGGGCCATAGAAGAGAGCAAAAAAGGAGAAGGCATAATAGAGCGGGAAGTAGGTGGAAGATGAGTGGTCAGGGGCGTTGGCAGTAATAGAAACAGGGCCTGGCCTGGCAGAGAGTTAGAAGTTAGGGAACACAACAATGAGCGAGGGACAAGGAAAGATGTCTCAGGCATGCAGCTCTCTGAGTCTTCCCCACTGTGCCTGCAGAAAGAGACGTCCTATTCCTAGCTCTCTCCCGGATGGATACATTTGCCTGGAGAGCCCAGAACTCATGTCAGTTGGCCCGAGGCTAAACAGAGGGCAAATGAGCAGGCACACCCCTTCATTTTACTATTCTCCCGGGGTGGCTTCTGGGAGGAAAAAGGCATCAGTATTCCACCAAGATCATCTTCACCTAAGCCACCGTCACTAAGATTTACAACAAAGCAGGCTGTGACACTTTCTGGGGCCTAGGTGGCCAGGCCTACATGGAAGAGCACAGATCCTAACCCTAAGTTGTGTGGGTGGCTGCACCAGTGGGGCCGCATAGGACATAGGGCTGTGCCCGTAAGGGCTGTGGTCGCGTTTGGGAGCGTTAGGGACGCGTGGAGGACGCAGGGCGCAGACCTCTGTCCGTTTCCCGCCAGGATTAGCCCCTTAATGTCAGTGTTGGAGCCAGACATTCCAAAATTGAGGAAGTTAAAGGCAGAAAGCAGCCCTCTCACCCCCAAGGCAAGGAGTGGGAAAGGCTTGTTACATCAAGAGTCTTTCAAATCTTTCACTTTTGAGAGCAGAGTGTTTACATTTAAAAATCATTAACAAGCAGCAATAAGAAAGCGTACAGTAGCACAGGACAGAACACTGCCCTGCCCATATCAATACACCCCAATGACAAAGGCAAAGATTTAACTGACTTGCTTAGCTATTAGCGGCTCACACCTCTCTATGATTATCATCTTTCCATTAAGCAAAACATCCTCTGAATTGGGGTGAAAGATAGTTCTGATGTGCCAAAGGAAGGCAACATGGAAATTCAGTTTCCTGCTATCAGAGGAAGGAGGGTCGACAGCCCAATGGGTTAACGCACCAACTGTAGCCTTCAATGTGTAGCCTGCAGGCGACACATTCAGCTGCTGGTGAGATGCTGATACAGGTTTGCTTGCTATGCAGGGGCCGGTGGTCATCTCACAGTGCCTCGAGAAGGTGTCCTGTTTGAATCCCTGTGCAAATATCGTATCAACCATGACCCGTAAATTACACTTTTTCCCCTCGTTTTTTCCAGTCAGTTTGGGACAGAGAGACCAGCTTTTGCATGGGTGTTACCAAGGCCAGAGTGCAGAAAACAAAAGCGCAACTGTTAGTAGCAATGCAGGTATTGAAGGGGCATTAACTGTTGGCTGATCGCACAGGGCAATGCATACCCATTTTCAATAAAAAAAAATAATAATAATAATAGTCACAAGCACGCCAAGGAGGTTGCGGAGATTGGATTAGAACTCAGGTCCCCAGCATTCCAAGACCAAGCACTTACCAGTTGAGCCACTGGCGACTGCACTTCTGAGAATAGCTTTTGGGCGTATGTATCTTTCTTCTGAAAGCCCCGGTGAGCATACCCATTTGCATTGTGAATCATGTTCACGGAAGAAAATGAGGATGGAACATCTGGCCCCCGCTCCAATAGATATTAGCTAACTGCAGTTGCCTAGAGGTTAAGTGCTTGTGTTACAGCGCTGGGGGCCTGGGATCGAGTCCTGCTTTCGGCACATAAACATAATAGTTGGGTGGGTAATGTCCTTGTATGATTGCAGTACCCACATGCCTCCTAAAAGGTTCAATGGGTATGAAAAGAGTTCCCTGGTAAGAAAGCAAGGAGGCGTGCAGGACAAAGGAGGAGGTGGGGCAGGCTAAAGGGGGAGGTTGTGCTGGATGAATGGGTACCTGGGGAGAGGAAGAGGGGCTGGGGGGGGGTAGGTCTAGAGGGGCCTGGGGATGTAGGATAAAGGGGGCCCTGTGGAGACAGGGAATAAGTTGGCCCGGGTGGGGTGTGTAAAGGAGGGTGCTAATGTGGGGGAAGGTGCGTTAATGACAGAAAAAAAAGGTGCAGCGGGATGGAATGGACCACCCTTTTTTCATCCAGTACTACCTGCCCCACCTCCTCTCCTCCACCGTCCCACCTCCCTGCTTTCTTCCTCCGTCCCACCTCCCTGCGTCCCTTTGCCCTTCTAGATCCACCCCCCACCTCCTCTCCTCTGGGACGCATTCATCCAACCCTACCTCCCCCTTCAACCTGCCCCACCTACTCCTTCTCCCTGCACTTCCTCGGTGCCGCCTCTCTGCATTCTTCCACCCTCCCTTTACCAGGGAACTCTTTTCACACCCACTGAACCCTTTAGAAGGAGTTATACAAGGAAATTAACCAACTATTCAGTTTATGTGCCGAAAGCAGGACTCAAACCCAGGCCCCCAGTGCTGTAACTCATGTACTTAACCTCTAGGCCACTGCAGTTAGCTGGTATTCAGTGGAGCGGGGGGCCAGATGTTCTATCCTCATTTTCTTCAGTGAACATGTTTCACAATCTAAATGGGTATGCTCACATGGGCATGCAGAAGAAAGATATATATGCCCAAAAGCTGCTCACAGAAAGACAGCCACCAGTGGCTCAACTGATAAGTGCTTGGTCTTGGAATGCTGGGGACCTGAGTTCTAATCCAATGTCAGGACCCTCCTCTGCATGCTTTTAAATGTATATATTTTTTTTTATCGAAAATGGGTATGCATTGCCCTGCGTGATCAGCCAAAAGTTAATGCCCCTTCAATACCTGCATTACTACTAACAGTTGCGCCTTTGTTTTCTGCACTCTGGCCTTGGTAACACCCATACAAAAGCTTGTCTCTATGTCCCAAACTGACTGGAAAAAACGAGGGGAAAAAGTGTAATTTACGGGTCATGGTTGATACGATATTTGCACAGGGATTCAAACAGGACACATTCTCGAGGCGCTGTGAGGTGACCACCACAAGTCATGCAGAATAAAGATATATACGCCCAAAAGCTGTTTTTAGCTAGACAATCCTGGTAACGCCTCTGGTGCCTCCCAACTCAACAACCCAATCACCCCTCCGGCCCTTCTTACTCGTCTCACAGCACCTCCAATAAGTGAGGAATGCATCTTTTGTTGGTAGATTTCCTTCATGAGGCTTAGCTAGGCCTGCATTCCTTTTCAAAGGGCCATAGAAGAGAGCAAAAAAGGAGAAGGCATAATAGAGCGGGAAGTAGGTGGAAGATGAGTGGTCAGGGGCGTTGGCAGTAATAGAAACAGGGCCTGGCCTGGCAGAGAGTTAGAAGTTAGGGAACACAACAATGAGCGAGGGACAAGGAAAGATGTCTCAGGCATGCAGCTCTCTGAGTCTTCCCCACTGTGCCTGCAGAAAGAGACGTCCTATTCCTAGCTCTCTCCCGGATGGATACATTTGCCTGGAGAGCCCAGAACTCATGTCAGTTGGCCCGAGGCTAAACAGAGGGCAACTGAGCAGGCACACCCCTTCATTTTACTATTCTCCCGGGGTGGCTTCTGGGAGGAAAAAGGCATCAGTATTCCACCAAGATCATCTTCACCTAAGCCACCGTCACTAAGATTTACAACAAAGCAGGCTGTGACACTTTCTGGGGCCTAGGTGGCCAGGCCTACATGGAAGAGCACAGATCCTAACCCTAAGTTGTGTGGGTGGCTGCACCAGTGGGGCCGCATAGGACATAGGGCTGTGCCCGTAAGGGCTGTGGTCGCGTTTGGGAGCGTTAGGGACGCGTGGAGGACGCAGGGCGCAGACCTCTGTCCGTTTCCCGCCAGGATTAGCCCCTTAATGTCAGTGTTGGAGCCAGACATTCCAAAATTGAGGAAGTTAAAGGCAGAAAGCAGCCCTCTCACCCCCAAGGCAAGGAGTGGGAAAGGCTTGTTACATCAAGAGTCTTTCAAATCTTTCACTTTTGAGAGCAGAGTGTTTACATTTAAAAATCATTAACAAGCAGCAATAAGAAAGCGTACAGTAGCACAGGACAGAACACTGCCCTGCCCATATCAATACACCCCAATGACAAAGGCAAAGATTTAACTGACTTGCTTAGCTATTAGCGGCTCACACCTCTCTATGATTATCATCTTTCCATTAAGCAAAACATCCTCTGAATTGGGGTGAAAGATAGTTCTGATGTGCCAAAGGAAGGCAACATGGAAATTCAGTTTCCTGCTATCAGAGGAAGGAGGGTCGACAGCCCAATGGGTTAACGCACCAACTGTAGCCTTCAATGTGTAGCCTGCAGGCGACACATTCAGCTGCTGGTGAGATGCTGATACAGGTTTGCTTGCTATGCAGGGGCCGGTGGTCATCTCACAGTGCCTCGAAAAGGTGTCCTGTTTGAATCCCTGTGCAAATATCGTATCAACCATGACCCGTAAATTACACTTTTTCCCCTCGTTTTTTCCAGTCAGTTTGGGACAGAGAGACCAGCTTTTGCATGGGTGTTACCAAGGCCAGAGTGCAGAAAACAAAAGCGCAACTGTTAGTAGCAATGCAGGTATTGAAGGGGCATTAACTGTTGGCTGATCGCACAGGGCAATGCATACCCATTTTCAATAAAAAAAAATAATAATAATAATAGTCACAAGCACGCCAAGGAGGTTGCGGAGATTGGATTAGAACTCAGGTCCCCAGCATTCCAAGACCAAGCACTTACCAGTTGAGCCACTGGCGACTGCACTTCTGAGAATAGCTTTTGGGCGTATGTATCTTTCTTCTGAAAGCCCCGGTGAGCATACCCATTTGCATTGTGAATCATGTTCACGGAAGAAAATGAGGATGGAACATCTGGCCCCCGCTCCAATAGATATTAGCTAACTGCAGTTGCCTAGAGGTTAAGTGCTTGTGTTACAGCGCTGGGGGCCTGGGATCGAGTCCTGCTTTCGGCACATAAACATAATAGTTGGGTGGGTAATGTCCTTGTATGATTGCAGTACCCACATGCCTCCTAAAAGGTTCAATGGGTATGAAAAGAGTTCCCTGGTAAGAAAGCAAGGAGGCGTGCAGGACAAAGGAGGAGGTGGGGCAGGCTAAAGGGGGAGGTTGTGCTGGATGAATGGGTACCTGGGGAGAGGAAGAGGGGCTGGGTGATGGGGGGGGGGGGTAGGTCTAGAGGGGCCTGGGGATGTAGGATAAAGGGGGCCCTGTGGAGACAGGGAATAAGTTGGCCCGGGTGGGCTGTGTAAAGGAGGGTGCTAATGTGGGGGAAGGTGCGTTAATGACAGAAAAAAAAGGTGCAGCGGGATGGAATGGACCACCCTTTTTTCATCCAGTACTACCTGCCCCACCTCCTCTCCTCCACCGTCCCACCTCCCTGCTTTTTTCCTCCGTCCCACCTCCCTGCGTCCCTTTGCCCTTCTAGATCCACCCCCCACCTCCTCTCCTCTGGGACGCATTCATCCAACCCTACCTCCCCCTTCAACCTGCCCCACCTACTCCTTCTCCCTGCACTTCCTCGGTGCCGCCTCTCTGCATTCTTCCACCCTCCCTTTACCAGGGAACTCTTTTCACACCCACTGAACCCTTTAGAAGGAGTTATACAAGGAAATTAACCAACTATTCAGTTTATGTGCCGAAAGCAGGACTCAAACCCAGGCCCCCAGTGCTGTAACTCATGTACTTAACCTCTAGGCCACTGCAGTTAGCTGGTATTCAGTGGAGCGGGGGGGCCAGATGTTCTATCCTCATTTTCTTCAGTGAACATGTTTCACAATCTAAATGGGTATGCTCACATGGGCATGCAGAAGAAAGATATATATGCCCAAAAGCTGCTCACAGAAAGACAGCCACCAGTGGCTCAACTGATAAGTGCTTGGTCTTGGAATGCTGGGGACCTGAGTTCTAATCCAATGTCAGGACCCTCCTCTGCATGCTTTTAAATGTATATATTTTTTTTTATCGAAAATGGGTATGCATTGCCCTGCGTGATCAGCCAAAAGTTAATGCCCCTTCAATACCTGCATTACTACTAACAGTTGCGCCTTTGTTTTCTGCACTCTGGCCTTGGTAACACCCATACAAAAGCTTGTCTCTATGTCCCAAACTGACTGGAAAAAACGAGGGGAAAAAGTGTAATTTACGGGTCATGGTTGATACGATATTTGCACAGGGATTCAAACAGGACACATTCTCGAGGCGCTGTGAGGTGACCACCACAAGTCATGCAGAATAAAGATATATACGCCCAAAAGCTGTTTTTAGCTAGACAATCCTGGTAACGCCTCTGGTGCCTCCCAACTCAACAACCCAATCACCCCTCCGGCCCTTCTTACTCGTCTCACAGCACCTCCAATAAGTGAGGAATGCATCTTTTGTTGGTAGATTTCCTTCATGAGGCTTAGCTAGGCCTGCATTCCTTTTCAAAGGGCCATAGAAGAGAGCAAAAAAGGAGAAGGCATAATAGAGCGGGAAGTAGGTGGAAGATGAGTGGTCAGGGGCGTTGGCAGTAATAGAAACAGGGCCTGGCCTGGCAGAGAGTTAGAAGTTAGGGAACACAACAATGAGCGAGGGACAAGGAAAGATGTCTCAGGCATGCAGCTCTCTGAGTCTTCCCCACTGTGCCTGCAGAAAGAGACGTCCTATTCCTAGCTCTCTCCCGGATGGATACATTTGCCTGGAGAGCCCAGAACTCATGTCAGTTGGCCCGAGGCTAAACAGAGGGCAACTGAGCAGGCACACCCCTTCATTTTACTATTCTCCCGGGGTGGCTTCTGGGAGGAAAAAGGCATCAGTATTCCACCAAGATCATCTTCACCTAAGCCACCGTCACTAAGATTTACAACAAAGCAGGCTGTGACACTTTCTGGGGCCTAGGTGGCCAGGCCTACATGGAAGAGCACAGATCCTAACCCTAAGTTGTGTGGGTGGCTGCACCAGTGGGGCCGCATAGGACATAGGGCTGTGCCCGTAAGGGCTGTGGTCGCGTTTGGGAGCGTTAGGGACGCGTGGAGGACGCAGGGCGCAGACCTCTGTCCGTTTCCCGCCAGGATTAGCCCCTTAATGTCAGTGTTGGAGCCAGACATTCCAAAATTGAGGAAGTTAAAGGCAGAAAGCAGCCCTCTCACCCCCAAGGCAAGGAGTGGGAAAGGCTTGTTACATCAAGAGTCTTTCAAATCTTTCACTTTTGAGAGCAGAGTGTTTACATTTAAAAATCATTAACAAGCAGCAATAAGAAAGCGTACAGTAGCACAGGACAGAACACTGCCCTGCCCATATCAATACACCCCAATGACAAAGGCAAAGATTTAACTGACTTGCTTAGCTATTAGCGGCTCACACCTCTCTATGATTATCATCTTTCCATTAAGCAAAACATCCTCTGAATTGGGGTGAAAGATAGTTCTGATGTGCCAAAGGAAGGCAACATGGAAATTCAGTTTCCTGCTATCAGAGGAAGGAGGGTCGACAGCCCAATGGGTTAACGCACCAACTGTAGCCTTCAATGTGTAGCCTGCAGGCGACACATTCAGCTGCTGGTGAGATGCTGATACAGGTTTGCTTGCTATGCAGGGGCCGGTGGTCATCTCACAGTGCCTCGAGAAGGTGTCCTGTTTGAATCCCTGTGCAAATATCGTATCAACCATGACCCGTAAATTACACTTTTTCCCCTCGTTTTTTCCAGTCAGTTTGGGACAGAGAGACCAGCTTTTGCATGGGTGTTACCAAGGCCAGAGTGCAGAAAACAAAAGCGCAACTGTTAGTAGCAATGCAGGTATTGAAGGGGCATTAACTGTTGGCTGATCGCACAGGGCAATGCATACCCATTTTCAATAAAAAAAAATAATAATAATAATAGTCACAAGCACGCCAAGGAGGTTGCGGAGATTGGATTAGAACTCAGGTCCCCAGCATTCCAAGACCAAGCACTTACCAGTTGAGCCACTGGCGACTGCACTTCTGAGAATAGCTTTTGGGCGTATGTATCTTTCTTCTGAAAGCCCCGGTGAGCATACCCATTTGCATTGTGAATCATGTTCACGGAAGAAAATGAGGATGGAACATCTGGCCCCCGCTCCAATAGATATTAGCTAACTGCAGTTGCCTAGAGGTTAAGTGCTTGTGTTACAGCGCTGGGGGCCTGGGATCGAGTCCTGCTTTCGGCACATAAACATAATAGTTGGGTGGGTAATGTCCTTGTATGATTGCAGTACCCACATGCCTCCTAAAAGGTTCAATGGGTATGAAAAGAGTTCCCTGGTAAGAAAGCAAGGAGGCGTGCAGGACAAAGGAGGAGGTGGGGCAGGCTAAAGGGGGAGGTTGTGCTGGATAAATGGGTACCTGGGGAGAGGAAGAGGGGCTGGGTGATGGGGGGGGGGTAGGTCTAGAGGGGCCTGGGGATGTAGGATAAAGGGGGCCCTGTGGAGACAGGGAATAAGTTGGCCCGGGTGGGGTGTGTAAAGGAGGGTGCTAATGTGGGGGAAGGTGCGTTAATGACAGGAAAAAAAAGGTGCAGCGGGATGGAATGGACCACCCTTTTTTCATCCAGTACTACCTGCCCCACCTCCTCTCCTCCACCGTCCCACCTCCCTGCTTTCTTCCTCCGTCCCACCTCCCTGCGTCCCTTTGCCCTTCTAGATCCACCCCCCACCTCCTCTCCTCTGGGACGCATTCATCCAACCCTACCTCCCCCTTCAACCTGCCCCACCTACTCCTTCTCCCTGCACTTCCTCGGTGCCGCCTCTCTGCATTCTTCCACCCTCCCTTTACCAGGGAACTCTTTTCACACCCACTGAACCCTTTAGAAGGAGTTATACAAGGAAATTAACCAACTATTCAGTTTATGTGCCGAAAGCAGGACTCAAACCCAGGCCCCCAGTGCTGTAACTCATGTACTTAACCTCTAGGCCACTGCAGTTAGCTGGTATTCAGTGGAGCGGGGGGCCAGATGTTCTATCCTCATTTTCTTCAGTGAACATGTTTCACAATCTAAATGGGTATGCTCACATGGGCATGCAGAAGAAAGATATATATGCCCAAAAGCTGCTCACAGAAAGACAGCCACCAGTGGCTCAACTGATAAGTGCTTGGTCTTGGAATGCTGGGGACCTGAGTTCTAATCCAATGTCAGGACCCTCCTCTGCATGCTTTTAAATGTATATATTTTTTTTTATCGAAAATGGGTATGCATTGCCCTGCGTGATCAGCCAAAAGTTAATGCCCCTTCAATACCTGCATTACTACTAACAGTTGCGCCTTTGTTTTCTGCACTCTGGCCTTGGTAACACCCATACAAAAGCTTGTCTCTATGTCCCAAACTGACTGGAAAAAACGAGGGGAAAAAGTGTAATTTACGGGTCATGGTTGATACGATATTTGCACAGGGATTCAAACAGGACACATTCTCGAGGCGCTGTGAGGTGACCACCACAAGTCATGCAGAATAAAGATATATACGCCCAAAAGCTGTTTTTAGCTAGACAATCCTGGTAACGCCTCTGGTGCCTCCCAACTCAACAACCCAATCACCCCTCCGGCCCTTCTTACTCGTCTCACAGCACCTCCAATAAGTGAGGAATGCATCTTTTGTTGGTAGATTTCCTTCATGAGGCTTAGCTAGGCCTGCATTCCTTTTCAAAGGGCCATAGAAGAGAGCAAAAAAGGAGAAGGCATAATAGAGCGGGAAGTAGGTGGAAGATGAGTGGTCAGGGGCGTTGGCAGTAATAGAAACAGGGCCTGGCCTGGCAGAGAGTTAGAAGTTAGGGAACACAACAATGAGCGAGGGACAAGGAAAGATGTCTCAGGCATGCAGCTCTCTGAGTCTTCCCCACTGTGCCTGCAGAAAGAGACGTCCTATTCCTAGCTCTCTCCCGGATGGATACATTTGCCTGGAGAGCCCAGAACTCATGTCAGTTGGCCCGAGGCTAAACAGAGGGCAACTGAGCAGGCACACCCCTTCATTTTACTATTCTCCCGGGGTGGCTTCTGGGAGGAAAAAGGCATCAGTATTCCACCAAGATCATCTTCACCTAAGCCACCGTCACTAAGATTTACAACAAAGCAGGCTGTGACACTTTCTGGGGCCTAGGTGGCCAGGCCTACATGGAAGAGCACAGATCCTAACCCTAAGTTGTGTGGGTGGCTGCACCAGTGGGGCCGCATAGGACATAGGGCTGTGCCCGTAAGGGCTGTGGTCGCGGGACGCGTGGAGGACGCAGGGCGCAGACCTCTGTCCGTTTCCCGCCAGGATTAGCCCCTTAATGTCAGTGTTGGAGCCAGACATTCCAAAATTGAGGAAGTTAAAGGCAAAAAGCAGCCCTCTCACCCCCAAGGCAAGGAGTGGGAAAGGCTTGTTACATCAAGAGTCTTTCAAATCTTTCACTTTTGAGAGCAGAGTGTTTACATTTAAAAATCATTAACAAGCAGCAATAAGAAAGCGTACAGTAGCACAGGACAGAACACTGCCCTGCCCATATCAATACACCCCAATGACAAAGGCAAAGATTTAACTGACTTGCTTAGCTATTAGCGGCTCACACCTCTCTATGATTATCATCTTTCCATTAAGCAAAACATCCTCTGAATTGGGGTGAAAGATAGTTCTGATGTGCCAAAGGAAGGCAACATGGAAATTCAGTTTCCTGCTATCAGAGGAAGGAGGGTCGACAGCCCAATGGGTTAACGCACCAACTGTAGCCTTCAATGTGTAGCCTGCAGGCGACACATTCAGCTGCTGGTGAGATGCTGATACAGGTTTGCTTGCTATGCAGGGGCCGGTGGTCATCTCACAGTGCCTCGAGAAGGTGTCCTGTTTGAATCCCTGTGCAAATATCGTATCAACCATGACCCGTAAATTACACTTTTTCCCCTCGTTTTTTCCAGTCAGTTTGGGACAGAGAGACCAGCTTTTGCATGGGTGTTACCAAGGCCAGAGTGCAGAAAACAAAAGCGCAACTGTTAGTAGCAATGCAGGTATTGAAGGGGCATTAACTGTTGGCTGATCGCACAGGGCAATGCATACCCATTTTCAATAAAAAAAAATAATAATAATAATAGTCACAAGCACGCCAAGGAGGTTGCGGAGATTGGATTAGAACTCAGGTCCCCAGCATTCCAAGACCAAGCACTTACCAGTTGAGCCACTGGCGACTGCACTTCTGAGAATAGCTTTTGGGCGTATGTATCTTTCTTCTGAAAGCCCTGGTGAGCATACCCATTTGCATTGTGAATCATGTTCACGGAAGAAAATGAGGATGGAACATCTGGCCCCCGCTCCAATAGATATTAGCTAACTGCAGTTGCCTAGAGGTTAAGTGCTTGTGTTACAGCGCTGGGGGCCTGGGATCGAGTCCTGCTTTCGGCACATAAACATAATAGTTGGGTGGGTAATGTCCTTGTATGATTGCAGTACCCACATGCCTCCTAAAAGGTTCAATGGGTATGAAAAGAGTTCCCTGGTAAGAAAGCAAGGAGGCGTGCAGGACAAAGGAGGAGGTGGGGCAGGCTAAAGGGGGAGGTTGTGCTGGATGAATGGGTACCTGGGGAGAGGAAGAGGGGCTGGGTGATGGGGGGGGGGTAGGTCTAGAGGGGCCTGGGGATGTAGGATAAAGGGGGCCCTGTGGAGACAGGGAATAAGTTGGCCCGGGTGGGGTGTGTAAAGGAGGGTGCTAATGTGGGGGAAGGTGCGTTAATGACAGGAAAAAAAAGGTGCAGCGGGATGGAATGGACCACCCTTTTTTCATCCAGTACTACCTGCCCCACCTCCTCTCCTCCACCGTCCCACCTCCCTGCTTTCTTCCTCCGTCCCACCTCCCTGCGTCCCTTTGCCCTTCTAGATCCACCCCCCACCTCCTCTCCTCTGGGACGCATTCATCCAACCCTACCTCCCCCTTCAACCTGCCCCACCTACTCCTTCTCCCTGCACTTCTTCGGTGCCGCCTCTCTGCATTCTTCCACCCTCCCTTTACCAGGGAACTCTTTTCACACCCACTGAACCCTTTAGAAGGAGTTATACAAGGAAATTAACCAACTATTCAGTTTATGTGCCGAAAGCAGGACTCAAACCCAGGCCCCCAGTGCTGTAACTCATGTACTTAACCTCTAGGCCACTGCAGTTAGCTGGTATTCAGTGGAGCGGGGGGCCCGATGTTCTATCCTCATTTTCTTCAGTGAACATGTTTCACAATCTAAATGGGTATGCTCACATGGGCATGCAGAAGAAAGATATATATGCCCAAAAGCTGCTCACAGAAAGACAGCCACCAGTGGCTCAACTGATAAGTGCTTGCTCTTGGAATGCTGGGGACCTGAGTTCTAATCCAATGTCAGGACCCTCCTCTGCATGCTTTTAAATGTATATATTTTTTTTTATCGAAAATGGGTATGCATTGCCCTGCGTGATCAGCCAAAAGTTAATGCCCCTTCAATACCTGCATTACTACTAACAGTTGCGCCTTTGTTTTCTGCACTCTGGCCTTGGTAACACCCATACAAAAGCTTGTCTCTATGTCCCAAACTGACTGGAAAAAACGAGGGGAAAAAGTGTAATTTACGGGTCATGGTTGATACGATATTTGCACAGGGATTCAAACAGGACACATTCTCGAGGCGCTGTGAGGTGACCACCACAAGTCATGCAGAATAAAGATATATACGCCCAAAAGCTGTTTTTAGCTAGACAATCCTGGTAACGCCTCTGGTGCCTCCCAACTCAACAACCCAATCACCCCTCCGGCCCTTCTTACTCGTCTCACAGCACCTCCAATAAGTGAGGAATGCATCTTTTGTTGGTAGATTTCCTTCATGAGGCTTAGCTAGGCCTGCATTCCTTTTCAAAGGGCCATAGAAGAGAGCAAAAAAGGAGAAGGCATAATAGAGCGGGAAGTAGGTGGAAGATGAGTGGTCAGGGGCGTTGGCAGTAATAGAAACAGGGCCTGGCCTGGCAGAGAGTTAGAAGTTAGGGAACACAACAATGAGCGAGGGACAAGGAAAGATGTCTCAGGCATGCAGCTCTCTGAGTCTTCCCCACTGTGCCTGCAGAAAGAGACGTCCTATTCCTAGCTCTCTCCCGGATGGATACATTTGCCTGGAGAGCCCAGAACTCATGTCAGTTGGCCCGAGGCTAAACAGAGGGCAACTGAGCAGGCACACCCCTTCATTTTACTATTCTCCCGGGGTGGCTTCTGGGAGGAAAAAGGCATCAGTATTCCACCAAGATCATCTTCACCTAAGCCACCGTCACTAAGATTTACAACAAAGCAGGCTGTGACACTTTCTGGGGCCTAGGTGGCCAGGCCTACATGGAAGAGCACAGATCCTAACCCTAAGTTGTGTGGGTGGCTGCACCAGTGGGGCCGCATAGGACATAGGGCTGTGCCCGTAAGGGCTGTGGTCGCGTTTGGGAGCGTTAGGGACGCGTGGAGGACGCAGGGCGCAGACCTCTGTCCGTTTCCCGCCAGGATTAGCCCCTTAATGTCAGTGTTGGAGCCAGACATTCCAAAATTGAGGAAGTTAAAGGCAGAAAGCAGCCCTCTCACCCCCAAGGCAAGGAGTGGGAAAGGCTTGTTACATCAAGAGTCTTTCAAATCTTTCACTTTTGAGAGCAGAGTGTTTACATTTAAAAATCATTAACAAGCAGCAATAAGAAAGCGTACAGTAGCACAGGACAGAACACTGCCCTGCCCATATCAATACACCCCAATGACAAAGGCAAAGATTTAACTGACTTGCTTAGCTATTAGCGGCTCACACCTCTCTATGATTATCATCTTTCCATTAAGCAAAACATCCTCTGAATTGGGGTGAAAGATAGTTCTGATGTGCCAAAGGAAGGCAACATGGAAATTCAGTTTCCTGCTATCAGAGGAAGGAGGGTCGACAGCCCAATGGGTTAACGCACCAACTGTAGCCTTCAATGTGTAGCCTGCAGGCGACACATTCAGCTGCTGGTGAGATGCTGATACAGGTTTGCTTGCTATGCAGGGGCCGGTGGTCATCTCACAGTGCCTCGAGAAGGTGTCCTGTTTGAATCCCTGTGCAAATATCGTATCAACCATGACCCGTAAATTACACTTTTTCCCCTCGTTTTTTCCAGTCAGTTTGGGACAGAGAGACCAGCTTTTGCATCGGTGTTACCAAGGCCAGAGTGCAGAAAACAAAAGCGCAACTGTTAGTAGCAATGCAGGTATTGAAGGGGCATTAACTGTTGGCTGATCGCACAGGGCAATGCATACCCATTTTCAATAAAAAAAAATAATAATAATAATAGTCACAAGCACGCCAAGGAGGTTGCGGAGATTGGACTAGAACTCAGGTCCCCAGCATTCCAAGACCAAGCACTTACCAGTTGAGCCACTGGCGACTGCACTTCTGAGAATAGCTTTTGGGCGTATGTATCTTTCTTCTGAAAGCCCTGGTGAGCATACCCATTTGCATTGTGAATCATGTTCACGGAAGAAAATGAGGATGGAACATCTGGCCCCCGCTCCAATAGATATTAGCTAACTGCAGTTGCCTAGAGGTTAAGTGCTTGTGTTACAGCGCTGGGGGCCTGGGATCGAGTCCTGCTTTCGGCACATAAACATAATAGTTGGGTGGGTAATGTCCTTGTATGATTGCAGTACCCACATGCCTCCTAAAAGGTTCAATGGGTATGAAAAGAGTTCCCTGGTAAGAAAGCAAGGAGGCGTGCAGGACAAAGGAGGAGGTGGGGCAGGCTAAAGGGGGAGGTTGTGCTGGATGAATGGGTACCTGGGGAGAGGAAGAGGGGCTGGGGGGGGGGTAGGTCTAGAGGGGCCTGGGGATGTAGGATAAAGGGGGCCCTGTGGAGACAGGGAATAAGTTGGCCCGGGTGGGGTGTGTAAAGGAGGGTGCTAATGTGGGGGAAGGTGCGTTAATGACAGAAAAAAAAGGTGCAGCGGGATGGAATGGACCACCCTTTTTTCATCCAGTACTACCTGCCCCACCTCCTCTCCTCCACCGTCCCACCTCCCTGCTTTCTTCCTCCGTCCCACCTCCCTGCGTCCCTTTGCCCTTCTAGATCCACCCCCCACCTCCTCTCCTCTGGGACGCATTCATCCAACCCTACCTCCCCCTTCAACCTGCCCCACCTACTCCTTCTCCCTGCACTTCCTCGGTGCCGCCTCTCTGCATTCTTCCACCCTCCCTTTACCAGGGAACTCTTTTCACACCCACTGAACCCTTTAGAAGGAGTTATACAAGGAAATTAACCAACTATTCAGTTTATGTGCCGAAAGCAGGACTCAAACCCAGGCCCCCAGTGCTGTAACTCATGTACTTAACCTCTAGGCCACTGCAGTTAGCTGGTATTCAGTGGAGCGGGGGGCCCGATGTTCTATCCTCATTTTCTTCAGTGAACATGTTTCACAATCTAAATGGGTATGCTCACATGGGCATGCAGAAGAAAGATATATATGCCCAAAAGCTGCTCACAGAAAGACAGCCACCAGTGGCTCAACTGATAAGTGCTTGCTCTTGGAATGCTGGGGACCTGAGTTCTAATCCAATGTCAGGACCCTCCTCTGCATGCTTTTAAATGTATATATTTTTTTTTATCGAAAATGGGTATGCATTGCCCTGCGTGATCAGCCAAAAGTTAATGCCCCTTCAATACCTGCATTACTACTAACAGTTGCGCCTTTGTTTTCTGCACTCTGGCCTTGGTAACACCCATACAAAAGCTTGTCTCTATGTCCCAAACTGACTGGAAAAAACGAGGGGAAAAAGTGTAATTTACGGGTCATGGTTGATACGATATTTGCACAGGGATTCAAACAGGACACATTCTCGAGGCGCTGTGAGGTGACCACCACAAGTCATGCAGAATAAAGATATATACGCCCAAAAGCTGTTTTTAGCTAGACAATCCTGGTAACGCCTCTGGTGCCTCCCAACTCAACAACCCAATCACCCCTCCGGCCCTTCTTACTCGTCTCACAGCACCTCCAATAAGTGAGGAATGCATCTTTTGTTGGTAGATTTCCTTCATGAGGCTTAGCTAGGCCTGCATTCCTTTTCAAAGGGCCATAGAAGAGAGCAAAAAAGGAGAAGGCATAATAGAGCGGGAAGTAGGTGGAAGATGAGTGGTCAGGGGCGTTGGCAGTAATAGAAACAGGGCCTGGCCTGGCAGAGAGTTAGAAGTTAGGGAACACAACAATGAGCGAGGGACAAGGAAAGATGTCTCAGGCATGCAGCTCTCTGAGTCTTCCCCACTGTGCCTGCAGAAAGAGACGTCCTATTCCTAGCTCTCTCCCGGATGGATACATTTGCCTGGAGAGCCCAGAACTCATGTCAGTTGGCCCGAGGCTAAACAGAGGGCAACTGAGCAGGCACACCCCTTCATTTTACTATTCTCCCGGGGTGGCTTCTGGGAGGAAAAAGGCATCAGTATTCCACCAAGATCATCTTCACCTAAGCCACCGTCACTAAGATTTACAACAAAGCAGGCTGTGACACTTTCTGGGGCCTAGGTGGCCAGGCCTACATGGAAGAGCACAGATCCTAACCCTAAGTTGTGTGGGTGGCTGCACCAGTGGGGCCGCATAGGACATAGGGCTGTGCCCGTAAGGGCTGTGGTCGCGTTTGGGAGCGTTAGGGACGCGTGGAGGACGCAGGGCGCAGACCTCTGTCCGTTTCCCGCCAGGATTAGCCCCTTAATGTCAGTGTTGGAGCCAGACATTCCAAAATTGAGGAAGTTAAAGGCAGAAAGCAGCCCTCTCACCCCCAAGGCAAGGAGTGGGAAAGGCTTGTTACATCAAGAGTCTTTCAAATCTTTCACTTTTGAGAGCAGAGTGTTTACATTTAAAAATCATTAACAAGCAGCAATAAGAAAGCGTACAGTAGCACAGGACAGAACACTGCCCTGCCCATATCAATACACCCCAATGACAAAGGCAAAGATTTAACTGACTTGCTTAGCTATTAGCGGCTCACACCTCTCTATGATTATCATCTTTCCATTAAGCAAAACATCCTCTGAATTGAGGTGAAAGATAGTTCTGATGTGCCAAAGGAAGGCAACATGGAAATTCAGTTTCCTGCTATCAGAGGAAGGAGGGTCGACAGCCCAATGGGTTAACGCACCAACTGTAGCCTTCAATGTGTAGCCTGCAGGCGACACATTCAGCTGCTGGTGAGATGCTGATACAGGTTTGCTTGCTATGCAGGGGCCGGTGGTCATCTCACAGTGCCTCGAGAAGGTGTCCTGTTTGAATCCCTGTGCAAATATCGTATCAACCATGACCCGTAAATTACACTTTTTCCCCTCGTTTTTTCCAGTCAGTTTGGGACAGAGAGACCAGCTTTTGCATGGGTGTTACCAAGGCCAGAGTGCAGAAAACAAAAGCGCAACTGTTAGTAGCAATGCAGGTATTGAAGGGGCATTAACTGTTGGCTGATCGCACAGGGCAATGCATACCCATTTTCAATAAAAAAAAATAATAATAATAATAGTCACAAGCACGCCAAGGAGGTTGCGGAGATTGGATTAGAACTCAGGTCCCCAGCATTCCAAGACCAAGCACTTACCAGTTGAGCCACTGGCGACTGCACTCCTGAGAATAGCTTTTGGGCGTATGTATCTTTCTTCTGAAAGCCCCGGTGAGCATACCCATTTGCATTGTGAATCATGTTCACGGAAGAAAATGAGGATGGAACATCTGGCCCCCGCTCCAATAGATATTAGCTAACTGCAGTTGCCTAGAGGTTAAGTGCTTGTGTTACAGCGCTGGGGGCCTGGGATCGAGTCCTGCTTTCGGCACATAAACATAATAGTTGGGTGGGTAATGTCCTTGTATGATTGCAGTACCCACATGCCTCCTAAAAGGTTCAATGGGTATGAAAAGAGTTCCCTGGTAAGAAAGCAAGGAGGCGTGCAGGACAAAGGAGGAGGTGGGGCAGGCTAAAGGGGGAGGTTGTGCTGGATGAATGGGTACCTGGGGAGAGGAAGAGGGGCTGGGTGATGGGGGGGGGGGGTAGGTCTAGAGGGGCCTGGGGATGTAGGATAAAGGGGGCCCTGTGGAGACAGGGAATAAGTTGGCCCGGGTGGGGTGTGTAAAGGAGGGTGCTAATGTGGGGGAAGGTGCGTTAATGACAGGAAAAAAAAGGTGCAGCGGGATGGAATGGACCACCCTTTTTTCATCCAGTACTACCTGCCCCACCTCCTCTCCTCCACCGTCCCACCTCCCTGCTTTCTTCCTCCGTCCCACCTCCCTGCGTCCCTTTGCCCTTCTAGATCCACCCCCCACCTCCTCTCCTCTGGGACGCATTCATCCAACCCTACCTCCCCCTTCAACCTGCCCCACCTACTCCTTCTCCCTGCACTTCATCGGTGCCGCCTCTCTGCATTCTTCCACCCTCCCTTTACCAGGGAACTCTTTTCACACCCACTGAACCCTTTAGAAGGAGTTATACAAGGAAATTAACCAACTATTCAGTTTATGTGCCGAAAGCAGGACTCAAACCCAGGCCCCCAGTGCTGTAACTCATGTACTTAACCTCTAGGCCACTGCAGTTAGCTGGTATTCAGTGGAGCGGGGGGCCAGATGTTCTATCCTCATTTTCTTCAGTGAACATGTTTCACAATCTAAATGGGTATGCTCACATGGGCATGCAGAAGAAAGATATATATGCCCAAAAGCTGCTCACAGAAAGACAGCCACCAGTGGCTCAACTGATAAGTGCTTGCTCTTGGAATGCTGGGGACCTGAGTTCTAATCCAATGTCAGGACCCTCCTCTGCATGCTTTTAAATGTATATATTTTTTTTTATCGAAAATGGGTATGCATTGCCCTGCGTGATCAGCCAAAAGTTAATGCCCCTTCAATACCTGCATTACTACTAACAGTTGCGCCTTTGTTTTCTGCACTCTGGCCTTGGTAACACCCATACAAAAGCTTGTCTCTATGTCCCAAACTGACTGGAAAAAACGAGGGGAAAAAGTGTAATTTACGGGTCATGGTTGATACGATATTTGCACAGGGATTCAAACAGGACACATTCTCGAGGCGCTGTGAGGTGACCACCACAAGTCATGCAGAATAAAGATATATACGCCCAAAAGCTGTTTTTAGCTAGACAATCCTGGTAACGCCTCTGGTGCCTCCCAACTCAACAACCCAATCACCCCTCCGGCCCTTCTTACTCGTCTCACAGCACCTCCAATAAGTGAGGAATGCATCTTTTGTTGGTAGATTTCCTTCATGAGGCTTAGCTAGGCCTGCATTCCTTTTCAAAGGGCCATAGAAGAGAGCAAAAAAGGAGAAGGCATAATAGAGCGGGAAGTAGGTGGAAGATGAGTGGTCAGGGGCGTTGGCAGTAATAGAAACAGGGCCTGGCCTGGCAGAGAGTTAGAAGTTAGGGAACACAACAATGAGCGAGGGACAAGGAAAGATGTCTCAGGCATGCAGCTCTCTGAGTCTTCCCCACTGTGCCTGCAGAAAGAGACGTCCTATTCCTAGCTCTCTCCCGGATGGATACATTTGCCTGGAGAGCCCAGAACTCATGTCAGTTGGCCCGAGGCTAAACAGAGGGCAACTGAGCAGGCACACCCCTTCATTTTACTATTCTCCCGGGGTGGCTTCTGGGAGGAAAAAGGCATCAGTATTCCACCAAGATCATCTTCACCTAAGCCACCGTCACTAAGATTTACAACAAAGCAGGCTGTGACACTTTCTGGGGCCTAGGTGGCCAGGCCTACATGGAAGAGCACAGATCCTAACCCTAAGTTGTGTGGGTGGCTGCACCAGTGGGGCCGCATAGGACATAGGGCTGTGCCCGTAAGGGCTGTGGTCGCGTTTGGGAGCGTTAGGGACGCGTGGAGGACGCAGGGCGCAGACCTCTGTCCGTTTCCCGCCAGGATTAGCCCCTTAATGTCAGTGTTGGAGCCAGACATTCCAAAATTGAGGAAGTTAAAGGCAGAAAGCAGCCCTCTCACCCCCAAGGCAAGGAGTGGGAAAGGCTTGTTACATCAAGAGTCTTTCAAATCTTTCACTTTTGAGAGCAGAGTGTTTACATTTAAAAATCATTAACAAGCAGCAATAAGAAAGCGTACAGTAGCACAGGACAGAACACTGCCCTGCCCATATCAATACACCCCAATGACAAAGGCAAAGATTTAACTGACTTGCTTAGCTATTAGCGGCTCACACCTCTCTATGATTATCATCTTTCCATTAAGCAAAACATCCTCTGAATTGGGGTGAAAGATAGTTCTGATGTGCCAAAGGAAGGCAACATGGAAATTCAGTTTCCTGCTATCAGAGGAAGGAGGGTCGACAGCCCAATGGGTTAACGCACCAACTGTAGCCTTCAATGTGTAGCCTGCAGGCGACACATTCAGCTGCTGGTGAGATGCTGATACAGGTTTGCTTGCTATGCAGGGGCCGGTGGTCATCTCACAGTGCCTCGAGAAGGTGTCCTGTTTGAATCCCTGTGCAAATATCGTATCAACCATGACCCGTAAATTACACTTTTTCCCCTCGTTTTTTCCAGTCAGTTTGGGACAGAGAGACCAGCTTTTGCATCGGTGTTACCAAGGCCAGAGTGCAGAAAACAAAAGCGCAACTGTTAGTAGCAATGCAGGTATTGAAGGGGCATTAACTGTTGGCTGATCGCACAGGGCAATGCATACCCATTTTCAATAAAAAAAAATAATAATAATAATAGTCACAAGCACGCCAAGGAGGTTGCGGAGATTGGACTAGAACTCAGGTCCCCAGCATTCCAAGACCAAGCACTTACCAGTTGAGCCACTGGCGACTGCACTTCTGAGAATAGCTTTTGGGCGTATGTATCTTTCTTCTGAAAGCCCTGGTGAGCATACCCATTTGCATTGTGAATCATGTTCACGGAAGAAAATGAGGATGGAACATCTGGCCCCCGCTCCAATAGATATTAGCTAACTGCAGTTGCCTAGAGGTTAAGTGCTTGTGTTACAGCGCTGGGGGCCTGGGATCGAGTCCTGCTTTCGGCACATAAACATAATAGTTGGGTGGGTAATGTCCTTGTATGATTGCAGTACCCACATGCCTCCTAAAAGGTTCAATGGGTATGAAAAGAGTTCCCTGGTAAGAAAGCAAGGAGGCGTGCAGGACAAAGGAGGAGGTGGGGCAGGCTAAAGGGGGAGGTTGTGCTGGATGAATGGGTACCTGGGGAGAGGAAGAGGGGCTGGGGGGGGGGGTAGGTCTAGAGGGGCCTGGGGATGTAGGATAAAGGGGGCCCTGTGGAGACAGGGAATAAGTTGGCCCGGGTGGGGTGTGTAAAGGAGGGTGCTAATGTGGGGGAAGGTGCGTTAATGACAGAAAAAAAAGGTGCAGCGGGATGGAATGGACCACCCTTTTTTCATCCAGTACTACCTGCCCCACCTCCTCTCCTCCACCGTCCCACCTCCCTGCTTTCTTCCTCCGTCCCACCTCCCTGCGTCCCTTTGCCCTTCTAGATCCACCCCCCACCTCCTCTCCTCTGGGACGCATTCATCCAACCCTACCTCCCCCTTCAACCTGCCCCACCTACTCCTTCTCCCTGCACTTCCTCGGTGCCGCCTCTCTGCATTCTTCCACCCTCCCTTTACCAGGGAACTCTTTTCACACCCACTGAACCCTTTAGAAGGAGTTATACAAGGAAATTAACCAACTATTCAGTTTATGTGCCGAAAGCAGGACTCAAACCCAGGCCCCCAGTGCTGTAACTCATGTACTTAACCTCTAGGCCACTGCAGTTAGCTGGTATTCAGTGGAGCGGGGGGCCAGATGTTCTATCCTCATTTTCTTCAGTGAACATGTTTCACAATCTAAATGGGTATGCTCACATGGGCATGCAGAAGAAAGATATATATGCCCAAAAGCTGCTCACAGAAAGACAGCCACCAGTGGCTCAACTGATAAGTGCTTGGTCTTGGAATGCTGGGGACCTGAGTTCTAATCCAATGTCAGGACCCTCCTCTGCATGCTTTTAAATGTATATATTTTTTTTTATCGAAAATGGGTATGCATTGCCCTGCGTGATCAGCCAAAAGTTAATGCCCCTTCAATACCTGCATTACTACTAACAGTTGCGCCTTTGTTTTCTGCACTCTGGCCTTGGTAACACCCATACAAAAGCTTGTCTCTATGTCCCAAACTGACTGGAAAAAACGAGGGGAAAAAGTGTAATTTACGGGTCATGGTTGATACGATATTTGCACAGGGATTCAAACAGGACACATTCTCGAGGCGCTGTGAGGTGACCACCACAAGTCATGCAGAATAAAGATATATACGCCCAAAAGCTGTTTTTAGCTAGACAATCCTGGTAACGCCTCTGGTGCCTCCCAACTCAACAACCCAATCACCCCTCCGGCCCTTCTTACTCGTCTCACAGCACCTCCAATAAGTGAGGAATGCATCTTTTGTTGGTAGATTTCCTTCATGAGGCTTAGCTAGGCCTGCATTCCTTTTCAAAGGGCCATAGAAGAGAGCAAAAAAGGAGAAGGCATAATAGAGCGGGAAGTAGGTGGAAGATGAGTGGTCAGGGGCGTTGGCAGTAATAGAAACAGGGCCTGGCCTGGCAGAGAGTTAGAAGTTAGGGAACACAACAATGAGCGAGGGACAAGGAAAGATGTCTCAGGCATGCAGCTCTCTGAGTCTTCCCCACTGTGCCTGCAGAAAGAGACGTCCTATTCCTAGCTCTCTCCCGGATGGATACATTTGCCTGGAGAGCCCAGAACTCATGTCAGTTGGCCCGAGGCTAAACAGAGGGCAACTGAGCAGGCACACCCCTTCATTTTACTATTCTCCCGGGGTGGCTTCTGGGAGGAAAAAGGCATCAGTATTCCACCAAGATCATCTTCACCTAAGCCACCGTCACTAAGATTTACAACAAAGCAGGCTGTGACACTTTCTGGGGCCTAGGTGGCCAGGCCTACATGGAAGAGCACAGATCCTAACCCTAAGTTGTGTGGGTGGCTGCACCAGTGGGGCCGCATAGGACATAGGGCTGTGCCCGTAAGGGCTGTGGTCGCGTTTGGGAGCGTTAGGGACGCGTGGAGGACGCAGGGCGCAGACCTCTGTCCGTTTCCCGCCAGGATTAGCCCCTTAATGTCAGTGTTGGAGCCAGACATTCCAAAATTGAGGAAGTTAAAGGCAGAAAGCAGCCCTCTCACCCCCAAGGCAAGGAGTGGGAAAGGCTTGTTACATCAAGAGTCTTTCAAATCTTTCACTTTTGAGAGCAGAGTGTTTACATTTAAAAATCATTAACAAGCAGCAATAAGAAAGCGTACAGTAGCACAGGACAGAACACTGCCCTGCCCATATCAATACACCCCAATGACAAAGGCAAAGATTTAACTGACTTGCTTAGCTATTAGCGGCTCACACCTCTCTATGATTATCATCTTTCCATTAAGCAAAACATCCTCTGAATTGGGGTGAAAGATAGTTCTGATGTGCCAAAGGAAGGCAACATGGAAATTCAGTTTCCTGCTATCAGAGGAAGGAGGGTCGACAGCCCAATGGGTTAACGCACCAACTGTAGCCTTCAATGTGTAGCCTGCAGGCGACACATTCAGCTGCTGGTGAGATGCTGATACAGGTTTGCTTGCTATGCAGGGGCCGGTGGTCATCTCACAGTGCCTCGAGAAGGTGTCCTGTTTGAATCCCTGTGCAAATATCGTATCAACCATGACCCGTAAATTACACTTTTTCCCCTCGTTTTTTCCAGTCAGTTTGGGACAGAGAGACCAGCTTTTGCATCGGTGTTACCAAGGCCAGAGTGCAGAAAACAAAAGCGCAACTGTTAGTAGCAATGCAGGTATTGAAGGGGCATTAACTGTTGGCTGATCGCACAGGGCAATGCATACCCATTTTCAATAAAAAAAAATAATAATAATAATAGTCACAAGCACGCCAAGGAGGTTGCGGAGATTGGACTAGAACTCAGGTCCCCAGCATTCCAAGACCAAGCACTTACCAGTTGAGCCACTGGCGACTGCACTTCTGAGAATAGCTTTTGGGCGTATGTATCTTTCTTCTGAAAGCCCTGGTGAGCATACCCATTTGCATTGTGAATCATGTTCACGGAAGAAAATGAGGATGGAACATCTGGCCCCCGCTCCAATAGATATTAGCTAACTGCAGTTGCCTAGAGGTTAAGTGCTTGTGTTACAGCGCTGGGGGCCTGGGATCGAGTCCTGCTTTCGGCACATAAACATAATAGTTGGGTGGGTAATGTCCTTGTATGATTGCAGTACCCACATGCCTCCTAAAAGGTTCAATGGGTATGAAAAGAGTTCCCTGGTAAGAAAGCAAGGAGGCGTGCAGGACAAAGGAGGAGGTGGGGCAGGCTAAAGGGGGAGGTTGTGCTGGATGAATGGGTACCTGGGGAGAGGAAGAGGGGCTGGGGGGGGGGTAGGTCTAGAGGGGCCTGGGGATGTAGGATAAAGGGGGCCCTGTGGAGACAGGGAATAAGTTGGCCCGGGCGGGGTGTGTAAAGGAGGGTGCTAATGTGGGGGAAGGTGCGTTAATGACAGAAAAAAAAGGTGCAGCGGGATGGAATGGACCACCCTTTTTTCATCCAGTACTACCTGCCCCACCTCCTCTCCTCCACCCTCCCACCTCCCTGCTTTCTTCCTCCGTCCCACCTCCCTGCGTCCCTTTGCCCTTCTAGATCCACCCCCCACCTCCTCTCCTCTGGGACGCATTCATCCAACCCTACCTCCCCCTTCAACCTGCCCCACCTACTCCTTCTCCCTGCACTTCCTCGGTGCCGCCTCTCTGCATTCTTCCACCCTCCCTTTACCAGGGAACTCTTTTCACACCCACTGAACCCTTTAGAAGGAGTTATACAAGGAAATTAACCAACTATTCAGTTTATGTGCCGAAAGCAGGACTCAAACCCAGGCCCCCAGTGCTGTAACTCATGTACTTAACCTCTAGGCCACTGCAGTTAGCTGGTATTCAGTGGAGCGGGGGGCCAGATGTTCTATCCTCATTTTCTTCAGTGAACATGTTTCACAATCTAAATGGGTATGCTCACATGGGCATGCAGAAGAAAGATATATATGCCCAAAAGCTGCTCACAGAAAGACAGCCACCAGTGGCTCAACTGATAAGTGCTTGGTCTTGGAATGCTGGGGACCTGAGTTCTAATCCAATGTCAGGACCCTCCTCTGCATGCTTTTAAATGTATATATTTTTTTTTATCGAAAATGGGTATGCATTGCCCTGCGTGATCAGCCAAAAGTTAATGCCCCTTCAATACCTGCATTACTACTAACAGTTGCGCCTTTGTTTTCTGCACTCTGGCCTTGGTAACACCCATACAAAAGCTTGTCTCTATGTCCCAAACTGACTGGAAAAAACGAGGGGAAAAAGTGTAATTTACGGGTCATGGTTGATACGATATTTGCACAGGGATTCAAACAGGACACATTCTCGAGGCGCTGTGAGGTGACCACCACAAGTCATGCAGAATAAAGATATATACGCCCAAAAGCTGTTTTTAGCTAGACAATCCTGGTAACGCCTCTGGTGCCTCCCAACTCAACAACCCAATCACCCCTCCGGCCCTTCTTACTCGTCTCACAGCACCTCCAATAAGTGAGGAATGCATCTTTTGTTGGTAGATTTCCTTCATGAGGCTTAGCTAGGCCTGCATTCCTTTTCAAAGGGCCATAGAAGAGAGCAAAAAAGGAGAAGGCATAATAGAGCGGGAAGTAGGTGGAAGATGAGTGGTCAGGGGCGTTGGCAGTAATAGAAACAGGGCCTGGCCTGGCAGAGAGTTAGAAGTTAGGGAACACAACAATGAGCGAGGGACAAGGAAAGATGTCTCAGGCATGCAGCTCTCTGAGTCTTCCCCACTGTGCCTGCAGAAAGAGACGTCCTATTCCTAGCTCTCTCCCGGATGGATACATTTGCCTGGAGAGCCCAGAACTCATGTCAGTTGGCCCGAGGCTAAACAGAGGGCAACTGAGCAGGCACACCCCTTCATTTTACTATTCTCCCGGGGTGGCTTCTGGGAGGAAAAAGGCATCAGTATTCCACCAAGATCATCTTCACCTAAGCCACCGTCACTAAGATTTACAACAAAGCAGGCTGTGACACTTTCTGGGGCCTAGGTGGCCAGGCCTACATGGAAGAGCACAGATCCTAACCCTAAGTTGTGTGGGTGGCTGCACCAGTGGGGCCGCATAGGACATAGGGCTGTGCCCGTAAGGGCTGTGGTCGCGTTTGGGAGCGTTAGGGACGCGTGGAGGACGCAGGGCGCAGACCTCTGTCCGTTTCCCGCCAGGATTAGCCCCTTAATGTCAGTGTTGGAGCCAGACATTCCAAAATTGAGGAAGTTAAAGGCAGAAAGCAGCCCTCTCACCCCCAAGGCAAGGAGTGGGAAAGGCTTGTTACATCAAGAGTCTTTCAAATCTTTCACTTTTGAGAGCAGAGTGTTTACATTTAAAAATCATTAACAAGCAGCAATAAGAAAGCGTACAGTAGCACAGGACAGAACACTGCCCTGCCCATATCAATACACCCCAATGACAAAGGCAAAGATTTAACTGACTTGCTTAGCTATTAGCGGCTCACACCTCTCTATGATTATCATCTTTCCATTAAGCAAAACATCCTCTGAATTGGGGTGAAAGATAGTTCTGATGTGCCAAAGGAAGGCAACATGGAAATTCAGTTTCCTGCTATCAGAGGAAGGAGGGTCGACAGCCCAATGGGTTAACGCACCAACTGTAGCCTTCAATGTGTAGCCTGCAGGCGACACATTCAGCTGCTGGTGAGATGCTGATACAGGTTTGCTTGCTATGCAGGGGCCGGTGGTCATCTCACAGTGCCTCGAGAAGGTGTCCTGTTTGAATCCCTGTGCAAATATCGTATCAACCATGACCCGTAAATTACACTTTTTCCCCTCGTTTTTTCCAGTCAGTTTGGGACAGAGAGACCAGCTTTTGCATGGGTGTTACCAAGGCCAGAGTGCAGAAAACAAAAGCGCAACTGTTAGTAGCAATGCAGGTATTGAAGGGGCATTAACTGTTGGCTGATCGCACAGGGCAATGCATACCCATTTTCAATAAAAAAAAATAATAATAATAATAGTCACAAGCACGCCAAGGAGGTTGCGGAGATTGGATTAGAACTCAGGTCCCCAGCATTCCAAGACCAAGCACTTACCAGTTGAGCCACTGGCGACTGCACTTCTGAGAATAGCTTTTGGGCGTATGTATCTTTCTTCTGAAAGCCCTGGTGAGCATACCCATTTGCATTGTGAATCATGTTCACGGAAGAAAATGAGGATGGAACATCTGGCCCCCGCTCCAATAGATATTAGCTAACTGCAGTTGCCTAGAGGTTAAGTGCTTGTGTTACAGCGCTGGGGGCCTGGGATCGAGTCCTGCTTTCGGCACATAAACATAATAGTTGGGTGGGTAATGTCCTTGTATGATTGCAGTACCCACATGCCTCCTAAAAGGTTCAATGGGTATGAAAAGAGTTCCCTGGTAAGAAAGCAAGGAGGCGTGCAGGACAAAGGAGGAGGTGGGGCAGGCTAAAGGGGGAGGTTGTGCTGGATGAATGGGTACCTGGGGAGAGGAAGAGGGGCTGGGGGGGGGTAGGTCTAGAGGGGCCTGGGGATGTAGGATAAAGGGGGCCCTGTGGAGACAGGGAATAAGTTGGCCCGGGTGGGGTGTGTAAAGGAGGGTGCTAATGTGGGGGAAGGTGCGTTAATGACAGAAAAAAAAGGTGCAGCGGGATGGAATGGACCACCCTTTTTTCATCCAGTACTACCTGCCCCACCTCCTCTCCTCCACCGTCCCACCTCCCTGCTTTCTTCCTCCGTCCCACCTCCCTGCGTCCCTTTGCCCTTCTAGATCCACCCCCCACCTCCTCTCCTCTGGGACGCATTCATCCAACCCTACCTCCCCCTTCAACCTGCCCCACCTACTCCTTCTCCCTGCACTTCCTCGGTGCCGCCTCTCTGCATTCTTCCACCCTCCCTTTACCAGGGAACTCTTTTCACACCCACTGAACCTTTTAGAAGGAGTTATACAAGGAAATTAACCAACTATTCAGTTTATGTGCCGAAAGCAGGACTCAAACCCAGGCCCCCAGTGCTGTAACTCATGTACTTAACCTCTAGGCCACTGCAGTTAGCTGGTATTCAGTGGAGCGGGGGGCCAGATGTTCTATCCTCATTTTCTTCAGTGAACATGTTTCACAATCTAAATGGGTATGCTCACATGGGCATGCAGAAGAAAGATATATATGCCCAAAAGCTGCTCACAGAAAGACAGCCACCAGTGGCTCAACTGATAAGTGCTTGGTCTTGGAATGCTGGGGACCTGAGTTCTAATCCAATGTCAGGACCCTCCTCTGCATGCTTTTAAATGTATATATTTTTTTTTATCGAAAATGGGTATGCATTGCCCTGCGTGATCAGCCAAAAGTTAATGCCCCTTCAATACCTGCATTACTACTAACAGTTGCGCCTTTGTTTTCTGCACTCTGGCCTTGGTAACACCCATACAAAAGCTTGTCTCTATGTCCCAAACTGACTGGAAAAAACGAGGGGAAAAAGTGTAATTTACGGGTCATGGTTGATACGATATTTGCACAGGGATTCAAACAGGACACATTCTCGAGGCGCTGTGAGGTGACCACCACAAGTCATGCAGAATAAAGATATATACGCCCAAAAGCTGTTTTTAGCTAGACAATCCTGGTAACGCCTCTGGTGCCTCCCAACTCAACAACCCAATCACCCCTCCGGCCCTTCTTACTCGTCTCACAGCACCTCCAATAAGTGAGGAATGCATCTTTTGTTGGTAGATTTCCTTCATGAGGCTTAGCTAGGCCTGCATTCCTTTTCAAAGGGCCATAGAAGAGAGCAAAAAAGGAGAAGGCATAATAGAGCGGGAAGTAGGTGGAAGATGAGTGGTCAGGGGCGTTGGCAGTAATAGAAACAGGGCCTGGCCTGGCAGAGAGTTAGAAGTTAGGGAACACAACAATGAGCGAGGGACAAGGAAAGATGTCTCAGGCATGCAGCTCTCTGAGTCTTCCCCACTGTGCCTGCAGAAAGAGACGTCCTATTCCTAGCTCTCTCCCGGATGGATACATTTGCCTGGAGAGCCCAGAACTCATGTCAGTTGGCCCGAGGCTAAACAGAGGGCAACTGAGCAGGCACACCCCTTCATTTTACTATTCTCCCGGGGTGGCTTCTGGGAGGAAAAAGGCATCAGTATTCCACCAAGATCATCTTCACCTAAGCCACCGTCACTAAGATTTACAACAAAGCAGGCTGTGACACTTTCTGGGGCCTAGGTGGCCAGGCCTACATGGAAGAGCACAGATCCTAACCCTAAGTTGTGTGGGTGGCTGCACCAGTGGGGCCGCATAGGACATAGGGCTGTGCCCGTAAGGGCTGTGGTCGCGTTTGGGAGCGTTAGGGACGCGTGGAGGACGCAGGGCGCAGACCTCTGTCCGTTTCCCGCCAGGATTAGCCCCTTAATGTCAGTGTTGGAGCCAGACATTCCAAAATTGAGGAAGTTAAAGGCAGAAAGCAGCCCTCTCACCCCCAAGGCAAGGAGTGGGAAAGGCTTGTTACATCAAGAGTCTTTCAAATCTTTCACTTTTGAGAGCAGAGTGTTTACATTTAAAAATCATTAACAAGCAGCAATAAGAAAGCGTACAGTAGCACAGGACAGAACACTGCCCTGCCCATATCAATACACCCCAATGACAAAGGCAAAGATTTAACTGACTTGCTTAGCTATTAGCGACTCACACCTCTCTATGATTATCATCTTTCCATTAAGCAAAACATCCTCTGAATTGGGGTGAAAGATAGTTCTGATGTGCCAAAGGAAGGCAACATGGAAATTCAGTTTCCTGCTATCAGAGGAAGGAGGGTCGACAGCCCAATGGGTTAACGCACCAACTGTAGCCTTCAATGTGTAGCCTGCAGGCGACACATTCAGCTGCTGGTGAGATGCTGATACAGGTTTGCTTGCTATGCAGGGGCCGGTGGTCATCTCACAGTGCCTCGAGAAGGTGTCCTGTTTGAATCCCTGTGCAAATATCGTATCAACCATGACCCGTAAATTACACTTTTTCCCCTCGTTTTTTCCAGTCAGTTTGGGACAGAGAGACCAGCTTTTGCATGGGTGTTACCAAGGCCAGAGTGCAGAAAGCAAAAGCGCAACTGTTAGTAGCAATGCAGGTATTGAAGGGGCATTAACTGTTGGCTGATCGCACAGGGCAATGCATACCCATTTTCAATAAAAAAAAATAATAATAATAATAGTCACAAGCACGCCAAGGAGGTTGCGGAGATTGGATTAGAACTCAGGTCCCCAGCATTCCAAGACCAAGCACTTACCAGTTGAGCCACTGGCGACTGCACTTCTGAGAATAGCTTTTGGGCGTATGTATCTTTCTTCTGAAAGCCCCGGTGAGCATACCCATTTGCATTGTGAATCATGTTCACGGAAGAAAATGAGGATGGAACATCTGGCCCCCGCTCCAATAGATATTAGCTAACTGCAGTTGCCTAGAGGTTAAGTGCTTGTGTTACAGCGCTGGGGGCCTGGGATCGAGTCCTGCTTTCGGCACATAAACATAATAGTTGGGTGGGTAATGTCCTTGTATGATTGCAGTACCCACATGCCTCCTAAAAGGTTCAATGGGTATGAAAAGAGTTCCCTGGTAAGAAAGCAAGGAGGCGTGCAGGACAAAGGAGGAGGTGGGGCAGGCTAAAGGGGGAGGTTGTGCTGGATGAATGGGTACCTGGGGAGAGGAAGAGGGGCTGGGTGATAGGGGGGGGGTAGGTCTAGAGGGGCCTGGGGATGTAGGATAAAGGGGGCCCTGTGGAGACAGGGAATAAGTTGGCCCGGGTGGGGTGTGTAAAGGAGGGTGCTAATGTGGGGGAAGGTGCGTTAATGACAGAAAAAAAAGGTGCAGCGGGATGGAATGGACCACCCTTTTTTCATCCAGTACTACCTGCCCCACCTCCTCTCCTCCACCGTCCCACCTCCCTGCTTTCTTCCTCCGTCCCACCTCCCTGCGTCCCTTTGCCCTTCTAGATCCACCCCCCACCTCCTCTCCTCTGGGACGCATTCATCCAACCCTACCTCCCCCTTCAACCTGCCCCACCTACTCCTTCTCCCTGCACTTCCTCGGTGCCGCCTCTCTGCATTCTTCCACCCTCCCTTTACCAGGGAACTCTTTTCACACCCACTGAACCCTTTAGAAGGAGTTATACAAGGAAATTAACCAACTATTCAGTTTATGTGCCGAAAGCAGGACTCAAACCCAGGCCCCCAGTGCTGTAACTCATGTACTTAACCTCTAGGCCACTGCAGTTAGCTGGTATTCAGTGGAGCGGGGGGGCCAGATGTTCTATCCTCATTTTCTTCAGTGAACATGTTTCACAATCTAAATGGGTATGCTCACATGGGCATGCAGAAGAAAGATATATATGCCCAAAAGCTGCTCACAGAAAGACAGCCACCAGTGGCTCAACTGATAAGTGCTTGGTCTTGGAATGCTGGGGACCTGAGTTCTAATCCAATGTCAGGACCCTCCTCTGCATGCTTTTAAATGTATATATTTTTTTTTATCGAAAATGGGTATGCATTGCCCTGCGTGATCAGCCAAAAGTTAATGCCCCTTCAATACCTGCATTACTACTAACAGTTGCGCCTTTGTTTTCTGCACTCTGGCCTTGGTAACACCCATACAAAAGCTTGTCTCTATGTCCCAAACTGACTGGAAAAAACGAGGGGAAAAAGTGTAATTTACGGGTCATGGTTGATACGATATTTGCTCAGGGATTCAAACAGGACACATTCTCGAGGCGCTGTGAGGTGACCACCACAAGTCATGCAGAATAAAGATATATACGCCCAAAAGCTGTTTTTAGCTAGACAATCCTGGTAACGCCTCTGGTGCCTCCCAACTCAACAACCCAATCACCCCTCCGGCCCTTCTTACTCGTCTCACAGCACCTCCAATAAGTGAGGAATGCATCTTTTGTTGGTAGATTTCCTTCATGAGGCTTAGCTAGGCCTGCATTCCTTTTCAAAGGGCCATAGAAGAGAGCAAAAAAGGAGAAGGCATAATAGAGCGGGAAGTAGGTGGAAGATGAGTGGTCAGGGGCGTTGGCAGTAATAGAAACAGGGCCTGGCCTGGCAGAGAGTTAGAAGTTAGGGAACACAACAATGAGCGAGGGACAAGGAAAGATGTCTCAGGCATGCAGCTCTCTGAGTCTTCCCCACTGTGCCTGCAGAAAGAGACGTCCTATTCCTAGCTCTCTCCCGGATGGATACATTTGCCTGGAGAGCCCAGAACTCATGTCAGTTGGCCCGAGGCTAAACAGAGGGCAAATGAGCAGGCACACCCCTTCATTTTACTATTCTCCCGGGGTGGCTTCTGGGAGGAAAAAGGCATCAGTATTCCACCAAGATCATCTTCACCTAAGCCACCGTCACTAAGATTTACAACAAAGCAGGCTGTGACACTTTCTGGGGCCTAGGTGGCCAGGCCTACATGGAAGAGCACAGATCCTAACCCTAAGTTGTGTGGGTGGCTGCACCAGTGGGGCCGCATAGGACATAGGGCTGTGCCCGTAAGGGCTGTGGTCGCGTTTGGGAGCGTTAGGGACGCGTGGAGGACGCAGGGCGCAGACCTCTGTCCGTTTCCCGCCAGGATTAGCCCCTTAATGTCAGTGTTGGAGCCAGACATTCCAAAATTGAGGAAGTTAAAGGCAGAAAGCAGCCCTCTCACCCCCAAGGCAAGGAGTGGGAAAGGCTTGTTACATCAAGAGTCTTTCAAATCTTTCACTTTTGAGAGCAGAGTGTTTACATTTAAAAATCATTAACAAGCAGCAATAAGAAAGCGTACAGTAGCACAGGACAGAACACTGCCCTGCCCATATCAATACACCCCAATGACAAAGGCAAAGATTTAACTGACTTGCTTAGCTATTAGCGGCTCACACCTCTCTATGATTATCATCTTTCCATTAAGCAAAACATCCTCTGAATTGGGGTGAAAGATAGTTCTGATGTGCCAAAGGAAGGCAACATGGAAATTCAGTTTCCTGCTATCAGAGGAAGGAGGGTCGACAGCCCAATGGGTTAACGCACCAACTGTAGCCTTCAATGTGTAGCCTGCAGGCGACACATTCAGCTGCTGGTGAGATGCTGATACAGGTTTGCTTGCTATGCAGGGGCCGGTGGTCATCTCACAGTGCCTCGAGAAGGTGTCCTGTTTGAATCCCTGTGCAAATATCGTATCAACCATGACCCGTAAATTACACTTTTTCCCCTCGTTTTTTCCAGTCAGTTTGGGACAGAGAGACCAGCTTTTGCATGGGTGTTACCAAGGCCAGAGTGCAGAAAACAAAAGCGCAACTGTTAGTAGCAATGCAGGTATTGAAGGGGCATTAACTGTTGGCTGATCGCACAGGGCAATGCATACCCATTTTCAATAAAAAAAAATAATAATAATAATAGTCACAAGCACGCCAAGGAGGTTGCGGAGATTGGATTAGAACTCAGGTCCCCAGCATTCCAAGACCAAGCACTTACCAGTTGAGCCACTGGCGACTGCACTTCTGAGAATAGCTTTTGGGCGTATGTATCTTTCTTCTGAAAGCCCCGGTGAGCATACCCATTTGCATTGTGAATCATGTTCACGGAAGAAAATGAGGATGGAACATCTGGCCCCCGCTCCAATAGATATTAGCTAACTGCAGTTGCCTAGAGGTTAAGTGCTTGTGTTACAGCGCTGGGGGCCTGGGATCGAGTCCTGCTTTCGGCACATAAACATAATAGTTGGGTGGGTAATGTCCTTGTATGATTGCAGTACCCACATGCCTCCTAAAAGGTTCAATGGGTATGAAAAGAGTTCCCTGGTAAGAAAGCAAGGAGGCGTGCAGGACAAAGGAGGAGGTGGGGCAGGCTAAAGGGGGAGGTTGTGCTGGATGAATGGGTACCTGGGGAGAGGAAGAGGGGCTGGGTGATGGGGGGGGGGGGGTAGGTCTAGAGGAGCCTGGGGATGTAGGATAAAGGGGGCCCTGTGGAGACAGGGAATAAGTTGGCCCGGGTGGGGTGTGTAAAGGAGGGTGCTAATGTGGGGGAAGGTGCGTTAATGACAGAAAAAAAAGGTGCAGCGGGATGGAATGGACCACCCTTTTTTCATCCAGTACTACCTGCCCCACCTCCTCTCCTCCACCGTCCCACCTCCCTGCTTTCTTCCTCCGTCCCACCTCCCTGCGTCCCTTTGCCCTTCTAGATCCACCCCCCACCTCCTCTCCTCTGGGACGCATTCATCCAACCCTACCTCCCCCTTCAACCTGCCCCACCTACTCCTTCTCCCTGCACTTCCTCGGTGCCGCCTCTCTGCATTCTTCCACCCTCCCTTTACCAGGGAACTCTTTTCACACCCACTGAACCCTTTAGAAGGAGTTATACAAGGAAATTAACCAACTATTCAGTTTATGTGCCGAAAGCAGGACTCAAACCCAGGCCCCCAGTGCTGTAACTCATGTACTTAACCTCTAGGCCACTGCAGTTAGCTGGTATTCAGTGGAGCGGGGGGCCAGATGTTCTATCCTCATTTTCTTCAGTGAACATGTTTCACAATCTAAATGGGTATGCTCACATGGGCATGCAGAAGAAAGATATATATGCCCAAAAGCTGCTCACAGAAAGACAGCCACCAGTGGCTCAACTGATAAGTGCTTGGTCTTGGAATGCTGGGGACCTGAGTTCTAATCCAATGTCAGGACCCTCCTCTGCATGCTTTTAAATGTATATATTTTTTTTTATCGAAAATGGGTATGCATTGCCCTGCGTGATCAGCCAAAAGTTAATGCCCCTTCAATACCTGCATTACTACTAACAGTTGCGCCTTTGTTTTCTGCACTCTGGCCTTGGTAACACCCATACAAAAGCTTGTCTCTATGTCCCAAACTGACTGGAAAAAACGAGGGGAAAAAGTGTAATTTACGGGTCATGGTTGATACGATATTTGCACAGGGATTCAAACAGGACACATTCTCGAGGCGCTGTGAGGTGACCACCACAAGTCATGCAGAATAAAGATATATACGCCCAAAAGCTGTTTTTAGCTAGACAATCCTGGTAACGCCTCTGGTGCCTCCCAACTCAACAACCCAATCACCCCTCCGGCCCTTCTTACTCGTCTCACAGCACCTCCAATAAGTGAGGAATGCATCTTTTGTTGGTAGATTTCCTTCATGAGGCTTAGCTAGGCCTGCATTCCTTTTCAAAGGGCCATAGAAGAGAGCAAAAAAGGAGAAGGCATAATAGAGCGGGAAGTAGGTGGAAGATGAGTGGTCAGGGGCGTTGGCAGTAATAGAAACAGGGCCTGGCCTGGCAGAGAGTTAGAAGTTAGGGAACACAACAATGAGCGAGGGACAAGGAAAGATGTCTCAGGCATGCAGCTCTCTGAGTCTTCCCCACTGTGCCTGCAGAAAGAGACGTCCTATTCCTAGCTCTCTCCCGGATGGATACATTTGCCTGGAGAGCCCAGAACTCATGTCAGTTGGCCCGAGGCTAAACAGAGGGCAAATGAGCAGGCACACCCCTTCATTTTACTATTCTCCCGGGGTGGCTTCTGGGAGGAAAAAGGCATCAGTATTCCACCAAGATCATCTTCACCTAAGCCACCGTCACTAAGATTTACAACAAAGCAGGCTGTGACACTTTCTGGGGCCTAGGTGGCCAGGCCTACATGGAAGAGCACAGATCCTAACCCTAAGTTGTGTGGGTGGCTGCACCAGTGGGGCCGCATAGGACATAGGGCTGTGCCCGTAAGGGCTGTGGTCGCGTTTGGGAGCGTTAGGGACGCGTGGAGGACGCAGGGCGCAGACCTCTGTCCGTTTCCCGCCAGGATTAGCCCCTTAATGTCAGTGTTGGAGCCAGACATTCCAAAATTGAGGAAGTTAAAGGCAGAAAGCAGCCCTCTCACCCCCAAGGCAAGGAGTGGGAAAGGCTTGTTACATCAAGAGTCTTTCAAATCTTTCACTTTTGAGAGCAGAGTGTTTACATTTAAAAATCATTAACAAGCAGCAATAAGAAAGCGTACAGTAGCACAGGACAGAACACTGCCCTGCCCATATCAATACACCCCAATGACAAAGGCAAAGATTTAACTGACTTGCTTAGCTATTAGCGGCTCACACCTCTCTATGATTATCATCTTTCCATTAAGCAAAACATCCTCTGAATTGGGGTGAAAGATAGTTCTGATGTGCCAAAGGAAGGCAACATGGAAATTCAGTTTCCTGCTATCAGAGGAAGGAGGGTCGACAGCCCAATGGGTTAACGCACCAACTGTAGCCTTCAATGTGTAGCCTGCAGGCGACACATTCAGCTGCTGGTGAGATGCTGATACAGGTTTGCTTGCTATGCAGGGGCCGGTGGTCATCTCACAGTGCCTCGAGAAGGTGTCCTGTTTGAATCCCTGTGCAAATATCGTATCAACCATGACCCGTAAATTACACTTTTTCCCCTCGTTTTTTCCAGTCAGTTTGGGACAGAGAGACCAGCTTTTGCATGGGTGTTACCAAGGCCAGAGTGCAGAAAACAAAAGCGCAACTGTTAGTAGCAATGCAGGTATTGAAGGGGCATTAACTGTTGGCTGATCGCACAGGGCAATGCATACCCATTTTCAATAAAAAAAAATAATAATAATAATAGTCACAAGCACGCCAAGGAGGTTGCGGAGATTGGATTAGAACTCAGGTCCCCAGCATTCCAAGACCAAGCACTTACCAGTTGAGCCACTGGCGACTGCACTTCTGAGAATAGCTTTTGGGCGTATGTATCTTTCTTCTGAAAGCCCCGGTGAGCATACCCATTTGCATTGTGAATCATGTTCACGGAAGAAAATGAGGATGGAACATCTGGCCCCCGCTCCAATAGATATTAGCTAACTGCAGTTGCCTAGAGGTTAAGTGCTTGTGTTACAGCGCTGGGGGCCTGGGATCGAGTCCTGCTTTCGGCACATAAACATAATAGTTGGGTGGGTAATGTCCTTGTATGATTGCAGTACCCACATGCCTCCTAAAAGGTTCAATGGGTATGAAAAGAGTTCCCTGGTAAGAAAGCAAGGAGGCGTGCAGGACAAAGGAGGAGGTGGGGCAGGCTAAAGGGGGAGGTTGTGCTGGATGAATGGGTACCTGGGGAGAGGAAGAGGGGCTGGGGGGGGGTAGGTCTAGAGGGGCCTGGGGATGTAGGATAAAGGGGGCCCTGTGGAGACAGGGAATAAGTTGGCCCGGGTGGGGTGTGTAAAGGAGGGTGCTAATGTGGGGGAAGGTGCGTTAATGACAGAAAAAAAAGGTGCAGCGGGATGGAATGGACCACCCTTTTTTCATCCAGTACTACCTGCCCCACCTCCTCTCCTCCACCGTCCCACCTCCCTGCTTTCTTCCTCCGTCCCACCTCCCTGCGTCCCTTTGCCCTTCTAGATCCACCCCCCACCTCCTCTCCTCTGGGACGCATTCATCCAACCCTACCTCCCCCTTCAACCTGCCCCACCTACTCCTTCTCCCTGCACTTCCTCGGTGCCGCCTCTCTGCATTCTTCCACCCTCCCTTTACCAGGGAACTCTTTTCACACCCACTGAACCCTTTAGAAGGAGTTATACAAGGAAATTAACCAACTATTCAGTTTATGTGCCGAAAGCAGGACTCAAACCCAGGCCCCCAGTGCTGTAACTCATGTACTTAACCTCTAGGCCACTGCAGTTAGCTGGTATTCAGTGGAGCGGGGGGCCAGATGTTCTATCCTCATTTTCTTCAGTGAACATGTTTCACAATCTAAATGGGTATGCTCACATGGGCATGCAGAAGAAAGATATATATGCCCAAAAGCTGCTCACAGAAAGACAGCCACCAGTGGCTCAACTGATAAGTGCTTGGTCTTGGAATGCTGGGGACCTGAGTTCTAATCCAATGTCAGGACCCTCCTCTGCATGCTTTTAAATGTATATATTTTTTTTTATCGAAAATGGGTATGCATTGCCCTGCGTGATCAGCCAAAAGTTAATGCCCCTTCAATACCTGCATTACTACTAACAGTTGCGCCTTTGTTTTCTGCACTCTGGCCTTGGTAACACCCATACAAAAGCTTGTCTCTATGTCCCAAACTGACTGGAAAAAACGAGGGGAAAAAGTGTAATTTACGGGTCATGGTTGATACGATATTTGCACAGGGATTCAAACAGGACACATTCTCGAGGCGCTGTGAGGTGACCACCACAAGTCATGCAGAATAAAGATATATACGCCCAAAAGCTGTTTTTAGCTAGACAATCCTGGTAACGCCTCTGGTGCCTCCCAACTCAACAACCCAATCACCCCTCCGGCCCTTCTTACTCGTCTCACAGCACCTCCAATAAGTGAGGAATGCATCTTTTGTTGGTAGATTTCCTTCATGAGGCTTAGCTAGGCCTGCATTCCTTTTCAAAGGGCCATAGAAGAGAGCAAAAAAGGAGAAGGCATAATAGAGCGGGAAGTAGGTGGAAGATGAGTGGTCAGGGGCGTTGGCAGTAATAGAAACAGGGCCTGGCCTGGCAGAGAGTTAGAAGTTAGGGAACACAACAATGAGCGAGGGACAAGGAAAGATGTCTCAGGCATGCAGCTCTCTGAGTCTTCCCCACTGTGCCTGCAGAAAGAGACGTCCTATTCCTAGCTCTCTCCCGGATGGATACATTTGCCTGGAGAGCCCAGAACTCATGTCAGTTGGCCCGAGGCTAAACAGAGGGCAACTGAGCAGGCACACCCCTTCATTTTACTATTCTCCCGGGGTGGCTTCTGGGAGGAAAAAGGCATCAGTATTCCACCAAGATCATCTTCACCTAAGCCACCGTCACTAAGATTTACAACAAAGCAGGCTGTGACACTTTCTGGGGCCTAGGTGGCCAGGCCTACATGGAAGAGCACAGATCCTAACCCTAAGTTGTGTGGGTGGCTGCACCAGTGGGGCCGCATAGGACATAGGGCTGTGCCCGTAAGGGCTGTGGTCGCGTTTGGGAGCGTTAGGGACGCGTGGAGGACGCAGGGCGCAGACCTCTGTCCGTTTCCCGCCAGGATTAGCCCCTTAATGTCAGTGTTGGAGCCAGACATTCCAAAATTGAGGAAGTTAAAGGCAGAAAGCAGCCCTCTCACCCCCAAGGCAAGGAGTGGGAAAGGCTTGTTACATCAAGAGTCTTTCAAATCTTTCACTTTTGAGAGCAGAGTGTTTACATTTAAAAATCATTAACAAGCAGCAATAAGAAAGCGTACAGTAGCACAGGACAGAACACTGCCCTGCCCATATCAATACACCCCAATGACAAAGGCAAAGATTTAACTGACTTGCTTAGCTATTAGCGGCTCACACCTCTCTATGATTATCATCTTTCCATTAAGCAAAACATCCTCTGAATTGGGGTGAAAGATAGTTCTGATGTGCCAAAGGAAGGCAACATGGAAATTCAGTTTCCTGCTATCAGAGGAAGGAGGGTCGACAGCCCAATGGGTTAACGCACCAACTGTAGCCTTCAATGTGTAGCCTGCAGGCGACACATTCAGCTGCTGGTGAGATGCTGATACAGGTTTGCTTGCTATGCAGGGGCCGGTGGTCATCTCACAGTGCCTCGAGAAGGTGTCCTGTTTGAATCCCTGTGCAAATATCGTATCAACCATGACCCGTAAATTACACTTTTTCCCCTCGTTTTTTCCAGTCAGTTTGGGACAGAGAGACCAGCTTTTGCATGGGTGTTACCAAGGCCAGAGTGCAGAAAACAAAAGCGCAACTGTTAGTAGCAATGCAGGTATTGAAGGGGCATTAACTGTTGGCTGATCGCACAGGGCAATGCATACCCATTTTCAATAAAAAAAAATAATAATAATAATAGTCACAAGCACGCCAAGGAGGTTGCAGAGATTGGATTAGAACTCAGGTCCCCAGCATTCCAAGACCAAGCACTTACCAGTTGAGCCACTGGCGACTGCACTTCTGAGAATAGCTTTTGGGCGTATGTATCTTTCTTCTGAAAGCCCTGGTGAGCATACCCATTTGCATTGTGAATCATGTTCACGGAAGAAAATGAGGATGGAACATCTGGCCCCCGCTCCAATAGATATTAGCTAACTGCAGTTGCCTAGAGGTTAAGTGCTTGTGTTACAGCGCTGGGGGCCTGGGATCGAGTCCTGCTTTCGGCACATAAACATAATAGTTGGGTGGGTAATGTCCTTGTATGATTGCAGTACCCACATGCCTCCTAAAAGGTTCAATGGGTATGAAAAGAGTTCCCTGGTAAGAAAGCAAGGAGGCGTGCAGGACAAAGGAGGAGGTGGGGCAGGCTAAAGGGGGAGGTTGTGCTGGATGAATGGGTACCTGGGGAGAGGAAGAGGGGCTGGGGGGGGGTAGGTCTAGAGGGGCCTGGGGATGTAGGATAAAGGGGGCCCTGTGGAGACAGGGAATAAGTTGGCCCGGGTGGGGTGTGTAAAGGAGGGTGCTAATGTGGGGGAAGGTGCGTTAATGACAGAAAAAAAAGGTGCAGCGGGATGGAATGGACCACCCTTTTTTCATCCAGTACTACCTGCCCCACCTCCTCTCCTCCACCCTCCCACCTCCCTGCTTTCTTCCTCCGTCCCACCTCCCTGCGTCCCTTTGCCCTTCTAGATCCACCCCCCACCTCCTCTCCTCTGGGACGCATTCATCCAACCCTACCTCCCCCTTCAACCTGCCCCACCTACTCCTTCTCCCTGCACTTCCTCGGTGCCGCCTCTCTGCATTCTTCCACCCTCCCTTTACCAGGGAACTCTTTTCACACCCACTGAACCCTTTAGAAGGAGTTATACAAGGAAATTAACCAACTATTCAGTTTATGTGCCGAAAGCAGGACTCAAACCCAGGCCCCCAGTGCTGTAACTCATGTACTTAACCTCTAGGCCACTGCAGTTAGCTGGTATTCAGTGGAGCGGGGGGCCAGATGTTCTATCCTCATTTTCTTCAGTGAACATGTTTCACAATCTAAATGGGTATGCTCACATGGGCATGCAGAAGAAAGATATATATGCCCAAAAGCTGCTCACAGAAAGACAGCCACCAGTGGCTCAACTGATAAGTGCTTGGTCTTGGAATGCTGGGGACCTGAGTTCTAATCCAATGTCAGGACCCTCCTCTGCATGCTTTTAAATGTATATATTTTTTTTTATCGAAAATGGGTATGCATTGCCCTGCGTGATCAGCCAAAAGTTAATGCCCCTTCAATACCTGCATTACTACTAACAGTTGCGCCTTTGTTTTCTGCACTCTGGCCTTGGTAACACCCATACAAAAGCTTGTCTCTATGTCCCAAACTGACTGGAAAAAACGAGGGGAAAAAGTGTAATTTACGGGTCATGGTTGATACGATATTTGCACAGGGATTCAAACAGGACACATTCTCGAGGCGCTGTGAGGTGACCACCACAAGTCATGCAGAATAAAGATATATACGCCCAAAAGCTGTTTTTAGCTAGACAATCCTGGTAACGCCTCTGGTGCCTCCCAACTCAACAACCCAATCACCCCTCCGGCCCTTCTTACTCGTCTCACAGCACCTCCAATAAGTGAGGAATGCATCTTTTGTTGGTAGATTTCCTTCATGAGGCTTAGCTAGGCCTGCATTCCTTTTCAAAGGGCCATAGAAGAGAGCAAAAAAGGAGAAGGCATAATAGAGCGGGAAGTAGGTGGAAGATGAGTGGTCAGGGGCGTTGGCAGTAATAGAAACAGGGCCTGGCCTGGCAGAGAGTTAGAAGTTAGGGAACACAACAATGAGCGAGGGACAAGGAAAGATGTCTCAGGCATGCAGCTCTCTGAGTCTTCCCCACTGTGCCTGCAGAAAGAGACGTCCTATTCCTAGCTCTCTCCCGGATGGATACATTTGCCTGGAGAGCCCAGAACTCATGTCAGTTGGCCCGAGGCTAAACAGAGGGCAACTGAGCAGGCACACCCCTTCATTTTACTATTCTCCCGGGGTGGCTTCTGGGAGGAAAAAGGCATCAGTATTCCACCAAGATCATCTTCACCTAAGCCACCGTCACTAAGATTTACAACAAAGCAGGCTGTGACACTTTCTGGGGCCTAGGTGGCCAGGCCTACATGGAAGAGCACAGATCCTAACCCTAAGTTGTGTGGGTGGCTGCACCAGTGGGGCCGCATAGGACATAGGGCTGTGCCCGTAAGGGCTGTGGTCGCGTTTGGGAGCGTTAGGGACGCGTGGAGGACGCAGGGCGCAGACCTCTGTCCGTTTCCCGCCAGGATTAGCCCCTTAATGTCAGTGTTGGAGCCAGACATTCCAAAATTGAGGAAGTTAAAGGCAGAAAGCAGCCCTCTCACCCCCAAGGCAAGGAGTGGGAAAGGCTTGTTACATCAAGAGTCTTTCAAATCTTTCACTTTTGAGAGCAGAGTGTTTACATTTAAAAATCATTAACAAGCAGCAATAAGAAAGCGTACAGTAGCACAGGACAGAACACTGCCCTGCCCATATCAATACACCCCAATGACAAAGGCAAAGATTTAACTGACTTGCTTAGCTATTAGCGGCTCACACCTCTCTATGATTATCATCTTTCCATTAAGCAAAACATCCTCTGAATTGGGGTGAAAGATAGTTCTGATGTGCCAAAGGAAGGCAACATGGAAATTCAGTTTCCTGCTATCAGAGGAAGGAGGGTCGACAGCCCAATGGGTTAACGCACCAACTGTAGCCTTCAATGTGTAGCCTGCAGGCGTCACATTCAGCTGCTGGTGAGATGCTGATACAGGTTTGCTTGCTATGCAGGGGCCGGTGGTCATCTCACAGTGCCTCGAGAAGGTGTCCTGTTTGAATCCCTGTGCAAATATCGTATCAACCATGACCCGTAAATTACACTTTTTCCCCTCGTTTTTTCCAGTCAGTTTGGGACAGAGAGACCAGCTTTTGCATGGGTGTTACCAAGGCCAGAGTGCAGAAAACAAAAGCGCAACTGTTAGTAGCAATGCAGGTATTGAAGGGGCATTAACTGTTGGCTGATCGCACAGGGCAATGCATACCCATTTTCAATAAAAAAAAATAATAATAATAATAGTCACAAGCACGCCAAGGAGGTTGCGGAGATTGGATTAGAACTCAGGTCCCCAGCATTCCAAGACCAAGCACTTACCAGTTGAGCCACTGGCGACTGCACTTCTGAGAATAGCTTTTGGGCGTATGTATCTTTCTTCTGAAAGCCCTGGTGAGCATACCCATTTGCATTGTGAATCATGTTCACGGAAGAAAATGAGGATGGAACATCTGGCCCCCGCTCCAATAGATATTAGCTAACTGCAGTTGCCTAGAGGTTAAGTGCTTGTGTTACAGCGCTGGGGGCCTGGGATCGAGTCCTGCTTTCGGCACATAAACATAATAGTTGGGTGGGTAATGTCCTTGTATGATTGCAGTACCCACATGCCTCCTAAAAGGTTCAATGGGTATGAAAAGAGTTCCCTGGTAAGAAAGCAAGGAGGCGTGCAGGACAAAGGAGGAGGTGGGGCAGGCTAAAGGGGGAGGTTGTGCTGGATGAATGGGTACCTGGGGAGAGGAAGAGGGGCTGGGGGGGGGTAGGTCTAGAGGGGCCTGGGGATGTAGGATAAAGGGGGCCCTGTGGAGACAGGGAATAAGTTGGCCCGGGTGGGGTGTGTAAAGGAGGGTGCTAATGTGGGGGAAGGTGCGTTAATGACAGAAAAAAAAGGTGCAGCGGGATGGAATGGACCACCCTTTTTTCATCCAGTACTACCTGCCCCACCTCCTCTCCTCCACCGTCCCACCTCCCTGCTTTCTTCCTCCGTCCCACCTCCCTGCGTCCCTTTGCCCTTCTAGATCCACCCCCCACCTCCGGGACGCATTCATCCAACCCTACCTCCCCCTTCAACCTGCCCCACCTACTCCTTCTCCCTGCACTTCCTCGGTGCCGCCTCTCTGCATTCTTCCACCCTCCCTTTACCAGGGAACTCTTTTCACACCCACTGAACCCTTTAGAAGGAGTTATACAAGGAAATTAACCAACTATTCAGTTTATGTGCAGAAAGCAGGACTCAAACCCAGGCCCCCAGTGCTGTAACTCATGTACTTAACCTCTAGGCCACTGCAGTTAGTTGGTATTCAGTGGAGCGGGGGGCCAGATGTTCTATCCTCATTTTCTTCAGTGAACATGTTTCACAATCTAAATGGGTATGCTCACATGGGCATGCAGAAGGAAGATATATATGCCCAAAAGCTGCTCACAGAAAGACAGCCACCAGTGGCTCAACTGATAAGTGCTTGGTCTTGGAATGCTGGGGACCTGAGTTCAAATCCAATGTCAGGACCCTCCTCTGCATGCTTTTAAATGTATATATTTTTTTTTATCGAAAATGGGTATGCATTGCCCTGCGTGATCAGCCAAAAGTTAATGCCCCTTCAATACCTGCATTACTACTAACAGTTGCGCCTTTGTTTTCTGCACTCTGGCCTTGGTAACACCCATACAAAAGCTTGTCTCTATGTCCCAAACTGACTGGAAAAAACGAGGGGAAAAAGTGTAATTTACGGGTCATGGTTGATACGATATTTGCACAGGGATTCAAACAGGACACATTCTCGAGGCGCTGTGAGGTGACCACCACAAGTCATGCAGAATAAAGATATATACGCCCAAAAGCTGTTTTTAGCTAGACAATCCTGGTAACGCCTCTGGTGCCTCCCAACTCAACAACCCAATCACCCCTCCGGCCCTTCTTACTCGTCTCACAGCACCTCCAATAAGTGAGGAATGCATCTTTTGTTGGTAGATTTCCTTCATGAGGCTTAGCTAGGCCTGCATTCCTTTTCAAAGGGCCATAGAAGAGAGCAAAAAAGGAGAAGGCATAATAGAGCGGGAAGTAGGTGGAAGATGAGTGGTCAGGGGCGTTGGCAGTAATAGAAACAGGGCCTGGCCTGGCAGAGAGTTAGAAGTTAGGGAACACAACAATGAGCGAGGGACAAGGAAAGATGTCTCAGGCATGCAGCTCTCTGAGTCTTCCCCACTGTGCCTGCAGAAAGAGACGTCCTATTCCTAGCTCTCTCCCGGATGGATACATTTGCCTGGAGAGCCCAGAACTCATGTCAGTTGGCCCGAGGCTAAACAGAGGGCAAATGAGCAGGCACACCCCTTCATTTTACTATTCTCCCGGGGTGGCTTCTGGGAGGAAAAAGGCATCAGTATTCCACCAAGATCATCTTCACCTAAGCCACCGTCACTAAGATTTACAACAAAGCAGGCTGTGACACTTTCTGGGGCCTAGGTGGCCAGGCCTACATGGAAGAGCACAGATCCTAACCCTAAGTTGTGTGGGTGGCTGCACCAGTGGGGCCGCATAGGACATAGGGCTGTGCCCGTAAGGGCTGTGGTCGCGTTTGGGAGCGTTAGGGACGCGTGGAGGACGCAGGGCGCAGACCTCTGTCCGTTTCCCGCCAGGATTAGCCCCTTAATGTCAGTGTTGGAGCCAGACATTCCAAAATTGAGGAAGTTAAAGGCAGAAAGCAGCCCTCTCACCCCCAAGGCAAGGAGTGGGAAAGGCTTGTTACATCAAGAGTCTTTCAAATCTTTCACTTTTGAGAGCAGAGTGTTTACATTTAAAAATCATTAACAAGCAGCAATAAGAAAGCGTACAGTAGCACAGGACAGAACACTGCCCTGCCCATATCAATACACCCCAATGACAAAGGCAAAGATTTAACTGACTTGCTTAGCTATTAGCGGCTCACACCTCTCTATGATTATCATCTTTCCGTTAAGCAAAACATCCTCTGAATTGGGGTGAAAGATAGTTCTGATGTGCCAAAGGAAGGCAACATGGAAATTCAGTTTCCTGCTATCAGAGGAAGGAGGGTCGACAGCCCAATGGGTTAACGCACCAACTGTAGCCTTCAATGTGTAGCCTGCAGGCGACACATTCAGCTGCTGGTGAGATGCTGATACAGGTTTGCTTGCTATGCAGGGGCCGGTGGTCATCTCACAGTGCCTCGAGAAGGTGTCCTGTTTGAATCCCTGTGCAAATATCGTATCAACCATGACCCGTAAATTACACTTTTTCCCCTCGTTTTTTCCAGTCAGTTTGGGACAGAGAGACCAGCTTTTGCATGGGTGTTACCAAGGCCAGAGTGCAGAAAACAAAAGCGCAACTGTTAGTAGCAATGCAGGTATTGAAGGGGCATTAACTGTTGGCTGATCGCACAGGGCAATGCATACCCATTTTCAATAAAAAAAAATAATAATAATAATAGTCACAAGCACGCCAAGGAGGTTGCGGAGATTGGATTAGAACTCAGGTCCCCAGCATTCCAAGACCAAGCACTTACCAGTTGAGCCACTGGCGACTGCACTTCTGAGAATAGCTTTTGGGCGTATGTATCTTTCTTCTGAAAGCCCCGGTGAGCATACCCATTTGCATTGTGAATCATGTTCACGGAAGAAAATGAGGATGGAACATCTGGCCCCCGCTCCAATAGATATTAGCTAACTGCAGTTGCCTAGAGGTTAAGTGCTTGTGTTACAGCGCTGGGGGCCTGGGATCGAGTCCTGCTTTCGGCACATAAACATAATAGTTGGGTGGGTAATGTCCTTGTATGATTGCAGTACCCACATGCCTCCTAAAAGGTTCAATGGGTATGAAAAGAGTTCCCTGGTAAGAAAGCAAGGAGGCGTGCAGGACAAAGGAGGAGGTGGGGCAGGCTAAAGGGGGAGGTTGTGCTGGATGAATGGGTACCTGGGGAGAGGAAGAGGGGCTGGGTGATGGGGGGGGGGTAGGTCTAGAGGAGCCTGGGGATGTAGGATAAAGGGGGCCCTGTGGAGACAGGGAATAAGTTGGCCCGGGTGGGGTGTGTAAAGGAGGGTGCTAATGTGGGGGAAGGTGCGTTAATGACAGGAAAAAAAAGGTGCAGCGGGATGGAATGGACCACCCTTTTTTCATCCAGTACTACCTGCCCCACCTCCTCTCCTCCACCGTCCCACCTCCCTGCTTTCTTCCTCCGTCCCACCTCCCTGCGTCCCTTTGCCCTTCTAGATCCACCCCCCACCTCCTCTCCTCTGGGACGCATTCATCCAACCCTACCTCCCCCTTCAACCTGCCCCACCTACTCCTTCTCCCTGCACTTCCTCGGTGCCGCCTCTCTGCATTCTTCCACCCTCCCTTTACCAGGGAACTCTTTTCACACCCACTGAACCCTTTAGAAGGAGTTATACAAGGAAATTAACCAACTATTCAGTTTATGTGCCAAAAGCAGGACTCAAACCCAGGCCCCCAGTGCTGTAACTCATGTACTTAACCTCTAGGCCACTGCAGTTAGCTGGTATTCAGTGGAGCGGGGGGGCCAGATGTTCTATCCTCATTTTCTTCAGTGAACATGTTTCACAATCTAAATGGGTATGCTCACATGGGCATGCAGAAGAAAGATATATATGCCCAAAAGCTGCTCACAGAAAGACAGCCACCAGTAGCTCAACTGATAAGTGCTTGGTCTTGGAATGCTGGGGACCTGAGTTCTAATCCAATGTCAGGACCCTCCTCTGCATGCTTTTAAATGTATATATTTTTTTTTATCGAAAATGGGTATGCATTGCCCTGCGTGATCAGCCAAAAGTTAATGCCCCTTCAATACCTGCATTACTACTAACAGTTGCGCCTTTGTTTTCTGCACTCTGGCCTTGGTAACACCCATACAAAAGCTTGTCTCTATGTCCCAAACTGACTGGAAAAAACGAGGGGAAAAAGTGTAATTTACGGGTCATGGTTGATACGATATTTGCACAGGGATTCAAACAGGACACATTCTCGAGGCGCTGTGAGGTGACCACCACAAGTCATGCAGAATAAAGATATATACGCCCAAAAGCTGTTTTTAGCTAGACAATCCTGGTAACGCCTCTGGTGCCTCCCAACTCAACAACCCAATCACCCCTCCGGCCCTTCTTACTCGTCTCACAGCACCTCCAATAAGTGAGGAATGCATCTTTTGTTGGTAGATTTCCTTCATGAGGCTTAGCTAGGCCTGCATTCCTTTTCAAAGGGCCATAGAAGAGAGCAAAAAAGGAGAAGGCATAATAGAGCGGGAAGTAGGTGGAAGATGAGTGGTCAGGGGCGTTGGCAGTAATAGAAACAGGGCCTGGCCTGGCAGAGAGTTAGAAGTTAGGGAACACAACAATGAGCGAGGGACAAGGAAAGATGTCTCAGGCATGCAGCTCTCTGAGTCTTCCCCACTGTGCCTGCAGAAAGAGACGTCCTATTCCTAGCTCTCTCCCGGATGGATACATTTGCCTGGAGAGCCCAGAACTCATGTCAGTTGGCCCGAGGCTAAACAGAGGGCAACTGAGCAGGCACACCCCTTCATTTTACTATTCTCCCGGGGTGGCTTCTGGGAGGAAAAAGGCATCAGTATTCCACCAAGATCATCTTCACCTAAGCCACCGTCACTAAGATTTACAACAAAGCAGGCTGTGACACTTTCTGGGGCCTAGGTGGCCAGGCCTACATGGAAGAGCACAGATCCTAACCCTAAGTTGTGTGGGTGGCTGCACCAGTGGGGCCGCATAGGACATAGGGCTGTGCCCGTAAGGGCTGTGGTCGCGTTTGGGAGCGTTAGGGACGCGTGGAGGACGCAGGGCGCAGACCTCTGTCCGTTTCCCGCCAGGATTAGCCCCTTAATGTCAGTGTTGGAGCCAGACATTCCAAAATTGAGGAAGTTAAAGGCAGAAAGCAGCCCTCTCACCCCCAAGGCAAGGAGTGGGAAAGGCTTGTTACATCAAGAGTCTTTCAAATCTTTCACTTTTGAGAGCAGAGTGTTTACATTTAAAAATCATTAACAAGCAGCAATAAGAAAGCGTACAGTAGCACAGGACAGAACACTGCCCTGCCCATATCAATACACCCCAATGACAAAGGCAAAGATTTAACTGACTTGCTTAGCTATTAGCGACTCACACCTTTCTATGATTATCATCTTTCCATTAAGCAAAACATCCTCTGAATTGGGGTGAAAGATAGTTCTGATGTGCCAAAGGAAGGCAACATGGAAATTCAGTTTCCTGCTATCAGAGGAAGGAGGGTCGACAGCCCAATGGGTTAACGCACCAACTGTAGCCTTCAATGTGTAGCCTGCAGGCGACACATTCAGCTGCTGGTGAGATGCTGATACAGGTTTGCTTGCTATGCAGGGGCCGGTGGTCATCTCACAGTGCCTCGAGAAGGTGTCCTGTTTGAATCCCTGTGCAAATATCGTATCAACCATGACCCGTAAATTACACTTTTTCCCCTCGTTTTTTCCAGTCAGTTTGGGACAGAGAGACCAGCTTTTGCATGGGTGTTACCAAGGCCAGAGTGCAGAAAACAAAAGCGCAACTGTTAGTAGCAATGCAGGTATTGAAGGGGCATTAACTGTTGGCTGATCGCACAGGGCAATGCATACCCATTTTCAATAAAAAAAAATAATAATAATAATAGTCACAAGCACGCCAAGGAGGTTGCGGAGATTGGATTAGAACTCAGGTCCCCAGCATTCCAAGACCAAGCACTTACCAGTTGAGCCACTGGCGACTGCACTTCTGCGAATAGCTTTTGGGCGTATGTATCTTTCTTCTGAAAGCCCTGGTGAGCATACCCATTTGCATTGTGAATCATGTTCACGGAAGAAAATGAGGATGGAACATCTGGCCCCCGCTCCAATAGATATTAGCTAACTGCAGTTGCCTAGAGGTTAAGTGCTTGTGTTACAGCGCTGGGGGCCTGGGATCGAGTCCTGCTTTCGGCACATAAACATAATAGTTGGGTGGGTAATGTCCTTGTATGATTGCAGTACCCACATGCCTCCTAAAAGGTTCAATGGGTATGAAAAGAGTTCCCTGGTAAGAAAGCAAGGAGGCGTGCAGGACAAAGGAGGAGGTGGGGCAGGCTAAAGGGGGAGGTTGTGCTGGATGAATGGGTACCTGGGGAGAGGAAGAGGGGCTGGGGGGGGGGGGTAGGTCTAGAGGGGCCTGGGGATGTAGGATAAAGGGGGCCCTGTGGAGACAGGGAATAAGTTGGCCCGGGTGGGGTGTGTAAAGGAGGGTGCTAATGTGGGGGAAGGTGCGTTAATGACAGAAAAAAAAGGTGCAGCGGGATGGAATGGACCACCCTTTTTTCATCCAGTACTACCTGCCCCACCTCCTCTCCTCCACCGTCCCACCTCCCTGCTTTCTTCCTCCGTCCCACCTCCCTGCGTCCCTTTGCCCTTCTAGATCCACCCCCCACCTCCGGGACGCATTCATCCAACCCTACCTCCCCCTTCAACCTGCCCCACCTACTCCTTCTCCCTGCACTTCCTCGGTGCCGCCTCTCTGCATTCTTCCACCCTCCCTTTACCAGGGAACTCTTTTCACACCCACTGAACCCTTTAGAAGGAGTTATACAAGGAAATTAACCAACTATTCAGTTTATGTGCCGAAAGCAGGACTCAAACCCAGGCCCCCAGTGCTGTAACTCATGTACTTAACCTCTAGGCCACTGCAGTTAGCTGGTATTCAGTGGAGCGGGGGGCCAGATGTTCTATCCTCATTTTCTTCAGTGAACATGTTTCACAATCTAAATGGGTATGCTCACATGGGCATGCAGAAGAAAGATATATATGCCCAAAAGCTGCTCACAGAAAGACAGCCACCAGTGGCTCAACTGATAAGTGCTTGGTCTTGGAATGCTGGGGACCTGAGTTCTAATCCAATGTCAGGACCCTCCTCTGCATGCTTTTAAATGTATATATTTTTTTTTATCGAAAATGGGTATGCATTGCCCTGCGTGATCAGCCAAAAGTTAATGCCCCTTCAATACCTGCATTACTACTAACAGTTGCGCCTTTGTTTTCTGCACTCTGGCCTTGGTAACACCCATACAAAAGCTTGTCTCTATGTCCCAAACTGACTGGAAAAAACGAGGGGAAAAAGTGTAATTTACGGGTCATGGTTGATACGATATTTGCACAGGGATTCAAACAGGACACATTCTCGAGGCGCTGTGAGGTGACCACCACAAGTCATGCAGAATAAAGATATATACGCCCAAAAGCTGTTTTTAGCTAGACAATCCTGGTAACGCCTCTGGTGCCTCCCAACTCAACAACCCAATCACCCCTCCGGCCCTTCTTACTCGTCTCACAGCACCTCCAATAAGTGAGGAATGCATCTTTTGTTGGTAGATTTCCTTCATGAGGCTTAGCTAGGCCTGCATTCCTTTTCAAAGGGCCATAGAAGAGAGCAAAAAAGGAGAAGGCATAATAGAGCGGGAAGTAGGTGGAAGATGAGTGGTCAGGGGCGTTGGCAGTAATAGAAACAGGGCCTGGCCTGGCAGAGAGTTAGAAGTTAGGGAACACAACAATGAGCGAGGGACAAGGAAAGATGTCTCAGGCATGCAGCTCTCTGAGTCTTCCCCACTGTGCCTGCAGAAAGAGACGTCCTATTCCTAGCTCTCTCCCGGATGGATACATTTGCCTGGAGAGCCCAGAACTCATGTCAGTTGGCCCGAGGCTAAACAGAGGGCAACTGAGCAGGCACACCCCTTCATTTTACTATTCTCCCGGGGTGGCTTCTGGGAGGAAAAAGGCATCAGTATTCCACCAAGATCATCTTCACCTAAGCCACCGTCACTAAGATTTACAACAAAGCAGGCTGTGACACTTTCTGGGGCCTAGGTGGCCAGGCCTACATGGAAGAGCACAGATCCTAACCCTAAGTTGTGTGGGTGGCTGCACCAGTGGGGCCGCATAGGACATAGGGCTGTGCCCGTAAGGGCTGTGGTCGCGTTTGGGAGCGTTAGGGACGCGTGGAGGACGCAGGGCGCAGACCTCTGTCCGTTTCCCGCCAGGATTAGCCCCTTAATGTCAGTGTTGGAGCCAGACATTCCAAAATTGAGGAAGTTAAAGGCAGAAAGCAGCCCTCTCACCCCCAAGGCAAGGAGTGGGAAAGGCTTGTTACATCAAGAGTCTTTCAAATCTTTCACTTTTGAGAGCAGAGTGTTTACATTTAAAAATCATTAACAAGCAGCAATAAGAAAGCGTACAGTAGCACAGGACAGAACACTGCCCTGCCCATATCAATACACCCCAATGACAAAGGCAAAGATTTAACTGACTTGCTTAGCTATTAGCGGCTCACACCTCTCTATGATTATCATCTTTCCATTAAGCAAAACATCCTCTGAATTGGGGTGAAAGATAGTTCTGATGTGCCAAAGGAAGGCAACATGGAAATTCAGTTTCCTGCTATCAGAGGAAGGAGGGTCGACAGCCCAATGGGTTAACGCACCAACTGTAGCCTTCAATGTGTAGCCTGCAGGCGACACATTCAGCTGCTGGTGAGATGCTGATACAGGTTTGCTTGCTATGCAGGGGCCGGTGGTCATCTCACAGTGCCTCGAGAAGGTGTCCTGTTTGAATCCCTGTGCAAATATCGTATCAACCATGACCCGTAAATTACACTTTTTCCCCTCGTTTTTTCCAGTCAGTTTGGGACAGAGAGACCAGCTTTTGCATGGGTGTTACCAAGGCCAGAGTGCAGAAAACAAAAGCGCAACTGTTAGTAGCAATGCAGGTATTGAAGGGGCATTAACTGTTGGCTGATCGCACAGGGCAATGCATACCCATTTTCAATAAAAAAAAATAATAATAATAATAGTCACAAGCACGCCAAGGAGGTTGCGGAGATTGGATTAGAACTCAGGTCCCCAGCATTCCAAGACCAAGCACTTACCAGTTGAGCCACTGGCGACTGCACTTCTGAGAATAGCTTTTGGGCGTATGTATCTTTCTTCTGAAAGCCCTGGTGAGCATACCCATTTGCATTGTGAATCATGTTCACGGAAGAAAATGAGGATGGAACATCTGGCCCCCGCTCCAATAGATATTAGCTAACTGCAGTTGCCTAGAGGTTAAGTGCTTGTGTTACAGCGCTGGGGGCCTGGGATCGAGTCCTGCTTTCGGCACATAAACATAATAGTTGGGTGGGTAATGTCCTTGTATGATTGCAGTACCCACATGCCTCCTAAAAGGTTCAATGGGTATGAAAAGAGTTCCCTGGTAAGAAAGCAAGGAGGCGTGCAGGACAAAGGAGGAGGTGGGGCAGGCTAAAGGGGGAGGTTGTGCTGGATGAATGGGTACCTGGGGAGAGGAAGAGGGGCTGGGGGGGGGTAGGTCTCGAGGGGCCTGGGGATGTAGGATAAAGGGGGCCCTGTGGAGACAGGGAATAAGTTGGCCCGGGTGGGGTGTGTAAAGGAGGGTGCTAATGTGGGGGAAGGTGCGTTAATGACAGAAAAAAAAGGTGCAGCGGGATGGAATGGACCACCCTTTTTTCATCCAGTACTACCTGCCCCACCTCCTCTCCTCCACCGTCCCACCTCCCTGCTTTCTTCCTCCGTCCCACCTCCCTGCGTCCCTTTGCCCTTCTAGATCCACCCCCCACCTCCGGGACGCATTCATCCAACCCTACCTCCCCCTTCAACCTGCCCCACCTACTCCTTCTCCCTGCACTTCCTCGGTGCCGCCTCTCTGCATTCTTCCACCCTCCCTTTACCAGGGAACTCTTTTCACACCCACTGAACCCTTTAGAAGGAGTTATACAAGGAAATTAACCAACTATTCAGTTTATGTGCCAAAAGCAGGACTCAAACCCAGGCCCCCAGTGCTGTAACTCATGTACTTAACCTCTAGGCCACTGCAGTTAGCTGGTATTCAGTGGAGCGGGGGGCCAGATGTTCTATCCTCATTTTCTTCAGTGAACATGTTTCACAATCTAAATGGGTATGCTCACATGGGCATGCAGAAGAAAGATATATATGCCCAAAAGCTGCTCACAGAAAGACAGCCACCAGTGGCTCAACTGATAAGTGCTTGGTCTTGGAATGCTGGGGACCTGAGTTCTAATCCAATGTCAGGACCCTCCCCTGCATGCTTTTAAATGTATATATTTTTTTTTATCGAAAATGGGTATGCATTGCCCTGCGTGATCAGCCAAAAGTTAATGCCCCTTCAATACCTGCATTACTACTAACAGTTGCGCCTTTGTTTTCTGCACTCTGGCCTTGGTAACACCCATACAAAAGCTTGTCTCTATGTCCCAAACTGACTGGAAAAAACGAGGGGAAAAAGTGTAATTTACGGGTCATGGTTGATACGATATTTGCACAGGGATTCAAACAGGACACATTCTCGAGGCGCTGTGAGGTGACCACCACAAGTCATGCAGAATAAAGATATATACGCCCAAAAGCTGTTTTTAGCTAGACAATCCTGGTAACGCCTCTGGTGCCTCCCAACTCAACAACCCAATCACCCCTCCGGCCCTTCTTACTCGTCTCACAGCACCTCCAATAAGTGAGGAATGCATCTTTTGTTGGTAGATTTCCTTCATGAGGCTTAGCTAGGCCTGCATTCCTTTTCAAAGGGCCATAGAAGAGAGCAAAAAAGGAGAAGGCATAATAGAGCGGGAAGTAGGTGGAAGATGAGTGGTCAGGGGCGTTGGCAGTAATAGAAACAGGGCCTGGCCTGGCAGAGAGTTAGAAGTTAGGGAACACAACAATGAGCGAGGGACAAGGAAAGATGTCTCAGGCATGCAGCTCTCTGAGTCTTCCCCACTGTGCCTGCAGAAAGAGACGTCCTATTCCTAGCTCTCTCCCGGATGGATACATTTGCCTGGAGAGCCCAGAACTCATGTCAGTTGGCCCGAGGCTAAACAGAGGGCAAATGAGCAGGCACACCCCTTCATTTTACTATTCTCCCGGGGTGGCTTCTGGGAGGAAAAAGGCATCAGTATTCCACCAAGATCATCTTCACCTAAGCCACCGTCACTAAGATTTACAACAAAGCAGGCTGTGACACTTTCTGGGGCCTAGGTGGCCAGGCCTACGTGGAAGAGCACAGATCCTAACCCTAAGTTGTGTGGGTGGCTGCACCAGTGGGGCCGCATAGGACATAGGGCTGTGCCCGTAAGGGCGCGTTTGGGAGCGTTAGGGACGCGTGGAGGACGCAGGGCGCAGACCTCTGTCCGTTTCCCGCCAGGATTAGCCCCTTAATGTCAGTGTTGGAGCCAGACATTCCAAAATTGAGGAAGTTAAAGGCAGAAAGCAGCCCTCTCACCCCCAAGGCAAGGAGTGGGAAAGGCTTGTTACATCAAGAGTCTTTCAAATCTTTCACTTTTGAGAGCAGAGTGTTTACATTTAAAAATCATTAACAAGCAGCAATAAGAAAGCGTACAGTAGCACAGGACAGAACACTGCCCTGCCCATATCAATACACCCCAATGACAAAGGCAAAGATTTAACTGACTTGCTTAGCTATTAGCGACTCACACCTTTCTATGATTATCATCTTTCCATTAAGCAAAACATCCTCTGAATTGGGGTGAAAGATAGTTCTGATGTGCCAAAGGAAGGCAACATGGAAATTCAGTTTCCTGCTATCAGAGGAAGGAGGGTCGACAGCCCAATGGGTTAACGCACCAACTGTAGCCTTCAATGTGTAGCCTGCAGGCGACACATTCAGCTGCTGGTGAGATGCTGATACAGGTTTGCTTGCTATGCAGGGGCCGGTGGTCATCTCACAGTGCCTCGAGAAGGTGTCCTGTTTGAATCCCTGTGCAAATATCGTATCAACCATGACCCGTAAATTACACTTTTTCCCCTCGTTTTTTCCAGTCAGTTTGGGACAGAGAGACCAGCTTTTGCATGGGTGTTACCAAGGCCAGAGTGCAGAAAACAAAAGCGCAACTGTTAGTAGCAATGCAGGTATTGAAGGGGCATTAACTGTTGGCTGATCGCACAGGGCAATGCATACCCATTTTCAATAAAAAAAAATAATAATAATAATAGTCACAAGCACGCCAAGGAGGTTGCGGAGATTGGATTAGAACTCAGGTCCCCAGCATTCCAAGACCAAGCACTTACCAGTTGAGCCACTGGCGACTGCACTTCTGCGAATAGCTTTTGGGCGTATGTATCTTTCTTCTGAAAGCCCTGGTGAGCATACCCATTTGCATTGTGAATCATGTTCACGGAAGAAAATGAGGATGGAACATCTGGCCCCCGCTCCAATAGATATTAGCTAACTGCAGTTGCCTAGAGGTTAAGTGCTTGTGTTACAGCGCTGGGGGCCTGGGATCGAGTCCTGCTTTCGGCACATAAACATAATAGTTGGGTGGGTAATGTCCTTGTATGATTGCAGTACCCACATGCCTCCTAAAAGGTTCAATGGGTATGAAAAGAGTTCCCTGGTAAGAAAGCAAGGAGGCGTGCAGGACAAAGGAGGAGGTGGGGCAGGCTAAAGGGGGAGGTTGTGCTGGATGAATGGGTACCTGGGGAGAGGAAGAGGGGCTGGGGGGGGGGGTAGGTCTAGAGGGGCCTGGGGATGTAGGATAAAGGGGGCCCTGTGGAGACAGGGAATAAGTTGGCCCGGGTGGGGTGTGTAAAGGAGGGTGCTAATGTGGGGGAAGGTGCGTTAATGACAGAAAAAAAAGGTGCAGCGGGATGGAATGGACCACCCTTTTTTCATCCAGTACTACCTGCCCCACCTCCTCTCCTCCACCGTCCCACCTCCCTGCTTTCTTCCTCCGTCCCACCTCCCTGCGTCCCTTTGCCCTTCTAGATCCACCCCCCACCTCCGGGACGCATTCATCCAACCCTACCTCCCCCTTCAACCTGCCCCACCTACTCCTTCTCCCTGCACTTCCTCGGTGCCGCCTCTCTGCATTCTTCCACCCTCCCTTTACCAGGGAACTCTTTTCACACCCACTGAACCCTTTAGAAGGAGTTATACAAGGAAATTAACCAACTATTCAGTTTATGTGCCGAAAGCAGGACTCAAACCCAGGCCCCCAGTGCTGTAACTCATGTACTTAACCTCTAGGCCACTGCAGTTAGCTGGTATTCAGTGGAGCGGGGGGCCAGATGTTCTATCCTCATTTTCTTCAGTGAACATGTTTCACAATCTAAATGGGTATGCTCACATGGGCATGCAGAAGAAAGATATATATGCCCAAAAGCTGCTCACAGAAAGACAGCCACCAGTGGCTCAACTGATAAGTGCTTGGTCTTGGAATGCTGGGGACCTGAGTTCTAATCCAATGTCAGGACCCTCCTCTGCATGCTTTTAAATGTATATATTTTTTTTTATCGAAAATGGGTATGCATTGCCCTGCGTGATCAGCCAAAAGTTAATGCCCCTTCAATACCTGCATTACTACTAACAGTTGCGCCTTTGTTTTCTGCACTCTGGCCTTGGTAACACCCATACAAAAGCTTGTCTCTATGTCCCAAACTGACTGGAAAAAACGAGGGGAAAAAGTGTAATTTACGGGTCATGGTTGATACGATATTTGCACAGGGATTCAAACAGGACACATTCTCGAGGCGCTGTGAGGTGACCACCACAAGTCATGCAGAATAAAGATATATACGCCCAAAAGCTGTTTTTAGCTAGACAATCCTGGTAACGCCTCTGGTGCCTCCCAACTCAACAACCCAATCACCCCTCCGGCCCTTCTTACTCGTCTCACAGCACCTCCAATAAGTGAGGAATGCATCTTTTGTTGGTAGATTTCCTTCATGAGGCTTAGCTAGGCCTGCATTCCTTTTCAAAGGGCCATAGAAGAGAGCAAAAAAGGAGAAGGCATAATAGAGCGGGAAGTAGGTGGAAGATGAGTGGTCAGGGGCGTTGGCAGTAATAGAAACAGGGCCTGGCCTGGCAGAGAGTTAGAAGTTAGGGAACACAACAATGAGCGAGGGACAAGGAAAGATGTCTCAGGCATGCAGCTCTCTGAGTCTTCCCCACTGTGCCTGCAGAAAGAGACGTCCTATTCCTAGCTCTCTCCCGGATGGATACATTTGCCTGGAGAGCCCAGAACTCATGTCAGTTGGCCCGAGGCTAAACAGAGGGCAACTGAGCAGGCACACCCCTTCATTTTACTATTCTCCCGGGGTGGCTTCTGGGAGGAAAAAGGCATCAGTATTCCACCAAGATCATCTTCACCTAAGCCACCGTCACTAAGATTTACAACAAAGCAGGCTGTGACACTTTCTGGGGCCTAGGTGGCCAGGCCTACATGGAAGAGCACAGATCCTAACCCTAAGTTGTGTGGGTGGCTGCACCAGTGGGGCCGCATAGGACATAGGGCTGTGCCCGTAAGGGCTGTGGTCGCGTTTGGGAGCGTTAGGGACGCGTGGAGGACGCAGGGCGCAGACCTCTGTCCGTTTCCCGCCAGGATTAGCCCCTTAATGTCAGTGTTGGAGCCAGACATTCCAAAATTGAGGAAGTTAAAGGCAGAAAGCAGCCCTCTCACCCCCAAGGCAAGGAGTGGGAAAGGCTTGTTACATCAAGAGTCTTTCAAATCTTTCACTTTTGAGAGCAGAGTGTTTACATTTAAAAATCATTAACAAGCAGCAATAAGAAAGCGTACAGTAGCACAGGACAGAACACTGCCCTGCCCATATCAATACACCCCAATGACAAAGGCAAAGATTTAACTGACTTGCTTAGCTATTAGCGGCTCACACCTCTCTATGATTATCATCTTTCCATTAAGCAAAACATCCTCTGAATTGGGGTGAAAGATAGTTCTGATGTGCCAAAGGAAGGCAACATGGAAATTCAGTTTCCTGCTATCAGAGGAAGGAGGGTCGACAGCCCAATGGGTTAACGCACCAACTGTAGCCTTCAATGTGTAGCCTGCAGGCGACACATTCAGCTGCTGGTGAGATGCTGATACAGGTTTGCTTGCTATGCAGGGGCCGGTGGTCATCTCACAGTGCCTCGAGAAGGTGTCCTGTTTGAATCCCTGTGCAAATATCGTATCAACCATGACCCGTAAATTACACTTTTTCCCCTCGTTTTTTCCAGTCAGTTTGGGACAGAGAGACCAGCTTTTGCATGGGTGTTACCAAGGCCAGAGTGCAGAAAACAAAAGCGCAACTGTTAGTAGCAATGCAGGTATTGAAGGGGCATTAACTGTTGGCTGATCGCACAGGGCAATGCATACCCATTTTCAATAAAAAAAAATAATAATAATAATAGTCACAAGCACGCCAAGGAGGTTGGGGAGATTGGATTAGAACTCAGGTCCCCAGCATTCCAAGACCAAGCACTTACCAGTTGAGCCACTGGCGACTGCACTTCTGAGAATAGCTTTTGGGCGTATATATCTTTCTTCTGAAAGCCCTGGTGAGCATACCCATTTGCATTGTGAATCATGTTCACGGAAGAAAATGAGGATGGAACATCTGGCCCCCGCTCCAATAGATATTAGCTAACTGCAGTTGCCTAGAGGTTAAGTGCTTGTGTTACAGCGCTGGGGGCCTGGGATCGAGTCCTGCTTTCGGCACATAAACATAATAGTTGGGTGGGTAATGTCCTTGTATGATTGCAGTACCCACATGCCTCCTAAAAGGTTCAATGGGTATGAAAAGAGTTCCCTGGTAAGAAAGCAAGGAGGCGTGCAGGACAAAGGAGGAGGTGGGGCAGGCTAAAGGGGGAGGTTGTGCTGGATGAATGGGTACCTGGGGAGAGGAAGAGGGGCTGGGGGGGGGGGGTAGGTCTCGAGGGGCCTGGGGATGTAGGATAAAGGGGGCCCTGTGGAGACAGGGAATAAGTTGGCCCGGGTGGGGTGTGTAAAGGAGGGTGCTAATGTGGGGGAAGGTGCGTTAATGACAGAAAAAAAAGGTGCAGCGGGATGGAATGGACCACCCTTTTTTCATCCAGTACTACCTGCCCCACCTCCTCTCCTCCACCGTCCCACCTCCCTGCTTTCTTCCTCCGTCCCACCTCCCTGCGTCCCTTTGCCCTTCTAGATCCACCCCCCACCTCCGGGACGCATTCATCCAACCCTACCTCCCCCTTCAACCTGCCCCACCTACTCCTTCTCCCTGCACTTCCTCGGTGCCGCCTCTCTGCATTCTTCCACCCTCCCTTTACCAGGGAACTCTTTTCACACCCACTGAACCCTTTAGAAGGAGTTATACAAGGAAATTAACCAACTATTCAGTTTATGTGCCAAAAGCAGGACTCAAACCCAGGCCCCCAGTGCTGTAACTCATGTACTTAACCTCTAGGCCACTGCAGTTAGCTGGTATTCAGTGGAGCGGGGGGCCAGATGTTCTATCCTCATTTTCTTCAGTGAACATGTTTCACAATCTAAATGGGTATGCTCACATGGGCATGCAGAAGAAAGATATATATGCCCAAAAGCTGCTCACAGAAAGACAGCCACCAGTGGCTCAACTGATAAGTGCTTGGTCTTGGAATGCTGGGGACCTGAGTTCTAATCCAATGTCAGGACCCTCCCCTGCATGCTTTTAAATGTATATATTTTTTTTTATCGAAAATGGGTATGCATTGCCCTGCGTGATCAGCCAAAAGTTAATGCCCCTTCAATACCTGCATTACTACTAACAGTTGCGCCTTTGTTTTCTGCACTCTGGCCTTGGTAACACCCATACAAAAGCTTGTCTCTATGTCCCAAACTGACTGGAAAAAACGAGGGGAAAAAGTGTAATTTACGGGTCATGGTTGATACGATATTTGCACAGGGATTCAAACAGGACACATTCTCGAGGCGCTGTGAGGTGACCACCACAAGTCATGCAGAATAAAGATATATACGCCCAAAAGCTGTTTTTAGCTAGACAATCCTGGTAACGCCTCTGGTGCCTCCCAACTCAACAACCCAATCACCCCTCCGGCCCTTCTTACTCGTCTCACAGCACCTCCAATAAGTGAGGAATGCATCTTTTGTTGGTAGATTTCCTTCATGAGGCTTAGCTAGGCCTGCATTCCTTTTCAAAGGGCCATAGAAGAGAGCAAAAAAGGAGAAGGCATAATAGAGCGGGAAGTAGGTGGAAGATGAGTGGTCAGGGGCGTTGGCAGTAATAGAAACAGGGCCTGGCCTGGCAGAGAGTTAGAAGTTAGGGAACACAACAATGAGCGAGGGACAAGGAAAGATGTCTCAGGCATGCAGCTCTCTGAGTCTTCCCCACTGTGCCTGCAGAAAGAGACGTCCTATTCCTAGCTCTCTCCCGGATGGATACATTTGCCTGGAGAGCCCAGAACTCATGTCAGTTGGCCCGAGGCTAAACAGAGGGCAAATGAGCAGGCACACCCCTTCATTTTACTATTCTCCCGGGGTGGCTTCTGGGAGGAAAAAGGCATCAGTATTCCACCAAGATCATCTTCACCTAAGCCACCGTCACTAAGATTTACAACAAAGCAGGCTGTGACACTTTCTGGGGCCTAGGTGGCCAGGCCTACGTGGAAGAGCACAGATCCTAACCCTAAGTTGTGTGGGTGGCTGCACCAGTGGGGCCGCATAGGACATAGGGCTGTGCCCGTAAGGGCGCGTTTGGGAGCGTTAGGGACGCGTGGAGGACGCAGGGCGCAGACCTCTGTCCGTTTCCCGCCAGGATTAGCCCCTTAATGTCAGTGTTGGAGCCAGACATTCCAAAATTGAGGAAGTTAAAGGCAGAAAGCAGCCCTCTCACCCCCAAGGCAAGGAGTGGGAAAGGCTTGTTACATCAAGAGTCTTTCAAATCTTTCACTTTTGAGAGCAGAGTGTTTACATTTAAAAATCATTAACAAGCAGCAATAAGAAAGCGTACAGTAGCACAGGACAGAACACTGCCCTGCCCATATCAATACACCCCAATGACAAAGGCAAAGATTTAACTGACTTGCTTAGCTATTAGCGACTCACACCTTTCTATGATTATCATCTTTCCATTAAGCAAAACATCCTCTGAATTGGGGTGAAAGATAGTTCTGATGTGCCAAAGGAAGGCAACATGGAAATTCAGTTTCCTGCTATCAGAGGAAGGAGGGTCGACAGCCCAATGGGTTAACGCACCAACTGTAGCCTTCAATGTGTAGCCTGCAGGCGACACATTCAGCTGCTGGTGAGATGCTGATACAGGTTTGCTTGCTATGCAGGGGCCGGTGGTCATCTCACAGTGCCTCGAGAAGGTGTCCTGTTTGAATCCCTGTGCAAATATCGTATCAACCATGACCCGTAAATTACACTTTTTCCCCTCGTTTTTTCCAGTCAGTTTGGGACAGAGAGACCAGCTTTTGCATGGGTGTTACCAAGGCCAGAGTGCAGAAAACAAAAGCGCAACTGTTAGTAGCAATGCAGGTATTGAAGGGGCATTAACTGTTGGCTGATCGCACAGGGCAATGCATACCCATTTTCAATAAAAAAAAATAATAATAATAATAGTCACAAGCACGCCAAGGAGGTTGCGGAGATTGGATTAGAACTCAGGTCCCCAGCATTCCAAGACCAAGCACTTACCAGTTGAGCCACTGGCGACTGCACTTCTGCGAATAGCTTTTGGGCGTATGTATCTTTCTTCTGAAAGCCCTGGTGAGCATACCCATTTGCATTGTGAATCATGTTCACGGAAGAAAATGAGGATGGAACATCTGGCCCCCGCTCCAATAGATATTAGCTAACTGCAGTTGCCTAGAGGTTAAGTGCTTGTGTTACAGCGCTGGGGGCCTGGGATCGAGTCCTGCTTTCGGCACATAAACATAATAGTTGGGTGGGTAATGTCCTTGTATGATTGCAGTACCCACATGCCTCCTAAAAGGTTCAATGGGTATGAAAAGAGTTCCCTGGTAAGAAAGCAAGGAGGCGTGCAGGACAAAGGAGGAGGTGGGGCAGGCTAAAGGGGGAGGTTGTGCTGGATGAATGGGTACCTGGGGAGAGGAAGAGGGGCTGGGGGGGGGGGTAGGTCTAGAGGGGCCTGGGGATGTAGGATAAAGGGGGCCCTGTGGAGACAGGGAATAAGTTGGCCCGGGTGGGGTGTGTAAAGGAGGGTGCTAATGTGGGGGAAGGTGCGTTAATGACAGAAAAAAAAGGTGCAGCGGGATGGAATGGACCACCCTTTTTTCATCCAGTACTACCTGCCCCACCTCCTCTCCTCCACCGTCCCACCTCCCTGCTTTCTTCCTCCGTCCCACCTCCCTGCGTCCCTTTGCCCTTCTAGATCCACCCCCCACCTCCGGGACGCATTCATCCAACCCTACCTCCCCCTTCAACCTGCCCCACCTACTCCTTCTCCCTGCACTTCCTCGGTGCCGCCTCTCTGCATTCTTCCACCCTCCCTTTACCAGGGAACTCTTTTCACACCCACTGAACCCTTTAGAAGGAGTTATACAAGGAAATTAACCAACTATTCAGTTTATGTGCCGAAAGCAGGACTCAAACCCAGGCCCCCAGTGCTGTAACTCATGTACTTAACTTCTAGGCCACTGCAGTTAGCTGGTATTCAGTGGAGCGGGGGGCCAGATGTTCTATCCTCATTTTCTTCAGTGAACATGTTTCACAATCTAAATGGGTATGCTCACATGGGCATGCAGAAGAAAGATATATATGCCCAAAAGCTGCTCACAGAAAGACAGCCACCAGTGGCTCAACTGATAAGTGCTTGGTCTTGGAATGCTGGGGACCTGAGTTCTAATCCAATGTCAGGACCCTCCTCTGCATGCTTTTAAATGTATATATTTTTTTTTATCGAAAATGGGTATGCATTGCCCTGCGTGATCAGCCAAAAGTTAATGCCCCTTCAATACCTGCATTACTACTAACAGTTGCGCCTTTGTTTTCTGCACTCTGGCCTTGGTAACACCCATACAAAAGCTTGTCTCTATGTCCCAAACTGACTGGAAAAAACGAGGGGAAAAAGTGTAATTTACGGGTCATGGTTGATACGATATTTGCACAGGGATTCAAACAGGACACATTCTCGAGGCGCTGTGAGGTGACCACCACAAGTCATGCAGAATAAAGATATATACGCCCAAAAGCTGTTTTTAGCTAGACAATCCTGGTAACGCCTCTGGTGCCTCCCAACTCAACAACCCAATCACCCCTCCGGCCCTTCTTACTCGTCTCACAGCACCTCCAATAAGTGAGGAATGCATCTTTTGTTGGTAGATTTCCTTCATGAGGCTTAGCTAGGCCTGCATTCCTTTTCAAAGGGCCATAGAAGAGAGCAAAAAAGGAGAAGGCATAATAGAGCGGGAAGTAGGTGGAAGATGAGTGGTCAGGGGCGTTGGCAGTAATAGAAACAGGGCCTGGCCTGGCAGAGAGTTAGAAGTTAGGGAACACAACAATGAGCGAGGGACAAGGAAAGATGTCTCAGGCATGCAGCTCTCTGAGTCTTCCCCACTGTGCCTGCAGAAAGAGACGTCCTATTCCTAGCTCTCTCCCGGATGGATACATTTGCCTGGAGAGCCCAGAACTCATGTCAGTTGGCCCGAGGCTAAACAGAGGGCAACTGAGCAGGCACACCCCTTCATTTTACTATTCTCCCGGGGTGGCTTCTGGGAGGAAAAAGGCATCAGTATTCCACCAAGATCATCTTCACCTAAGCCACCGTCACTAAGATTTACAACAAAGCAGGCTGTGACACTTTCTGGGGCCTAGGTGGCCAGGCCTACATGGAAGAGCACAGATCCTAACCCTAAGTTGTGTGGGTGGCTGCACCAGTGGGGCCGCATAGGACATAGGGCTGTGCCCGTAAGGGCTGTGGTCGCGTTTGGGAGCGTTAGGGACGCGTGGAGGACGCAGGGCGCAGACCTCTGTCCGTTTCCCGCCAGGATTAGCCCCTTAATGTCAGTGTTGGAGCCAGACATTCCAAAATTGAGGAAGTTAAAGGCAGAAAGCAGCCCTCTCACCCCCAAGGCAAGGAGTGGGAAAGGCTTGTTACATCAAGAGTCTTTCAAATCTTTCACTTTTGAGAGCAGAGTGTTTACATTTAAAAATCATTAACAAGCAGCAATAAGAAAGCGTACAGTAGCACAGGACAGAACACTGCCCTGCCCATATCAATACACCCCAATGACAAAGGCAAAGATTTAACTGACTTGCTTAGCTATTAGCGGCTCACACCTCTCTATGATTATCATCTTTCCATTAAGCAAAACATCCTCTGAATTGGGGTGAAAGATAGTTCTGATGTGCCAAAGGAAGGCAACATGGAAATTCAGTTTCCTGCTATCAGAGGAAGGAGGGTCGACAGCCCAATGGGTTAACGCACCAACTGTAGCCTTCAATGTGTAGCCTGCAGGCGACACATTCAGCTGCTGGTGAGATGCTGATACAGGTTTGCTTGCTATGCAGGGGCCGGTGGTCATCTCACAGTGCCTCGAGAAGGTGTCCTGTTTGAATCCCTGTGCAAATATCGTAGCAACCATGACCCGTAAATTACACTTTTTCCCCTCGTTTTTTCCAGTCAGTTTGGGACAGAGAGAGACAAGCTTTTGCATGGGTGTTACCAAGGCCAGAGTGCAGAAAACAAAAGTGCAACTGTTAGTAGCAATGCAGGTATTGAAGGGGCATTAACTGTTGGCTGATCGCACAGGGCAATGCATACCCATTTTCAATTAAAAAAAAAAAAAATAATAATAGTTACAAGCACGCCAAGGAGGTTCGGAAGATTGGATTAGAACTCAGGTCCCCAGCATTCCAAGACCAAGCACTTACCAGTTGAGCCACTGGCGACTGTATTTCTGAGAGTAGCTTTTGGGCGTATGTATCTTTCTTCTGAAAGCCCCTGTGAGCATACCCATTTGCATTGTGAATCATGTTCACGGAAGAAAATGAGGATGGAACATCTGGCCCCCGCTCCAATAGATATCAGCTAACTGCAGTGGCCTAGAGGTTAAGTGCTTGTGTTACAGCGCTGGGGGCCTGGGATCGAGTCCTGCTTTCGGCACATAAACATAATAGTTGGGTGGGTAATGTCCTTGTATGATTGCAGTACCCACATGCCTCCTAAAAGGTTCAATGGGTATGAAAAGAGTTCCCTGGTAAGAAAGCAAGGAGGCGTGCAGGACAGAGGAGGAGGAGGGGGAGGTTGTGCTGGATGAATGGGTACCTGGGGAGAGGAAGAGGGGCTGGGTGATGGGTGTGGGGGATGGGGGGGAAGGTCTAGAGGGGCCTGGGGATGTAGGATAAAGGGGGCCCTGTGGAGACAGGGAATAAGTTGGCCCTGCGGTGCTGCAGTGGGGGAAGAGGGCCCTGAATTGTGGAGGGAGGGGTGTGTAAAGGAGAGTGCTAATGTGGGGGAAGGGAGCATTAATGACAGAAAAAAAGGTGCAGCGGGATGGAATGGACCAATATTTTTTTCATCCAGTACTACCTGCCCCACCTCCTCTCCTCCACCGTCCCACCTCCCTGCTTTCTTCCTCTCTCCCACCTCCCTGCTTTCCTTTGCCCTTCTAGTTCCACCCCCCCCCCGCTCACCCAGCCCACCTCCTCTCCTCTGGGACCCATTCATCCAACCCTACCTCCCCCTTCAACCTGCCCCACCTACTCCTTCGCCCTGCACTTCCTCAGTGCCGCCTCTCTGCATTCTTCCACCCTCCCTTTACCAGGGAACTCTTTTCACACCCACTGAACTTTAGGAAAGGAGTTATACAAGGAAATTAACCAACTCTTCAGTTTATGTGCCGAAAGCAGGACTCAAAGCCAGGCCCCCAGTGCTGTAACTTAAGCACTTAACCTCTAGGCCACTGCAGTTAGCTAGGATTCAGTGGAGCGGGGGGCCAGATGTTCTATCCTCATTTTCTTCAGTGAACATGTTTCACAATCTTGCTGTAGAGAGCCTTTCTCACTCTTTGCCCTGGGGGTGAGAGCAGAGGCAGGGTAGGGCCTGAGGGGCAAGGCCCACCCAAAATCTGTAAATGCCCACTCAGCAGCGCTGTGTGGGCATTTACAGATATTTTTGTCAGTGCAGTGGGCCCAACTACGTTAGCTTCTGGCCCCATTAGCTAGACAATCCTGGTAACGCCTCTGGTGCCTCCCAACTCAACAACCCAATCACCCCTCCGGCCCTTCTTACTCGTCTCACAGCACCTCCAATAAGCGAGGAATGCATCTTTTGTTGGTAGATTTCCTTCATGAGGCTTAGCTAGGCCTGCATTCCTTTTCAAAGGGCCATAGAAGAGAGCAAAAAAGGAGAAGGCATAATAGAGCGGGAAGTAGGTGGAAGATGAGTGGTCAGGGGCGTTGGCAGTAAAAGAAACAGGGCCTGGCCTGGCAGAGAGTTAGAAGTTAGGGAACACAACAATGAGCGAGGGACAAGGAAAGATGTCTCAGGCATGCAGCTCTCTGAGTCTTCCCCACTGTGCCTGCAGAAAGAGACGTCCTATTCCTAGCTCTCTCCCGGATGGATACATTTGCCTGGAGAGCCCAGAACTAATGTCAGTTGGCCCGAGGCTAAACAGAGGGCAACTGAGCAGGCACACCCCTTCATTTTACTATTCTCCCGGGGTGGCTTCTGGGAGGAAAAAGGCTTCAGTATTCCACCAAGATCATCTTCACCTAAGCCACCGTCACTAAGATTTACAACAAAGCAGGCTGTGACACTTTCTGGGGCCTAGGTGGCCAGGCCTACGTGGAAGAGCACAGATCCTAACCCTAAGTTGTGTGGGTGGCTGCACCAGTGGGGCCGCATAGGACATAGGGCTGTGCCCGTAAGGGCGCGTTTGGGAGCGTTAGGGACGCGTGGAGGACGCAGGGCGCAGACCTCTGTCCGTTTCCCGCCAGGATTAGCCCCTTAATGTCAGTGTTGGAGCCAGACATTCCAAAATTGAGGAAGTTAAAGGCAGAAAGCAGCCCTCTCACCCCCAAGGCAAGGAGTGGGAAAGGCTTGTTACATCAAGAGTCTTTCAAATCTTTCACTTTTGAGAGCAGAGTGTTTACATTTAAAAATCATTAACAAGCAGCAATAAGAAAGCGTACAGTAGCACAGGACAGAACACTGCCCTGCCCATATCAATACACCCCAATGACAAAGGCAAAGATTTAACTGACTTGCTTAGCTATTAGCGGCTCACACCTCTCTATGATTATCATCTTTCCGTTAAGCAAAACATCCTCTGAATTGGGGTGAAAGATAGTTCTGATGTGCCAAAGGAAGGCAACATGGAAATTCAGTTTCCTGCTATCAGAGGAAGGAGGGTCGACAGCCCAATGGGTTAACGCACCAACTGTAGCCTTCAATGTGTAGCCTGCAGGCGACACATTCAGCTGCTGGTGAGATGCTGATACAGGTTTGCTTGCTATGCAGGGGCCGGTGGTCATCTCACAGTGCCTCGAGAAGGTGTCCTGTTTGAATCCCTGTGCAAATATATCGTAGCAACCATGACCCGTAAATTACACTATTTCCCCTCGTTTTTTCCAGTCAGTTTGGGACAGAGAGAGACAAGCTTTTGCATGGGTGTTACCAAGGCCAGAGTGCAGAAAACAAAAGTGCAACTGTTAGTAGCAATGCAGGTATTGAAGGGGCATTAACTGTTGGCTGATCGCACAGGGCAATGCATACCCATTTTCAATTTAAAAAAAAAAAAATAATAATAGTTACAAGCACGCCAAGGAGGTTCCGGAGATTGGATTAGAACTCAGGTCCCCAGCATTCCAAGACCAAGCACTTACCAGTTGAGCCACTGGCGACTGTACTTCTGAGAGTAGCTTTTGGGCGTATGTATCTTTCTTCTGAAAGCCCCTGTGAGCATACCCATTTGCATTGTGAATCAGGACTCAAAGCCAGGCCCCCAGTGCTGTAACTTAAGCACTTAACCTCTAGGCCACTGCAGTTAGCTGGGATTCAGTGGAGCGGGGGGCCAGATGTTCTATCCTCATTTTCTTCAGTGAACATGTTTCACAATCTTGCTGTAGAGAGCCTTTCTCACTCTTTGCCCTGGGGGTGAGAGCAGAGGCAGGGTAGGGCCTGAGGGGCAAGGCCCACCCAAAATCTGTAAATGCCCACTCAGCAGCGCTGTGTGGGCATTTACAGATATTTTTGTCAGTGCAGTGGGCCCAACTACGTTAGCTTCTGGCCCCATTAGCTAGACAATCCTGGTAACGCCTCTGGTGCCTCCCAACTCAACAACCCAATCACCCCTCCGGCCCTTCTTACTCGTCTCAAAGCACCTCCAATAAGCGAGGAATGCATCTTTTGTTGGTAGATTTCCTTCATGAGGCTTAGCTAGGCCTGCATTCCTTTTCAAAGGGCCATAGAAGAGAGCAAAAAAGGAGAAGGCATAATAGAGCGGGAAGTAGGTGGAAGATGAGTGGTCAGGGGCGTTGGCAGTAAAAGAAACAGGGCCTGGCCTGGCAGAGAGTTAGAAGTTAGGGAACACAACAATGAGCGAGGGACAAGGAAAGATGTCTCAGGCATGCAGCTCTCTGAGTCTTCCCCACTGTGCCTGCAGAAAGAGACGTCCTATTCCTAGCTCTCTCCCGGATGGATACATTTGCCTGGAGAGCCCAGAACTAATGTCAGTTGGCCCGAGGCTAAACAGAGGGCAACTGAGCAGGCACACCCCTTCATTTTACTATTCTCCCGGGGTGGCTTCTGGGAGGAAAAAGGCATCAGTATTCCACCAAGATCATCTTCACCTAAGCCACCGTCACTAAGATTTACAACAAAGCAGGCTGTGACACTTTCTGGGGCCTAGGTGGCCAGGCCTACGTGGAAGAGCACAGATCCTAACCCTAAGTTGTGTGGGTGGCTGCACCAGTGGGGCCGCATAGGACATAGGGCTGTGCCCGTAAGGGCGCGTTTGGGAGCGTTAGGGACGCGTGGAGGACGCAGGGCGCAGACCTCTGTCCGTTTCCCGCCAGGATTAGCCCCTTAATGTCAGTGTTGGAGCCAGACATTCCAAAATTGAGGAAGTTAAAGGCAGAAAGCAGCCCTCTCACCCCCAAGGCAAGGAGTGGGAAAGGCTTGTTACATCAAGAGTCTTTCAAATCTTTCACTTTTGAGAGCAGAGTGTTTACATTTAAAAATCATTAACAAGCAGCAATAAGAAAGCGTACAGTAGCACAGGACAGAACACTGCCCTGCCCATATCAATACACCCCAATGACAAAGGCAAAGATTTAACTGACTTGCTTAGCTATTAGCGGCTCACACCTCTCTATGATTATCATCTTTCCGTTAAGCAAAACATCCTCTGAATTGGGGTGAAAGATAGTTCTGATGTGCCAAAGGAAGGCAACATGGAAATTCAGTTTCCTGCTATCAGAGGAAGAAGGGTCGACAGCCCAATGGGTTAACGCACCAACTGTAGCCTTCAATGTGTAGCCTGCAGGCGACACATTCAGCTGCTGGTGAGATGCTGATACAGGTTTGCTTGCTATGCAGGGGCCGGTGGTCATCTCACAGTGCCTCGAGAAGGTGTCCTGTTTGAATCCCTGTGCAAATATATCGTAGCAACCATGACCCGTAAATTACACTTTTTCCCCTTGTTTTTTCCAGTCAGTTTGGGACAGAGAGAGACAAGCTTTTGCATGGGTGTTACCAAGGCCAGAGTGCAGAAAACAAAAGTGCAACTGTTAGTAGCAATGCAGGTATTGAAGGGGCATTAACTGTTGGCTGATCGCACAGGGCAATGCATACCCATTTTCAATTAAAAAAAAAATAAATAATAATAGTTGCAAGCACGCCAAGGAGGTTCCGGAGATTGGATTAGAACTCAGGTCCCCAGCATTCCAAGACCAAGCACTTACCAGTTGAGCCACTGGTGACTGTACTTCTGAGAGTAGCTTTTGGGCGTATGTATCTTTCTTCTGAAAGCCCCTGTGAGCATACCCATTTGCATTGTGAATCATGTTCACGGAAGAAAATGAGGATGGAACATCTGGCCCCCGCTCCAATAGATATCAGCTAACTGCAGTGGCCTAGAGGTTAAGTGCTTGTGTTACAGCGCTGGGGGCCTGGGATCGAGTCCTGCTTTCGGCACATAAACATAATAGTTGGGTGGGTAATGTCCTTGTATGATTGCAGTACCCACATGCCTCCTAAAAGGTTCAATGGGTATGAAAAGAGTTCCCTGGTAAGAAAGCAAGGAGGCGTGCAGGACAAAGGAGGAGGTGGGGCAGGCTAAAGGGGGAGGTTGTGCTGGATGAATGGGTACCTGGGGAGAGGAAGAGGGGCTGGGTGATGGGTGATGGGTGTGGGGGATGGGGGGGAAGGTCTAGAGGGGCCTGGGGATGTAGGATAAAGGGGGCCCTGTGGAGACAGGGAATAAGTTGGCCCTGCGGTGCTGCAGTGGGGGAAGAGGGCCCTGAATTGTGGAGGGAGGGGTGTGTAAAGGAGGGTGCTAATGTGGGGGAAGGGAGCATTAATGACAGAAAAAAAAGGTGCAGCGGGATGGAATGGACCAATATTTTTTTCATCCAGTACTACCTGCCCCACCTCCTCTCCTCCACCGTCCCACCTCCCTGCTTTCTTCCTCCCTCCCACCTCCCTGCTTTCCTTTGCCCTTCTAGTTCCACCCCCCCCCCCGCTCACCCAGCCCACCTCCTCTCCTCTGGGACCCATTCATCCAACCCTACCTCCCCCTTCAACCTGCCCCACCTACTCCTTCGCCCTGCACTTCCTCAGTGCCGCCTCTCTGCATTCTTCCACCCTCCCTTTACCAGGGAACTCTTTTCACACCCACTGAACCTTAGGAAAGGAGTTATACAAGGAAATTAACCAACTCTTCAGTTTATGTGCCGAAAGCAGGACTCAAAGCCAGGCCCCCAGTGCTGTAACTTAAGCACTTAACCTCTAGGCCACTGCAGTTAGCTGGGATTCAGTGGAGCGGGGGGCCAGATGTTCTATCCTCATTTTCTTCAGTGAACATGTTTCACAATCTTGCTGTAGAGAGCCTTTCTCACTCTTTGCCCTGGGGGTGAGAGCAGAGGCAGGGTAGGGCCTGAGGGGCAAGGCCCACCCAAAATCTGTAAATGCCCACTCAGCAGCGCTGTGTGGGCATTTACAGATATTTTTGTCAGTGCAGTGGGCCCAACTACGTTAGCTTCTGGCCCCATTAGCTAGACAATCCTGGTAACGCCTCTGGTGCCTCCCAACTCAACAACCCAATCACCCCTCCGGCCCTTCTTACTCGTCTCACAGCACCTCCAATAAGCGAGGAATGCATCTTTTGTTGGTAGATTTCCTTCATGAGGCTTAGCTAGGCCTGCATTCCTTTTCAAAGGGCCATAGAAGAGAGCAAAAAAGGAGAAGGCATAATAGAGCGGGAAGTAGGTGGAAGATGAGTGGTCAGGGGCGTTGGCAGTAAAAGAAACAGGGCCTGGCCTGGCAGAGAGTTAGAAGTTAGGGAACACAACAATGAGCGAGGGACAAGGAAAGATGTCTCAGGCATGCAGCTCTCTGAGTCTTCCCCACTGTGCCTGCAGAAAGAGACGTCCTATTCCTAGCTCTCTCCCGGATGGATACATTTGCCTGGAGAGCCCAGAACTAATGTCAGTTGGCCCGAGGCTAAACAGAGGGCAACTGAGCAGGCACACCCCTTCATTTTACTATTCTCCCGGGGTGGCTTCTGGGAGGAAAAAGGCATCAGTATTCCACCAAGATCATCTTCACCTAAGCCACCGTCACTAAGATTTACAACAAAGCAGGCTGTGACACTTTCTGGGGCCTAGGTGGCCAGGCCTACGTGGAAGAGCACAGATCCTAACCCTAAGTTGTGTGGGTGGCTGCACCAGTGGGGCCGCATAGGACATAGGGCTGTGCCCGTAAGGGCGCGTTTGGGAGCGTTAGGGACGCGTGGAGGACGCAGGGCGCAGACCTCTGTCCGTTTCCCGCCAGGATTAGCCCCTTAATGTCAGTGTTGGAGCCAGACATTCCAAAATTGAGGAAGTTAAAGGCAGAAAGCAGCCCTCTCACCCCCAAGGCAAGGAGTGGGAAAGGCTTGTTACATCAAGAGTCTTTCAAATCTTTCACTTTTGAGAGCAGAGTGTTTACATTTAAAAATCATTAACAAGCAGCAATAAGAAAGCGTACAGTAGCACAGGACAGAACACTGCCCTGCCCATATCAATACACCCCAATGACAAAGGCAAAGATTTAACTGACTTGCTTAGCTATTAGCGGCTCACACCTCTCTATGATTATCATCTTTCCGTTAAGCAAAACATCCTCTGAATTGGGGTGAAAGATAGTTCTGATGTGCCAAAGGAAGGCAACATGGAAATTCAGTTTCCTGCTATCAGAGGAAGGAGGGTCGACAGCCCAATGGGTTAACGCACCAACTGTAGCCTTCAATGTGTAGCCTGCAGGCGACACATTCAGCTGCTGGTGAGATGCTGATACAGGTTTGCTTGCTATGCAGGGGCCGGTGGTCATCTCACAGTGCCTCGAGAAGGTGTCCTGTTTGAATCCCTGTGCAAATATCGTAGCAACCATGACCCGTAAATTACACTTTTTCCCCTCGTTTTTTCCAGTCAGTTTGGGACAGAGAGAGACAAGCTTTTGCATGGGTGTTACCAAGGCCAGAGTGCAGAAAACAAAAGTGCAACTGTTAGTAGCAATGCAGGTATTGAAGGGGCATTAACTGTTGGCTGATCGCACAGGGCAATGCATACCCATTTTCAATTTAAAAAAAAAATAATAATAATAGTTACAAGCACGCCAAGGAGGTTCCGGAGATTGGATTAGAACTCAGGTCCCCAGCATTCCAAGACCAAGCACTTACCAGTTGAGCCACTGGCGACTGTACTTCTGAGAGTAGCTTTTGGGCGTATGTATCTTTCTTCTGAAAGCCCCTGTGAGCATACCCATTTGCATTGTGAATCAGGACTCAAAGCCAGGCCCCCAGTGCTGTAACTTAAGCACTTAACCTCTAGGCCACTGCAGTTAGCTGGGATTCAGTGGAGCGGGGGGCCAGATGTTCTATCCTCATTTTTTTCAGTGAACATGTTTCACAATCTTGCTGTAGAGAGCCTTTCTCACTCTTTGCCCTGGGGGTGAGAGCAGAGGCAGGGTAGGGCCTGAGGGGCAAGGCCCACCCAAAATCTGTAAATGCCCACTCAGCAGCGCTGTGTGGGCATTTACAGATATTTTTGTCAGTGCAGTGGGCCCAACTACGTTAGCTTCTGGCCCCATTAGCTAGACAATCCTGGTAACGCCTCTGGTGCCTCCCAACTCAACAACCCAATCACCCCTCCGGCCCTTCTTACTCGTCTCACAGCACCTCCAATAAGCGAGGAATGCATCTTTTGTTGGTAGATTTCCTTCATGAGGCTTAGCTAGGCCTGCATTCCTTTTCAAAGGGCCATAGAAGAGAGCAAAAAAGGAGAAGGCATAATAGAGCGGGAAGTAGGTGGAAGATGAGTGGTCAGGGGCGTTGGCAGTAAAAGAAACAGGGCCTGGCCTGGCAGAGAGTTAGAAGTTAGGGAACACAACAATGAGCGAGGGACAAGGAAAGATGTCTCAGGCATGCAGCTCTCTGAGTCTTCCCCACTGTGCCTGCAGAAAGAGACGTCCTATTCCTAGCTCTCTCCCGGATGGATACATTTGCCTGGAGAGCCCAGAACTAATGTCAGTTGGCCCGAGGCTAAACAGAGGGCAACTGAGCAGGCACACCCCTTCATTTTACTATTCTCCCGGGGTGGCTTCTGGGAGGAAAAAGGCTTCAGTATTCCACCAAGATCATCTTCACCTAAGCCACCGTCACTAAGATTTACAACAAAGCAGGCTGTGACACTTTCTGGGGCCTAGGTGGCCAGGCCTACGTGGAAGAGCACAGATCCTAACCCTAAGTTGTGTGGGTGGCTGCACCAGTGGGGCCGCATAGGACATAGGGCTGTGCCCGTAAGGGCGCGTTTGGGAGCGTTAGGGACGCGTGGAGGACGCAGGGCGCAGACCTCTGTCCGTTTCCCGCCAGGATTAGCCCCTTAATGTCAGTGTTGGAGCCAGACATTCCAAAATTGAGGAAGTTAAAGGCAGAAAGCAGCCCTCTCACCCCCAAGGCAAGGAGTGGGAAAGGCTTGTTACATCAAGAGTCTTTCAAATCTTTCACTTTTGAGAGCAGAGTGTTTACATTTAAAAATCATTAACAAGCAGCAATAAGAAAGCGTACAGTAGCACAGGACAGAACACTGCCCTGCCCATATCAATACACCCCAATGACAAAGGCAAAGATTTAACTGACTTGCTTAGCTATTAGCGGCTCACACCTCTCTATGATTATCATCTTTCCGTTAAGCAAAACATCCTCTGAATTGGGGTGAAAGATAGTTCTGATGTGCCAAAGGAAGGCAACATGGAAATTCAGTTTCCTGCTATCAGAGGAAGGAGGGTCGACAGCCCAATGGGTTAACGCACCAAGTGTAGCATTCAATGTGTAGCCTGCAGGCGACACATTCAGCTGCTGGTGAGATGCTGATACAGGTTTGCTTGCTATGCAGGGGCCGGTGGTCATCTCACAGTGCCTCGAGAAGGTGTCCTGTTTGAATCCCTGTGCAAATATCGTAGCAACCATGACCCGTAAATTACACTTTTTCCCCTCGTTTTTTCCAGTCAGTTTGGGACAGAGAGAGACAAGCTTTTGCATGGGTGTTACCAAGGCCAGAGTGCAGAAAACAAAAGTGCAACTGTTAGTAGCAATGCAGGTATTGAAGGGGCATTAACTGTTGGCTGATCGCACAGGGCAATGCATACCCATTTTCAATTTTAAAAAAAATAAATAATAATAGTTACAAGCACGCCAAGGAGGTTCCGGAGATTGGATTAGAACTCAGGTCCCCAGCATTCCAAGACCAAGCACTTACCAGTTGAGCCACTGGCGACTGTACTTCTGAGAGTAGCTTTTGGGCGTATGTATCTTTCTTCTGAAAGCCCCTGTGAGCATACCCATTTGCATTGTGAATCAGGACTCAAAGCCAGGCCCCCAGTGCTGTAACTTAAGCACTTAACCTCTAGGCCACTGCAGTTAGCTGGGATTCAGTGGAGCGGGGGGCCAGATGTTCTATCCTCATTTTCTTCAGTGAACATGTTTCACAATCTTGCTGTAGAGAGCCTTTCTCACTCTTTGCCCTGGGGGTGAGAGCAGAGGCAGGGTAGGGCCTGAGGGGCAAGGCCCACCCAAAATCTGTAAATGCCCACTCAGCAGCGCTGTGTGGGCATTTACAGATATTTTTGTCAGTGCAGTGGGCCCAACTACGTTAGCTTCTGGCCCCATTAGCTAGACAATCCTGGTAACGCCTCTGGTGCCTCCCAACTCAACAACCCAATCACCCCTCCGGCCCTTCTTACTCGTCTCACAGCACCTCCAATAAGCGAGGAATGCATCTTTTGTTGGTAGATTTCCTTCATGAGGCTTAGCTAGGCCTGCATTCCTTTTCAAAGGGCCATAGAAGAGAGCAAAAAAGGAGAAGGCATAATAGAGCGGGAAGTAGGTGGAAGATGGGTGGTCAGGGGCGTTGGCAGTAAAAGAAACAGGGCCTGGCCTGGCAGAGAGTTAGAAGTTAGGGAACACAACAATGAGCGAGGGACAAGGAAAGATGTCTCAGGCATGCAGCTCTCTGAGTCTTCCCCACTGTGCCTGCAGAAAGAGACGTCCTATTCCTAGCTCTCTCCCGGATGGATACATTTGCCTGGAGAGCCCAGAACTAATGTCAGTTGGCCCGAGGCTAAACAGAGGGCAACTGAGCAGGCACACCCCTTCATTTTACTATTCTCCCGGGGTGGCTTCTGGGAGGAAAAAGGCATCAGTATTCCACCAAGATCATCTTCACCTAAGCCACCGTCACTAAGATTTACAACAAAGCAGGCTGTGACACTTTCTGGGGCCTAGGTGGCCAGGCCTACGTGGAAGAGCACAGATCCTAACCCTAAGTTGTGTGGGTGGCTGCACCAGTGGGGCCGCATAGGACATAGGGCTGTGCCCGTAAGGGCTGTGTTCGCGTTTGGGACGCGTTAGGGACGCGTGGAGGACGCAGGGCGCAGACCTCTGTCCGTTTCCCGCCAGGATTAGCCCCTTAATGTCAGTGTTGGAGCCAGACATTCCAAAATTGAGGAAGTTAAAGGCAGAAAGCAGCCCTCTCACCCCCAAGGCAAGGAGTGGGAAAGGCTTGTTACATCAAGAGTCTTTCAAATCTTTCACTTTTGAGAGCAGAGTGTTTACATTTAAAAATCATTAACAAGCAGCAATAAGAAAGCGTACAGTAGCACAGGACAGAACACTGCCCTGCCCATATCAATACACCCCAATGACAAAGGCAAAGATTTAACTGACTTGCTTAGCTATTAGCGGCTCACACCTCTCTATGATTATCATCTTTCCGTTAAGCAAAACATCCTCTGAATTGGGGTGAAAGATAGTTCTGATGTGCCAAAGGAAGGCAACATGGAAATTCAGTTTCCTGCTATCAGAGGAAGAAGGGTCGACAGCCCAATGGGTTAACGCACCAACTGTAGCCTTCAATGTGTAGCCTGCAGGCGACACATTCAGCTGCTGGTGAGATGCTGATACAGGTTTGCTTGCTATGCAGGGGCCGGTGGTCATCTCACAGTGCCTCGAGAAGGTGTCCTGTTTGAATCCCTGTGCAAATATCGTAGCAACCATGACCCGTAAATTACACTTTTTCCCCTCGTTTTTTCCAGTCAGTTTGGGACAGAGAGAGACAAGCTTTTGCATGGGTGTTACCAAGGCCAGAGTGCAGAAAACAAAAGTGCAACTGTTAGTAGCAATGCAGGTATTGAAGGGGCATTAACTGTTGGCTGATCGCACAGGGAAATGCATACCCATTTTCAATTAAAAAAAAAAAAATAATAATAGTTACAAGCACGCCAAGGAGGTTCGGAAGATTGGATTAGAACTCAGGTCCCCAGCATTCCAAGACCAAGCACTTACCAGTTGAGCCACTGGCGACTGTACTTCTGAGAGTAGCTTTTGGGCGTATGTATCTTTCTTCTGAAAGCCCCTGTGAGCATACCCATTTGCATTGTGAATCATGTTCACGGAAGAAAATGAGGATGGAACATCTGGCCCCCGCTCCAATAGATATCAGCTAACTGCAGTGGCCTAGAGGTTAAGTGCTTGTGTTACAGCGCTGGGGGCCTGGGATCGAGTCCTGCTTTCGGCACATAAACATAATAGTTGGGTGGGTAATGTCCTTGTATGATTGCAGTACCCACATGCCTCCTAAAAGGTTCAATGGGTATGAAAAGAGTTCCCTGGTAAGAAAGCAAGGAGGCGTGCAGGACAGAGGAGGAGGTGGGGCAGGCTAAAGGGGGAGGTTGTGCTGGATGAATGGGTACCTGGGGAGAGGAAGAGGGGCTGGGTGATGGGTGTGGGGGATGGGGGGGAAGGTCTAGAGGGGCCTGGGGATGTAGGATAAAGGGGGCCCTGTGGAGACAGGGAATAAGTTGGCCCTGCGGTGCTGCAGTGGGGGAAGAGGGCCCTGAATTGTGGAGGGAGGGGTGTGTAAAGGAGAGTGCTAATGTGGGGGAAGGGAGCATTAATGACAGAAAAAAAGGTGCAGCGGGATGGAATGGACCAATATTTTTTTCATCCAGTACTACCTGCCCCACCTCCTCTCCTCCACCGTCCCACCTCCCTGCTTTCTTCCTCTCTCCCACCTCCCTGCTTTCCTTTGCCCTTCTAGTTCCACCCCCCCCCCGCTCACCCAGCCCACCTCCTCTCCTCTGGGACCCATTCATCCAACCCTACCTCCCCCTTCAACCTGCCCCACCTACTCCTTCGCCCTGCACTTCCTCAGTGCCGCCTCTCTGCATTCTTCCACCCTCCCTTTACCAGGGAACTCTTTTCACACCCACTGAACTTTAGGAAAGGAGTTATACAAGGAAATTAACCAACTCTTCAGTTTATGTGCCGAAAGCAGGACTCAAAGCCAGGCCCCCAGTGCTGTAACTTAAGCACTTAACCTCTAGGCCACTGCAGTTAGCTAGGATTCAGTGGAGCGGGGGGCCAGATGTTCTATCCTCATTTTCTTCAGTGAACATGTTTCACAATCTTGCTGTAGAGAGCCTTTCTCACTCTTTGCCCTGGGGGTGAGAGCAGAGGCAGGGTAGGGCCTGAGGGGCAAGGCCCACCCAAAATCTGTAAATGCCCACTCAGCAGCGCTGTGTGGGCATTTACAGATATTTTTGTCAGTGCAGTGGGCCCAACTACGTTAGCTTCTGGCCCCATTAGCTAGACAATCCTGGTAACGCCTCTGGTGCCTCCCAACTCAACAACCCAATCACCCCTCCGGCCCTTCTTACTCGTCTCACAGCACCTCCAATAAGCGAGGAATGCATCTTTTGTTGGTAGATTTCCTTCATGAGGCTTAGCTAGGCCTGCATTCCTTTTCAAAGGGCCATAGAAGAGAGCAAAAAAGGAGAAGGCATAATAGAGCGGGAAGTAGGTGGAAGATGAGTGGTCAGGGGCGTTGGCAGTAAAAGAAACAGGGCCTGGCCTGGCAGAGAGTTAGAAGTTAGGGAACACAACAATGAGCGAGGGACAAGGAAAGATGTCTCAGGCATGCAGCTCTCTGAGTCTTCCCCACTGTGCCTGCAGAAAGAGACGTCCTATTCCTAGCTCTCTCCCGGATGGATACATTTGCCTGGAGAGCCCAGAACTAATGTCAGTTGGCCCGAGGCTAAACAGAGGGCAACTGAGCAGGCACACCCCTTCATTTTACTATTCTCCCGGGGTGGCTTCTGGGAGGAAAAAGGCATCAGTATTCCACCAAGATCATCTTCACCTAAGCCACCGTCACTAAGATTTACAACAAAGCAGGCTGTGACACTTTCTGGGGCCTAGGTGGCCAGGCCTACGTGGAAGAGCACAGATCCTAACCCTAAGTTGTGTGGGTGGCTGCACCAGTGGGGCCGCATAGGACATAGGGCTGTGCCCGTAAGGGCGCGTTTGGGAGCGTTAGGGACGCGTGGAGGACGCAGGGCGCAGACCTCTGTCCGTTTCCCGCCAGGATTAGCCCCTTAATGTCAGTGTTGGAGCCAGACATTCCAAAATTGAGGAAGTTAAAGGCAGAAAGCAGCCCTCTCACCCCCAAGGCAAGGAGTGGGAAAGGCTTGTTACATCAAGAGTCTTTCAAATCTTTCACTTTTGAGAGCAGAGTGTTTACATTTAAAAATCATTAACAAGCAGCAATAAGAAAGCGTACAGTAGCACAGGACAGAACACTGCCCTGCCCATATCAATACACCCCAATGACAAAGGCAAAGATTTAACTGACTTGCTTAGCTATTAGCGGCTCACACCTCTCTATGATTATCATCTTTCCGTTAAGCAAAACATCCTCTGAATTGGGGTGAAAGATAGTTCTGATGTGCCAAAGGAAGGCAACATGGAAATTCAGTTTCCTGCTATCAGAGGAAGGAGGGTCGACAGCCCAATGGGTTAACGCACCAACTGTAGCCTTCAATGTGTAGCCTGCAGGCGACACATTCAGCTGCTGGTGAGATGCTGATACAGGTTTGCTTGCTATGCAGGGGCCGGTGGTCATCTCACAGTGCCTCGAGAAGGTGTCCTGTTTGAATCCCTGTGCAAATATCGTAGCAACCATGACCCGTAAATTACACTTTTTCCCCTCGTTTTTTCCAGTCAGTTTGGGACAGAGAGAGACAAGCTTTTGCATGGGTGTTACCAAGGCCAGAGTGCAGAAAACAAAAGTGCAACTGTTAGTAGCAATGCAGGTATTGAAGGGGCATTAACTGTTGGCTGATCGCACAGGGCAATGCATACCCATTTTCAATTTAAAAAAAAAAAAATAATAATAGTTACAAGCACGCCAAGGAGGTTCCGGAGATTGGATTAGAACTCAGGTCCCCAGCATTCCAAGACCAAGCACTTACCAGTTGAGCCACTGGCGACTGTACTTCTGAGAGTAGCTTTTGGGCGTATGTATCTTTCTTCTGAAAGCCCCTGTGAGCATACCCATTTGCATTGTGAATCAGGACTCAAAGCCAGGCCCCCAGTGCTGTAACTTAAGCACTTAACCTCTAGGCCACTGCAGTTAGCTGGGATTCAGTGGAGCGGGGGGCCAGATGTTCTATCCTCATTTTCTTCAGTGAACATGTTTCACAATCTTGCTGTAGAGAGCCTTTCTCACTCTTTGCCCTGGGGGTGAGAGCAGAGGCAGGGTAGGGCCTGAGGGGCAAGGCCCACCCAAAATCTGTAAATGCCCACTCAGCAGCGCTGTGTGGGCATTTACAGATATTTTTGTCAGTGCAGTGGGCCCAACTACGTTAGCTTCTGGCCCCATTAGCTAGACAATCCTGGTAACGCCTCTGGTGCCTCCCAACTCAACAACCCAATCACCCCTCCGGCCCTTCTTACTCGTCTCACAGCACCTCCAATAAGCGAGGAATGCATCTTTTGTTGGTAGATTTCCTTCATGAGGCTTAGCTAGGCCTGCATTCCTTTTCAAAGGGCCATAGAAGAGAGCAAAAAAGGAGAAGGCATAATAGAGCGGGAAGTAGGTGGAAGATGAGTGGTCAGGGGCGTTGGCAGTAAAAGAAACAGGGCCTGGCCTGGCAGAGAGTTAGAAGTTAGGGAACACAACAATGAGCGAGGGACAAGGAAAGATGTCTCAGGCATGCAGCTCTCTGAGTCTTCCCCACTGTGCCTGCAGAAAGAGATGTCCTATTCCTAGCTCTCTCCCGGATGGATACATTTGCCTGGAGAGCCCAGAACTAATGTCAGTTGGCCCGAGGCTAAACAGAGGGCAACTGAGCAGGCACACCCCTTCATTTTACTATTCTCCCGGGGTGGCTTCTGGGAGGAAAAAGGCATCAGTATTCCACCAAGATCATCTTCACCTAAGCCACCGTCACTAAGATTTACAACAAAGCAGGCTGTGACGCTTTCTGGGGCCTAGGTGGCCAGGCCTACGTGGAAGAGCACAGATCCTAACCCTAAGTTGTGTGGGTGGCTGCACCAGTGGGGCCGCATAGGACATAGGGCTGTGCCCGTAAGGGCTGTGGTCGCGTTTGGGAGCGTTAGGGACGCGTGGAGGACGCAGGGCGCAGACCTCTGTCCGTTTCCCGCCAGGATTAGCCCCTTAATGTCAGTGTTGGAGCCAGACATTCCAAAATTGAGGAAGTTAAAGGCAGAAAGCAGCCCTCTCACCCCCAAGGCAAGGAGTGGGAAAGGCTTGTTACATCAAGAGTCTTTCAAATCTTTCACTTTTGAGAGCAGAGTGTTTACATTTAAAAATCATTAACAAGCAGCAATAAGAAAGCGTACAGTAGCACAGGACAGAACACTGCCCTGCCCATATCAATTCACCCCAATGACAAAGGCAAAGATTTAACTGACTTGCTTAGCTATTAGCGGCTCACACCTCTCTATGATTATCATCTTTCCGTTAAGCAAAACATCCTCTGAATTGGGGTGAAAGATAGTTCTGATGTGCCAAAGGAAGGCAACATGCAAATTCAGTTTCCTGCTATCAGAGGAAGGAGGGTGGACAGCCCAATGGGTTAACGCACCAACTGTAGCCTTCAATGTGTAGCCTGCAGGCGACACATTCAGCTGCTGGTGAGATGCTGATACAGGTTTGCTTGCTATGCAGGGGCCGGTGGTCATCTCACAGTGCCTCGAGAAGGTGTCCTGTTTGAATCCCTGTGCAAATATCGTAGCAACCATGACCCGTAAATTACACTTTTTCCCCTCGTTTTTTCCAGTCAGTTTGGGACAGAGAGAGACAAGCTTTTGCATGGGTGTTACCAAGGCCAGAGTGCAGAAAACAAAAGTGCAACTGTTAGTAGCAATGCAGGTATTGAAGGGGCATTAACTGTTGGCTGATCGCACAGGGCAATGCATACCCATTTTCAATTTTAAAAAAAATAAATAATAATAGTTACAAGCACGCCAAGGAGGTTCCGGAGATTGGATTAGAACTCAGGTCCCCAGCATTCCAAGACCAAGCACTTACCAGTTGAGCCACTGGCGACTGTACTTCTAAGAGTAGCTTTTGGGCGTATGTATCTTTCTTCTGAAAGCCCCTGTGAGCATACCCATTTGCATTGTGAATCATGTTCACGGAAGAAAATGAGGATGGAACATCTGGCCCCCGCTCCAATAGATATCAGCTAACTGCAGTGGCCTAGAGGTTAAGTGCTTGTGTTACAGCGCTGGGGGCCTGGGATCGAGTCCTGCTTTCGGCACATAAACATAATAGTTGGGTGGGTAATGTCCTTGTATGATTGCAGTACCCACATGCCTCCTAAAAGGTTCAATGGGTATGAAAAGAGTTCCCTGGTAAGAAAGCAAGGAGGCGTGCAGGACAGAGGAGGAGGTGGGGCAGGCTAAAGGGGGAGGTTGTGCTGGATGAATGGGTACCTGGGGAGAGGAAGAGGGGCTGGGTGATGGGTGTGGGGGGTGGGGGGGAAGGTCTAGAGGGGCCTGGGGATGTAGGATAAAGGGGGCCCTGTGGAGACAGGGAATAAGTTGGCCCTGCGGTGCTGCAGTGGGGGAAGAGGGCCCTGAATTGTGGAGGGAGGGGTGTGTAAAGGAGAGTGCTAATATGGGGGAAGGGAGCATTAATGACAGAAAAAAAGGTGCAGCGGGATGGAATGGACCAATATTTTTTTCATCCAGTACTACCTGCCCCACCTCCTCTCCTCCACCGTCCCACCTCCCTGCTTTCTTCCTCTCTCCCACCTCCCTGCTTTCCTTTGCCCTTCTAGTTCCACCCCCCCCCGCTCACCCAGCCCACCTCCTCTCCTCTGGGACCCATTCATCCAACCCTACCTCCCCCTTCAACCTGCCCCACCTACTCCTTCGCCCTGCACTTCCTCAGTGCCGCCTCTCTGCATTCTTCCACCCTCCCTTTACCAGGGAACTCTTTTCACACCCACTGAACTTTAGGAAAGGAGTTATACAAGGAAATTAACCAACTCTTCAGTTTATGTGCCGAAAGCAGGACTCAAAGCCAGGCCCCCAGTGCTGTAACTTAAGCACTTAACCTCTAGGCCACTGCAGTTAGCTGGGATTCAGTGGAGCGGGGGGCCAGATGTTCTATCCTCATTTTTTTCAGTGAACATGTTTCACAATCTTGCTGTAGAGAGCCTTTCTCACTCTTTGCCCTGGGGGTGAGAGCAGAGGCAGGGTAGGGCCTGAGGGGCAAGGCCCACCCAAAATCTGTAAATGCCCACTCAGCAGCGCTGTGTGGGCATTTACAGATATTTTTGTCAGTGCAGTGGGCCCAACTACGTTAGCTTCTGGCCCCATTAGCTAGACAATCCTGGTAACGCCTCTGGTGCCTCCCAACTCAACAACCCAATCACCCCTCCGGCCCTTCTTACTCGTCTCACAGCACCTCCAATAAGCGAGGAATGCATCTTTTGTTGGTAGATTTCCTTCATGAGGCTTAGCTAGGCCTGCATTCCTTTTCAAAGGGCCATAGAAGAGAGCAAAAAAGGAGAAGGCATAATAGAGCGGGAAGTAGGTGGAAGATGAGTGGTCAGGGGCGTTGGCAGTAAAAGAAACAGGGCCTGGCCTGGCAGAGAGTTAGAAGTTAGGGAACACAACAATGAGCGAGGGACAAGGAAAGATGTCTCAGGCATGCAGCTCTCTGAGTCTTCCCCACTGTGCCTGCAGAAAGAGACGTCCTATTCCTAGCTCTCTCCCGGATGGATACATTTGCCTGGAGAGCCCAGAACTAATGTCAGTTGGCCCGAGGCTAAACAGAGGGCAACTGAGCAGGCACACCCCTTCATTTTACTATTGTCCCGGGGTGGCTTCTGGGAGGAAAAAGGCTTCAGTATTCCACCAAGATCATCTTCACCTAAGCCACCGTCACCAAGATTTACAACAAAGCAGGCTGTGACACTTTCTGGGGCCTAGGTGGCCAGGCCTACGTGGAAGAGCACAGATCCTAACCCTAAGTTGTGTGGGTGGCTGCACCAGTGGGGCCGCATAGGACATAGGGCTGTGCCCGTAAGGGCGCGTTTGGGAGCGTTAGGGACGCGTGGAGGACGCAGGGCGCAGACCTCTGTCCGTTTCCCGCCAGGATTAGCCCCTTAATGTCAGTGTTGGAGCCAGACATTCCAAAATTGAGGAAGTTAAAGGCAGAAAGCAGCCCTCTCACCCCCAAGGCAAGGAGTGGGAAAGGCTTGTTACATCAAGAGTCTTTCAAATCTTTCACTTTTGAGAGCAGAGTGTTTACATTTAAAAATCATTAACAAGCAGCAATAAGAAAGCGTACAGTAGCACAGGACAGAACACTGCCCTGCCCATATCAATACACCCCAATGACAAAGGCAAAGATTTAACTGACTTGCTTAGCTATTAGCGGCTCACACCTCTCTATGATTATCATCTTTCCGTTAAGCAAAACATCCTCTGAATTGGGGTGAAAGATAGTTCTGATGTGCCAAAGGAAGGCAACATGGAAATTCAGTTTCCTGCTATCAGAGGAAGGAGGGTCGACAGCCCAATGGGTTAACGCACCAACTGTAGCCTTCAATGTGTAGCCTGCAGGCGACACATTCAGCTGCTGGTGAGATGCTGATACAGGTTTGCTTGCTATGCAGGGGCCGGTGGTCATCTCACAGTGCCTCGAGAAGGTGTCCTGTTTGAATCCCTGTGCAAATATCGTAGCAACCATGACCCGTAAATTACACTTTTTCCCCTCGTTTTTTCCAGTCAGTTTGGGACAGAGAGAGACAAGCTTTTGCATGGGTGTTACCAAGGCCAGAGTGCAGAAAACAAAAGTGCAACTGTTAGTAGCAATGCAGGTATTGAAGGGGCATTAACTGTTGGCTGATCGCACAGGGCAATGCATACCCATTTTCAATTTAAAAAAAAAAAAATAATAATAGTTACAAGCACGCCAAGGAGGTTCCGGAGATTGGATTAGAACTCAGGTCCCCAGCATTCCAAGACCAAGCACTTACCAGTTGAGCCACTGGCGACTGTACTTCTGAGAGTAGCTTTTGGGCGTATGTATCTTTCTTCTGAAAGCCCCTGTGAGCATACCCATTTGCATTGTGAATCAGGACTCAAAGCCAGGCCCCCAGTGCTGTAACTTAAGCACTTAACCTCTAGGCCACTGCAGTTAGCTGGGATTCAGTGGAGCGGGGGGCCAGATGTTCTATCCTCATTTTCTTCAGTGAACATGTTTCACAATCTTGCTGTAGAGAGCCTTTCTCACTCTTTGCCCTGGGGGTGAGAGCAGAGGCAGGGTAGGGCCTGAGGGGCAAGGCCCACCCAAAATCTGTAAATGCCCACTCAGCAGCGCTGTGTGGGCATTTACAGATATTTTTGTCAGTGCAGTGGGCCCAACTACGTTAGCTTCTGGCCCCATTAGCTAGACAATCCTGGTAACGCCTCTGGTGCCTCCCAACTCAACAACCCAATCACCCCTCCGGCCCTTCTTACTCGTCTCACAGCACCTCCAATAAGCGAGGAATGCATCTTTTGTTGGTAGATTTCCTTCATGAGGCTTAGCTAGGCCTGCATTCCTTTTCAAAGGGCCATAGAAGAGAGCAAAAAAGGAGAAGGCATAATAGAGCGGGAAGTAGGTGGAAGATGAGTGGTCAGGGGCGTTGGCAGTAAAAGAAACAGGGCCTGGCCTGGCAGAGAGTTAGAAGTTAGGGAACACAACAATGAGCGAGGGACAAGGAAAGATGTCTCAGGCATGCAGCTCTCTGAGTCTTCCCCACTGTGCCTGCAGAAAGAGATGTCCTATTCCTAGCTCTCTCCCGGATGGATACATTTGCCTGGAGAGCCCAGAACTAATGTCAGTTGGCCCGAGGCTAAACAGAGGGCAACTGAGCAGGCACACCCCTTCATTTTACTATTCTCCCGGGGTGGCTTCTGGGAGGAAAAAGGCATCAGTATTCCACCAAGATCATCTTCACCTAAGCCACCGTCACTAAGATTTACAACAAAGCAGGCTGTGACGCTTTCTGGGGCCTAGGTGGCCAGGCCTACGTGGAAGAGCACAGATCCTAACCCTAAGTTGTGTGGGTGGCTGCACCAGTGGGGCCGCATAGGACATAGGGCTGTGCCCGTAAGGGCTGTGGTCGCGTTTGGGAGCGTTAGGGACGCGTGGAGGACGCAGGGCGCAGACCTCTGTCCGTTTCCCGCCAGGATTAGCCCCTTAATGTCAGTGTTGGAGCCAGACATTCCAAAATTGAGGAAGTTAAAGGCAGAAAGCAGCCCTCTCACCCCCAAGGCAAGGAGTGGGAAAGGCTTGTTACATCAAGAGTCTTTCAAATCTTTCACTTTTGAGAGCAGAGTGTTTACATTTAAAAATCATTAACAAGCAGCAATAAGAAAGCGTACAGTAGCACAGGACAGAACACTGCCCTGCCCATATCAATTCACCCCAATGACAAAGGCAAAGATTTAACTGACTTGCTTAGCTATTAGCGGCTCACACCTCTCTATGATTATCATCTTTCCGTTAAGCAAAACATCCTCTGAATTGGGGTGAAAGATAGTTCTGATGTGCCAAAGGAAGGCAACATGGAAATTCAGTTTCCTGCTATCAGAGGAAGGAGGGTGGACAGCCCAATGGGTTAACGCACCAACTGTAGCCTTCAATGTGTAGCCTGCAGGCGACACATTCAGCTGCTGGTGAGATGCTGATACAGGTTTGCTTGCTATGCAGGGGCCGGTGGTCATCTCACAGTGCCTCGAGAAGGTGTCCTGTTTGAATCCCTGTGCAAATATCGTAGCAACCATGACCCGTAAATTACACTTTTTCCCCTCGTTTTTTCCAGTCAGTTTGGGACAGAGAGAGACAAGCTTTTGCATGGGTGTTACCAAGGCCAGAGTGCAGAAAACAAAAGTGCAACTGTTAGTAGCAATCCAGGTATTGAAGGGGCATTAACTGTTGGCTGATCGCACAGGGCAATGCATACCCATTTTCAATTTTAAAAAAAATAAATAATAATAGTTACAAGCACGCCAAGGAGGTTCCGGAGATTGGATTAGAACTCAGGTCCCCAGCATTCCAAGACCAAGCACTTACCAGTTGAGCCACTGGCGACTGTACTTCTAAGAGTAGCTTTTGGGCGTATGTATCTTTCTTCTGAAAGCCCCTGTGAGCATACCCATTTGCATTGTGAATCATGTTCACGGAAGAAAATGAGGATGGAACATCTGGCCCCCGCTCCAATATATATCAGCTAACTGCAGTGGCCTAGAGGTTAAGTGCTTGTGTTACAGCGCTGGGGGCCTTGGATCGAGTCCTGCATTCGGCACATAAACATAATAGTTGGGTGGGTAATGTCCTTGTATGATTGCAGTACCCACATGCCTCCTAAAAGGTTCAATGGGTATGAAAAGAGTTCCCTGATAAGAAAGCAAGGAGGCGTGCAGGACAAAGGAGGAGGTGGGGCAGGCTAAAGGGGGAGGTTGTGCTGGATGAATGGGTACCTGGGGAGAGGAAGAGGGGCTGGGTGATGGGTGTGGGGGATGGGGGGGAAGGTCTAGAGGGGCCTGGGGATGTAGGATAAAGGGGGCCCTGTGGAGACAGGGAATAAGTTGGCCCTGCGGTGCTGCAGTGGGGGAAGAGGGCCCTGAATTGTGGAGGGAGGGGTGTGTAAAGGAGGGTGCTAATGTGGGGGAAGGGAGCATTAATGACAGAAAAAAAGGTGCAGCGGGATGGAATGGACCAATATTTTTTTCATCCAGTACTACCTGCCCCACCTCCTCTCCTTCACCGTCCCACCTCCCTGCTTTCTTCCTCCCTCCCACCTCCCTGCTTTCCTTTGCCCTTCTAGTTCCACCCCCCCGCTCACCCAGCCCACCTCCTCTCCTCTGGGACCCATTCATCCAACCCTACCTCCCCCTTCAACCTGCCCCACCTACTCCTTCGCCCTGCACTTCCTCAGTGCCGCCTCTCTGCATTCTTCCACCCTCCCTTTACCAGGGAACTCTTTTCACACCCACTGAACCTTAGGAAAGGAGTTATACAAGGAAATTAACCAACTCTTCAGTTTATGTGCCGAAAACAGGACTCAAAGCCAGGCCCCCAGTGCTGTAACTTAAGCACTTAACCTCTAGGCCACTGCAGTTAGCTGGGATTCAGTGGAGCGGGGGGCCAGATGTTCTATCCTCATTTTCTTCAGTGAACATGTTTCACAATCTTGCTGTAGAGAGCCTTTCTCACTCTTTGCCCTGGGGGTGAGAGCAGAGGCAGGGTAGGGCCTGAGGGGCAAGGCCCACCCAAAATCTGTAAATGCCCACTCAGCAGCGCTGTGTGGGCATTTACAGATATTTTTGTCAGTGCAGTGGGCCCAACTACGTTAGCTTCTGGCCCCATTAGCTAGACAATCCTGGTAACGCCTCTGGTGCCTCCCAACTCAACAACCCAATCACCCCTCCGGCCCTTCTTACTCGTCTCACAGCACCTCCAATAAGCGAGGAATGCATCTTTTGTTGGTAGATTTCCTTCATGAGGCTTAGCTAGGCCTGCATTCCTTTTCAAAGGGCCATAGAAGAGAGCAAAAAAGGAGAAGGCATAATAGAGCGGGAAGTAGGTGGAAGATGAGTGGTCAGGGGCGTTGGCAGTAAAAGAAACAGGGCCTGGCCTGGCAGAGAGTTAGAAGTTAGGGAACACAACAATGAGCGAGGGACAAGGAAAGATGTCTCAGGCATGCAGCTCTCTGAGTCTTCCCCACTGTGCCTGCAGAAAGAGACGTCCTATTCCTAGCTCTCTCCCGGATGGATACATTTGCCTGGAGAGCCCAGAACTAATGTCAGTTGGCCCGAGGCTAAACAGAGGGCAACTGAGCAGGCACACCCCTTCATTTTACTATTCTCCCGGGGTGGCTTCTGGGAGGAAAAAGGCATCAGTATTCCACCAAGATCATCTTCACCTAAGCCACCGTCACTAAGATTTACAACAAAGCAGGCTGTGACACTTTCTGGGGCCTAGGTGGCCAGGCCTACGTGGAAGAGCACAGATCCTAACCCTAAGTTGTGTGGGTGGCTGCACCAGTGGGGCCGCATAGGACATAGGGCTGTGCCCGTAAGGGCGCGTTTGGGAGCGTTAGGGACGCGTGGAGGACGCAGGGCGCAGACCTCTGTCCGTTTCCCGCCAGGATTAGCCCCTTAATGTCAGTGTTGGAGCCAGACATTCCAAAATTGAGGAAGTTAAAGGCAGAAAGCAGCCCTCTCACCCCCAAGGCAAGGAGTGGGAAAGGCTTGTTACATCAAGAGTCTTTCAAATCTTTCACTTTTGAGAGCAGAGTGTTTACATTTAAAAATCATTAACAAGCAGCAATAAGAAAGCGTACAGTAGCACAGGACAGAACACTGCCCTGCCCATATCAATACACCCCAATGACAAAGGCAAAGATTTAACTGACTTGCTTAGCTATTAGCGGCTCACACCTCTCTATGATTATCATCTTTCCGTTAAGCAAAACATCCTCTGAATTGGGGTGAAAGATAGTTCTGATGTGCCAAAGGAAGGCAACATGGAAATTCAGTTTCCTGCTATCAGAGGAAGGAGGGTCGACAGCCCAATGGGTTAACGCACCAACTGTAGCCTTCAATGTGTAGCCTGCAGGCGACACATTCAGCTGCTGGTGAGATGCTGATACAGGTTTGCTTGCTATGCAGGGGCCGGTGGTCATCTCACAGTGCCTCGAGAAGGTGTCCTGTTTGAATCCCTGTGCAAATATATCGTAGCAACCATGACCCGTAAATTACACTTTTTCCCCTCGTTTTTTCCAGTCAGTTTGGGACAGAGAGAGACAAGCTTTTGCATGGGTGTTACCAAGGCCAGAGTGCAGAAAACAAAAGTGCAACTGTTAGTAGCAATGCAGGTATTGAAGGGGCATTAACTGTTGGCTGATCGCACAGGGCAATGCATACCCATTTTCAATTAAAAAAAAAATAAATAATAATAGTTACAAGCACGCCAAGGAGGTTCGGAAGATTGGATTAGAACTCAGGTCCCCAGCATTCCAAGACCAAGCACTTACCAGTTGAGCCACTGGCGACTGTACTTCTGAGAGTAGCTTTTGGGCGTATGTATCTTTCTTCTGAAAGCCCCTGTGAGCATACCCATTTGCATTGTGAATCATGTTCACGGAAGAAAATGAGGATGGAACATCTGGCCCCCGCTCCAATAGATATCAGCTAACTGCAGTGGCCTAGAGGTTAAGTGCTTGTGTTACAGCGCTGGGGGCCTGGGATCGAGTCCTGCTTTCGGCACATAAACATAATAGTTGGGTGGGTAATGTCCTTGTATGATTGCAGTACCCACATGCCTCCTAAAAGGTTCAATGGGTATGAAAAGAGTTCCCTGGTAAGAAAGCAAGGAGGCGTGCAGGACAAAGGAGGAGGTGGGGCAGGCTAAAGGGGGAGGTTGTGCTGGATGAATGGGTACCTGGGGAGAGGAAGAGGGGCTGGGTGATGGGTGTGGGGGATGGGGGGGAAGGTCTAGAGGGGCCTGGGGATGTAGGATAAAGGGGGCCCTGTGGAGACAGGGAATAAGTTGGCCCTGCGGTGCTGCAGTGGGGGAAGAGGGCCCTGAATTGTGGAGGGAGGGGTGTGTAAAGGAGAGTGCTAATATGGGGGAAGGGAGCATTAATGACAGAAAAAAAGGTGCAGCGGGATGGAATGGACCAATATTTTTTTCATCCAGTACTACCTGCCCCACCTCCTCTCCTCCACCGTCCCACCTCCCTGCTTTCTTCCTCTCTCCCACCTCCCTGCTTTCCTTTGCCCTTCTAGTTCCACCCCCCCCCCGCTCACCCAGCCCACCTCCTCTCCTCTGGGACCCATTCATCCAACCCTACCTCCCCCTTCAACCTGCCCCACCTACTCCTTCGCCCTGCACTTCCTCAGTGCCGCCTCTCTGCATTCTTCCACCCTCCCTTTACCAGGGAACTCTTTTCACACCCACTGAACTTTAGGAAAGGAGTTATACAAGGAAATTAACCAACTCTTCAGTTTATGTGCCGAAAGCAGGACTCAAAGCCAGGCCCCCAGTGCTGTAACTTAAGCACTTAACCTCTAGGCCACTGCAGTTAGCTGGGATTCAGTGGAGCGGGGGGCCAGATGTTCTATCCTCATTTTTTTCAGTGAACATGTTTCACAATCTTGCTGTAGAGAGCCTTTCTCACTCTTTGCCCTGGGGGTGAGAGCAGAGGCAGGGTAGGGCCTGAGGGGCAAGGCCCACCCAAAATCTGTAAATGCCCACTCAGCAGCGCTGTGTGGGCATTTACAGATATTTTTGTCAGTGCAGTGGGCCCAACTACGTTAGCTTCTGGCCCCATTAGCTAGACAATCCTGGTAACGCCTCTGGTGCCTCCCAACTCAACAACCCAATCACCCCTCCGGCCCTTCTTACTCGTCTCACAGCACCTCCAATAAGCGAGGAATGCATCTTTTGTTGGTAGATTTCCTTCATGAGGCTTAGCTAGGCCTGCATTCCTTTTCAAAGGGCCATAGAAGAGAGCAAAAAAGGAGAAGGCATAATAGAGCGGGAAGTAGGTGGAAGATGAGTGGTCAGGGGCGTTGGCAGTAAAAGAAACAGGGCCTGGCCTGGCAGAGAGTTAGAAGTTAGGGAACACAACAATGAGCGAGGGACAAGGAAAGATGTCTCAGGCATGCAGCTCTCTGAGTCTTCCCCACTGTGCCTGCAGAAAGAGACGTCCTATTCCTAGCTCTCTCCCGGATGGATACATTTGCCTGGAGAGCCCAGAACTAATGTCAGTTGGCCCGAGGCTAAACAGAGGGCAACTGAGCAGGCACACCCCTTCATTTTACTATTCTCCCGGGGTGGCTTCTGGGAGGAAAAAGGCTTCAGTATTCCACCAAGATCATCTTCACCTAAGCCACCGTCACTAAGATTTACAACAAAGCAGGCTGTGACACTTTCTGGGGCCTAGGTGGCCAGGCCTACGTGGAAGAGCACAGATCCTAACCCTAAGTTGTGTGGGTGGCTGCACCAGTGGGGCCGCATAGGACATAGGGCTGTGCCCGTAAGGGCGCGTTTGGGAGCGTTAGGGACGCGTGGAGGACGCAGGGCGCAGACCTCTGTCCGTTTCCCGCCAGGATTAGCCCCTTAATGTCAGTGTTGGAGCCAGACATTCCAAAATTGAGGAAGTTAAAGGCAGAAAGCAGCCCTCTCACCCCCAAGGCAAGGAGTGGGAAAGGCTTGTTACATCAAGAGTCTTTCAAATCTTTCACTTTTGAGAGCAGAGTGTTTACATTTAAAAATCATTAACAAGCAGCAATAAGAAAGCGTACAGTAGCACAGGACAGAACACTGCCCTGCCCATATCAATACACCCCAATGACAAAGGCAAAGATTTAACTGACTTGCTTAGCTATTAGCGGCTCACACCTCTCTATGATTATCATCTTTCCGTTAAGCAAAACATCCTCTGAATTGGGGTGAAAGATAGTTCTGATGTGCCAAAGGAAGGCAACATGGAAATTCAGTTTCCTGCTATCAGAGGAAGGAGGGTCGACAGCCCAATGGGTTAACGCACCAACTGTAGCCTTCAATGTGTAGCCTGCAGGCGACACATTCAGCTGCTGGTGAGATGCTGATACAGGTTTGCTTGCTATGCAGGGGCCGGTGGTCATCTCACAGTGCCTCGAGAAGGTGTCCTGTTTGAATCCCTGTGCAAATATCGTAGCAACCATGACCCGTAAATTACACTTTTTCCCCTCGTTTTTTCCAGTCAGTTTGGGACAGAGAGAGACAAGCTTTTGCATGGGTGTTACCAAGGCCAGAGTGCAGAAAACAAAAGTGCAACTGTTAGTAGCAATGCAGGTATTGAAGGGGCATTAACTGTTGGCTGATCGCACAGGGCAATGCATACCCATTTTCAATTTAAAAAAAAAAAAATAATAATAGTTACAAGCACGCCAAGGAGGTTCCGGAGATTGGATTAGAACTCAGGTCCCCAGCATTCCAAGACCAAGCACTTACCAGTTGAGCCACTGGCGACTGTACTTCTGAGAGTAGCTTTTGGGCGTATGTATCTTTCTTCTGAAAGCCCCTGTGAGCATACCCATTTGCATTGTGAATCAGGACTCAAAGCCAGGCCCCCAGTGCTGTAACTTAAGCACTTAACCTCTAGGCCACTGCAGTTAGCTGGGATTCAGTGGAGCGGGGGGCCAGATGTTCTATCCTCATTTTCTTCAGTGAACATGTTTCACAATCTTGCTGTAGAGAGCCTTTCTCACTCTTTGCCCTGGGGGTGAGAGCAGAGGCAGGGTAGGGCCTGAGGGGCAAGGCCCACCCAAAATCTGTAAATGCCCACTCAGCAGCGCTGTGTGGGCATTTACAGATATTTTTGTCAGTGCAGTGGGCCCAACTACGTTAGCTTCTGGCCCCATTAGCTAGACAATCCTGGTAACGCCTCTGGTGCCTCCCAACTCAACAACCCAATCACCCCTCCGGCCCTTCTTACTCGTCTCACAGCACCTCCAATAAGCGAGGAATGCATCTTTTGTTGGTAGATTTCCTTCATGAGGCTTAGCTAGGCCTGCATTCCTTTTCAAAGGGCCATAGAAGAGAGCAAAAAAGGAGAAGGCATAATAGAGCGGGAAGTAGGTGGAAGATGAGTGGTCAGGGGCGTTGGCAGTAAAAGAAACAGGGCCTGGCCTGGCAGAGAGTTAGAAGTTAGGGAACACAACAATGAGCGAGGGACAAGGAAAGATGTCTCAGGCATGCAGCTCTCTGAGTCTTCCCCACTGTGCCTGCAGAAAGAGACGTCCTATTCCTAGCTCTCTCCCGGATGGATACATTTGCCTGGAGAGCCCAGAACTAATGTCAGTTGGCCCGAGGCTAAACAGAGGGCAACTGAGCAGGCACACCCCTTCATTTTACTATTCTCCCGGGGTGGCTTCTGGGAGGAAAAAGGCATCAGTATTCCACCAAGATCATCTTCACCTAAGCCACCGTCACTAAGATTTACAACAAAGCAGGCTGTGACACTTTCTGGGGCCTAGGTGGCCAGGCCTACGTGGAAGAGCACAGATCCTAACCCTAAGTTGTGTGGGTGGCTGCACCAGTGGGGCCGCATAGGACATAGGGCTGTGCCCGTAAGGGCTGTGGTCGCGTTTGGGACGCGTGGAGGACGCAGGGCGCAGACCTCTGTCCGTTTCCCGCCAGGATTAGCCCCTTAATGTCAGTGTTGGAGCCAGACATTCCAAAATTGAGGAAGTTAAAGGCAGAAAGCAGCCCTCTCACCCCCAAGGCAAGGAGTGGGAAAGGCTTGTTACATCAAGAGTCTTTCAAATCTTTCACTTTTGAGAGCAGAGTGTTTACATTTAAAAATCATTAACAAGCAGCAATAAGAAAGCGTACAGTAGCACAGGACAGAACACTGCCCTGCCCATATCAATACACCCCAATGACAAAGGCAAAGATTTAACTGACTTGCTTAGCTATTAGCGGCTCACACCTCTCTATGATTATCATCTTTCCGTTAAGCAAAACATCCTCTGAATTGGGGTGAAAGATAGTTCTGATGTGCCAAAGGAAGGCAACATGGAAATTCAGTTTCCTGCTATCAGAGGAAGGAGGGTCGACAGCCCAATGGGTTAACGCACCAACTGTAGCCTTCAATGTGTAGCCTGCAGGCGACACATTCAGCTGCTGGTGAGATGCTGATACAGGTTTGCTTGCTATGCAGGGGCCGGTGGTCATCTCACAGTGCCTCGAGAAGGTGTCCTGTTTGAATCCCTGTGCAAATATCGTAGCAACCATGACCCGTAAATTACACTTTTTCCCCTCGTTTTTTCCAGTCAGTTTGGGACAGAGAGAGACAAGCTTTTGCATGGGTGTTACCAAGGCCAGAGTGCAGAAAACAAAAGTGCAACTGTTAGTAGCAATGCAGGTATTGAAGGGGCATTAACTGTTGGCTGATCGCACAGGGCAATGCATACCCATTTTCAATTTTAAAAAAAATAAATAATAATAGTTACAAGCACGCCAAGGAGGTTCCGGAGATTGGATTAGAACTCAGGTCCCCAGCATTCCAAGACCAAGCACTTACCAGTTGAGCCACTGGCGACTGTACTTCTAAGAGTAGCTTTTGGGCGTATGTATCTTTCTTCTGAAAGCCCCTGTGAGCATACCCATTTGCATTGTGAATCATGTTCACGGAAGAAAATGAGGATGGAACATCTGGCCCCCGCTCCAATAGATATCAGCTAACTGCAGTGGCCTAGAGGTTAAGTGCTTGTGTTACAGCGCTGGGGGCCTGGGATCGAGTCCTGCTTTCGGCACATAAACATAATAGTTGGGTGGGTAATGTCCTTGTATGATTGCAGTACCCACATGCCTCCTAAAAGGTTCAATGGGTATGAAAAGAGTTCCCTGGTAAGAAAGCAAGGAGGCGTGCAGGACATAGGAGGAGGTGGGGCAGGCTAAAGGGGGAGGTTGTGCTGGATGAATGGGTACCTGGGGAGAGGAAGAGGGGCTGGGTGATGGGTGTGGGGGATGGGGAGGAAGGTCTAGAGGGGCCTGGGGATGTAGGATAAAGGGGGCCCTGTGGAGACAGGGAATAAGTTGGCCCTGCGGTGCTGCAGTGGGGGAAGAGGGCCCTGAATTGTGGAGGGAGGGGTGTGTAAAGGAGAGTGCTAATGTGGGGGAAGGGAGCATTAATGACAGAAAAAAAGGTGCAGCGGGATGGAATGGACCAATATTTTTTTCATCCAGTACTACCTGCCCCACCTCCTCTCCTCCACCGTCCCACCTCCCTGCTTTCTTCCTCTCTCCCACCTCCCTGCTTTCCTTTGCCCTTCTAGTTCCACCCCCCCCCGCTCACCCAGCCCACCTCCTCTCCTCTGGGACCCATTCATCCAACCCTACCTCCCCCTTCAACCTGCCCCACCTACTCCTTCGCCCTGCACTTCCTCAGTGCCGCCTCTCTGCATTCTTCCACCCTCCCTTTACCAGGGAACTCTTTTCACACCCACTGAACTTTAGGAAAGGAGTTATACAAGGAAATTAACCAACTCTTCAGTTTATGTGCCGAAAGCAGGACTCAAAGCCAGGCCCCCAGTGCTGTAACTTAAGCACTTAACCTCTAGGCCACTGCAGTTAGCTAGGATTCAGTGGAGCGGGGGGCCAGATGTTCTATCCTCATTTTCTTCAGTGAACATGTTTCACAATCTTGCTGTAGAGAGCCTTTCTCACTCTTTGCCCTGGGGGTGAGAGCAGAGGCAGGGTAGGGCCTGAGGGGCAAGGCCCACCCAAAATCTGTAAATGCCCACTCAGCAGCGCTGTGTGGGCATTTACAGATATTTTTGTCAGTGCAGTGGGACCAACTACGTTAGCTTCTGGCCCCATTAGCTAGACAATCCTGGTAACGCCTCTGGTGCCTCCCAACTCAACAACCCAATCACCCCTCCGGCCCTTCTTACTCGTCTCACAGCACCTCCAATAAGCGAGGAATGCATCTTTTGTTGGTAGATTTCCTTCATGAGGCTTAGCTAGGCCTGCATTCCTTTTCAAAGGGCCATAGAAGAGAGCAAAAAAGGAGAAGGCATAATAGAGCGGGAAGTAGGTGGAAGATGAGTGGTCAGGGGCGTTGGCAGTAAAAGAAACAGGGCCTGGCCTGGCAGAGAGTTAGAAGTTAGGGAACACAACAATGAGCGAGGGACAAGGAAAGATGTCTCAGGCATGCAGCTCTCTGAGTCTTCCCCACTGTGCCTGCAGAAAGAGACGTCCTATTCCTAGCTCTCTCCCGGATGGATACATTTGCCTGGAGAGCCCAGAACTAATGTCAGTTGGCCCGAGGCTAAACAGAGGGCAACTGAGCAGGCACACCCCTTCATTTTACTATTCTCCCGGGGTGGCTTCTGGGAGGAAAAAGGCATCAGTATTCCACCAAGATCATCTTCACCTAAGCCACCGTCACTAAGATTTACAACAAAGCAGGCTGTGACACTTTCTGGGGCCTAGGTGGCCAGGCCTACGTGGAAGAGCACAGATCCTAACCCTAAGTTGTGTGGGTGGCTGCACCAGTGGGGCCGCATAGGACATAGGGCTGTGCCCGTAAGGGCGCGTTTGGGAGCGTTAGGGACGCGTGGAGGACGCAGGGCGCAGACCTCTGTCCGTTTCCCGCCAGGATTAGCCCCTTAATGTCAGTGTTGGAGCCAGACATTCCAAAATTGAGGAAGTTAAAGGCAGAAAGCAGCCCTCTCACCCCCAAGGCAAGGAGTGGGAAAGGCTTGTTACATCAAGAGTCTTTCAAATCTTTCACTTTTGAGAGCAGAGTGTTTACATTTAAAAATCATTAACAAGCAGCAATAAGAAAGCGTACAGTAGCACAGGACAGAACACTGCCCTGCCCATATCAATACACCCCAATGACAAAGGCAAAGATTTAACTGACTTGCTTAGCTATTAGCGGCTCACACCTCTCTATGATTATCATCTTTCCGTTAAGCAAAACATCCTCTGAATTGGGGTGAAAGATAGTTCTGATGTGCCAAAGGAAGGCAACATGGAAATTCAGTTTCCTGCTATCAGAGGAAGGAGGGTCGACAGCCCAATGGGTTAACGCACCAACTGTAGCCTTCAATGTGTAGCCTGCAGGCGACACATTCAGCTGCTGGTGAGATGCTGATACAGGTTTGCTTGCTATGCAGGGGCCGGTGGTCATCTCACAGTGCCTCGAGAAGGTGTCCTGTTTGAATCCCTGTGCAAATATATCGTAGCAACCATGACCCGTAAATTACACTTTTTCCCCTCGTTTTTTCCAGTCAGTTTGGGACAGAGAGAGACAAGCTTTTGCATGGGTGTTACCAAGGCCAGAGTGCAGAAAACAAAAGTGCAACTGTTAGTAGCAATGCAGGTATTGAAGGGGCATTAACTGTTGGCTGATCGCACAGGGCAATGCATACCCATTTTCAATTAAAAAAAAAATAAATAATAATAGTTACAAGCACGCCAAGGAGGTTCGGAAGATTGGATTAGAACTCAGGTCCCCAGCATTCCAAGACCAAGCACTTACCAGTTGAGCCACTGGCGACTGTACTTCTGAGAGTAGCTTTTGGGCGTATGTATCTTTCTTCTGAAAGCCCCTGTGAGCATACCCATTTGCATTGTGAATCATGTTCACGGAAGAAAATGAGGATGGAACATCTGGCCCCCGCTCCAATAGATATCAGCTAACTGCAGTGGCCTAGAGGTTAAGTGCTTGTGTTACAGCGCTGGGGGCCTGGGATCGAGTCCTGCTTTCGGCACATAAACATAATAGTTGGGTGGGTAATGTCCTTGTATGATTGCAGTACCCACATGCCTCCTAAAAGGTTCAATGGGTATGAAAAGAGTTCCCTGGTAAGAAAGCAAGGAGGCGTGCAGGACAAAGGAGGAGGTGGGGCAGGCTAAAGGGGGAGGTTGTGCTGGATGAATGGGTACCTGGGGAGAGGAAGAGGGGCTGGGTGATGGGTGTGGGGGATGGGGGGGAAGGTCTAGAGGGGCCTGGGGATGTAGGATAAAGGGGGCCCTGTGGAGACAGGGAATAAGTTGGCCCTGCGGTGCTGCAGTGGGGGAAGAGGGCCCTGAATTGTGGAGGGAGGGGTGTGTAAAGGAGAGTGCTAATATGGGGGAAGGGAGCATTAATGACAGAAAAAAAGGTGCAGCGGGATGGAATGGACCAATATTTTTTTCATCCAGTACTACCTGCCCCACCTCCTCTCCTCCACCGTCCCACCTCCCTGCTTTCTTCCTCTCTCCCACCTCCCTGCTTTCCTTTGCCCTTCTAGTTCCACCCCCCCCCCCGCTCACCCAGCCCACCTCCTCTCCTCTGGGACCCATTCATCCAACCCTACCTCCCCCTTCAACCTGCCCCACCTACTCCTTCGCCCTGCACTTCCTCAGTGCCGCCTCTCTGCATTCTTCCACCCTCCCTTTACCAGGGAACTCTTTTCACACCCACTGAACTTTAGGAAAGGAGTTATACAAGGAAATTAACCAACTCTTCAGTTTATGTGCCGAAAGCAGGACTCAAAGCCAGGCCCCCAGTGCTGTAACTTAAGCACTTAACCTCTAGGCCACTGCAGTTAGCTGGGATTCAGTGGAGCGGGGGGCCAGATGTTCTATCCTCATTTTTTTCAGTGAACATGTTTCACAATCTTGCTGTAGAGAGCCTTTCTCACTCTTTGCCCTGGGGGTGAGAGCAGAGGCAGGGTAGGGCCTGAGGGGCAAGGCCCACCCAAAATCTGTAAATGCCCACTCAGCAGCGCTGTGTGGGCATTTACAGATATTTTTGTCAGTGCAGTGGGCCCAACTACGTTAGCTTCTGGCCCCATTAGCTAGACAATCCTGGTAACGCCTCTGGTGCCTCCCAACTCAACAACCCAATCACCCCTCCGGCCCTTCTTACTCGTCTCACAGCACCTCCAATAAGCGAGGAATGCATCTTTTGTTGGTAGATTTCCTTCATGAGGCTTAGCTAGGCCTGCATTCCTTTTCAAAGGGCCATAGAAGAGAGCAAAAAAGGAGAAGGCATAATAGAGCGGGAAGTAGGTGGAAGATGAGTGGTCAGGGGCGTTGGCAGTAAAAGAAACAGGGCCTGGCCTGGCAGAGAGTTAGAAGTTAGGGAACACAACAATGAGCGAGGGACAAGGAAAGATGTCTCAGGCATGCAGCTCTCTGAGTCTTCCCCACTGTGCCTGCAGAAAGAGACGTCCTATTCCTAGCTCTCTCCCGGATGGATACATTTGCCTGGAGAGCCCAGAACTAATGTCAGTTGGCCCGAGGCTAAACAGAGGGCAACTGAGCAGGCACACCCCTTCATTTTACTATTCTCCCGGGGTGGCTTCTGGGAGGAAAAAGGCTTCAGTATTCCACCAAGATCATCTTCACCTAAGCCACCGTCACTAAGATTTACAACAAAGCAGGCTGTGACACTTTCTGGGGCCTAGGTGGCCAGGCCTACGTGGAAGAGCACAGATCCTAACCCTAAGTTGTGTGGGTGGCTGCACCAGTGGGGCCGCATAGGACATAGGGCTGTGCCCGTAAGGGCGCGTTTGGGAGCGTTAGGGACGCGTGGAGGACGCAGGGCGCAGACCTCTGTCCGTTTCCCGCCAGGATTAGCCCCTTAATGTCAGTGTTGGAGCCAGACATTCCAAAATTGAGGAAGTTAAAGGCAGAAAGCAGCCCTCTCACCCCCAAGGCAAGGAGTGGGAAAGGCTTGTTACATCAAGAGTCTTTCAAATCTTTCACTTTTGAGAGCAGAGTGTTTACATTTAAAAATCATTAACAAGCAGCAATAAGAAAGCGTACAGTAGCACAGGACAGAACACTGCCCTGCCCATATCAATACACCCCAATGACAAAGGCAAAGATTTAACTGACTTGCTTAGCTATTAGCGGCTCACACCTCTCTATGATTATCATCTTTCCGTTAAGCAAAACATCCTCTGAATTGGGGTGAAAGATAGTTCTGATGTGCCAAAGGAAGGCAACATGGAAATTCAGTTTCCTGCTATCAGAGGAAGGAGGGTCGACAGCCCAATGGGTTAACGCACCAACTGTAGCCTTCAATGTGTAGCCTGCAGGCGACACATTCAGCTGCTGGTGAGATGCTGATACAGGTTTGCTTGCTATGCAGGGGCCGGTGGTCATCTCACAGTGCCTCGAGAAGGTGTCCTGTTTGAATCCCTGTGCAAATATCGTAGCAACCATGACCCGTAAATTACACTTTTTCCCCTCGTTTTTTCCAGTCAGTTTGGGACAGAGAGAGACAAGCTTTTGCATGGGTGTTACCAAGGCCAGAGTGCAGAAAACAAAAGTGCAACTGTTAGTAGCAATGCAGGTATTGAAGGGGCATTAACTGTTGGCTGATCGCACAGGGCAATGCATACCCATTTTCAATTTAAAAAAAAAAAAATAATAATAGTTACAAGCACGCCAAGGAGGTTCCGGAGATTGGATTAGAACTCAGGTCCCCAGCATTCCAAGACCAAGCACTTACCAGTTGAGCCACTGGCGACTGTACTTCTGAGAGTAGCTTTTGGGCGTATGTATCTTTCTTCTGAAAGCCCCTGTGAGCATACCCATTTGCATTGTGAATCAGGACTCAAAGCCAGGCCCCCAGTGCTGTAACTTAAGCACTTAACCTCTAGGCCACTGCAGTTAGCTGGGATTCAGTGGAGCGGGGGGCCAGATGTTCTATCCTCATTTTCTTCAGTGAACATGTTTCACAATCTTGCTGTAGAGAGCCTTTCTCACTCTTTGCCCTGGGGGTGAGAGCAGAGGCAGGGTAGGACCTGAGGGGCAAGGCCCACCCAAAATCTGTAAATGCCCACTCAGCAGCGCTGTGTGGGCATTTACAGATATTTTTGTCAGTGCAGTGGGCCCAACTACGTTAGCTTCTGGCCCCATTAGCTAGACAATCCTGGTAACGCCTCTGGTGCCTCCCAACTCAACAACCCAATCACCCCTCCGGCCCTTCTTACTCGTCTCACAGCACCTCCAATAAGCGAGGAATGCATCTTTTGTTGGTAGATTTCCTTCATGAGGCTTAGCTAGGCCTGCATTCCTTTTCAAAGGGCCATAGAAGAGAGCAAAAAAGGAGAAGGCATAATAGAGCGGGAAGTAGGTGGAAGATGAGTGGTCAGGGGCGTTGGCAGTAAAAGAAACAGGGCCTGGCCTGGCAGAGAGTTAGAAGTTAGGGAACACAACAATGAGCGAGGGACAAGGAAAGATGTCTCAGGCATGCAGCTCTCTGAGTCTTCCCCACTGTGCCTGCAGAAAGAGACGTCCTATTCCTAGCTCTCTCCCGGATGGATACATTTGCCTGGAGAGCCCAGAACTAATGTCAGTTGGCCCGAGGCTAAACAGAGGGCAACTGAGCAGGCACACCCCTTCATTTTACTATTCTCCCGGGGTGGCTTCTGGGAGGAAAAAGGCATCAGTATTCCACCAAGATCATCTTCACCTAAGCCACCGTCACTAAGATTTACAACAAAGCAGGCTGTGACACTTTCTGGGGCCTAGGTGGCCAGGCCTACGTGGAAGAGCACAGATCCTAACCCTAAGTTGTGTGGGTGGCTGCACCAGTGGGGCCGCATAGGACATAGGGCTGTGCCCGTAAGGGCTGTGGTCGCGTTTGGGACGCGTGGAGGACGCAGGGCGCAGACCTCTGTCCGTTTCCCGCCAGGATTAGCCCCTTAATGTCAGTGTTGGAGCCAGACATTCCAAAATTGAGGAAGTTAAAGGCAGAAAGCAGCCCTCTCACCCCCAAGGCAAGGAGTGGGAAAGGCTTGTTACATCAAGAGTCTTTCAAATCTTTCACTTTTGAGAGCAGAGTGTTTACATTTAAAAATCATTAACAAGCAGCAATAAGAAAGCGTACAGTAGCACAGGACAGAACACTGCCCTGCCCATATCAATACACCCCAATGACAAAGGCAAAGATTTAACTGACTTGCTTAGCTATTAGCGGCTCACACCTCTCTATGATTATCATCTTTCCGTTAAGCAAAACATCCTCTGAATTGGGGTGAAAGATAGTTCTGATGTGCCAAAGGAAGGCAACATGGAAATTCAGTTTCCTGCTATCAGAGGAAGGAGGGTCGACAGCCCAATGGGTTAACGCACCAACTGTAGCCTTCAATGTGTAGCCTGCAGGCGACACATTCAGCTGCTGGTGAGATGCTGATACAGGTTTGCTTGCTATGCAGGGGCCGGTGGTCATCTCACAGTGCCTCGAGAAGGTGTCCTGTTTGAATCCCTGTGCAAATATCGTAGCAACCATGACCCGTAAATTACACTTTTTCCCCTCGTTTTTTCCAGTCAGTTTGGGACAGAGAGAGACAAGCTTTTGCATGGGTGTTACCAAGGCCAGAGTGCAGAAAACAAAAGTGCAACTGTTAGTAGCAATGCAGGTATTGAAGGGGCATTAACTGTTGGCTGATCGCACAGGGCAATGCATACCCATTTTCAATTAAAAAAAAAATAAATAATAATAGTTACAAGCACGCCAAGGAGGTTCCGGAGATTGGATTAGAACTCAGGTCCCCAGCATTCCAAGACCAAGCACTTACCAGTTGAGCCACTGGCGACTGTACTTCTGAGAGTAGCTTTTGGGCGTATGTATCTTTCTTCTGAAAGCCCCTGTGAGCATACCCATTTGCATTGTGAATCATGTTCACGGAAGAAAATGAGGATGGAACATCTGGCCCCCGCTCCAATAGATATCAGCTAACTGCAGTGGCCTAGAGGTTAAGTGCTTGTGTTACAGCGCTGGGGGCCTGGGATCGAGTCCTGCTTTCGGCACATAAACATAATAGTTGGGTGGGTAATGTCCTTGTATGATTGCAGTACCCACATGCCTCCTAAAAGGTTCAATGGGTATGAAAAGAGTTCCCTGGTAAGAAAGCAAGGAGGCGTGCAGGACAAAGGAGGAGGTGGGGCAGGCTAAAGGGGGAGGTTGTGCTGGATGAATGGGTACCTGGGGAGAGGAAGAGGGGCTGGGTGATGGGTGTGGGGGATGGGGGGGAAGGTCTAGAGGGGCCTGGGGATGTAGGATAAAGGGGGCCCTGTGGAGACAGGGAATAAGTTGGCCCTGCGGTGCTGCAGTGGGGGAAGAGGGCCCTGAATTGTGGAGGGAGGGGTGTGTAAAGGAGGGTGCTAATGTGGGGGAAGGGAGCATTAATGACAGAAAAAAAAGGTGCAGCGGGATGGAATGGACCAATATTTTTTTCATCCAGTACTACCTGCCCCACCTCCTCTCCTCCACCGTCCCACCTCCCTGCTTTCTTCCTCCCTCCCACCTCCCTGCTTTCCTTTGCCCTTCTAGTTCCACCCCCCCGCTCACCCAGCCCACCTCCTCTCCTCTGGGACCCATTCATCCAACCCTACCTCCCCCTTCAACCTGCCCCACCTACTCCTTCGCCCTGCACTTCCTCAGTGCCGCCTCTCTGCATTCTTCCACCCTCCCTTTACCAGGGAACTCTTTTCACACCCACTGAACCTTAGGAAAGGAGTTATACAAGGAAATTAACCAACTCTTCAGTTTATGTGCCGAAAGCAGGACTCAAAGCCAGGCCCCCAGTGCTGTAACTTAAGCACTTAACCTCTAGGCCACTGCAGTTAGCTGGGATTCAGTGGAGCGGGGGGCCAGATGTTCTATCCTCATTTTCTTCAGTGAACATGTTTCACAATCTTGCTGTAGAGAGCCTTTCTCACTCTTTGCCCTGGGGGTGAGAGCAGAGGCAGGGTAGGGCCTGAGGGGCAAGGCCCACCCAAAATCTGTAAATGCCCACTCAGCAGCGCTGTGTGGGCATTTACAGATATTTTTGTCAGTGCAGTGGGCCCAACTACGTTAGCTTCTGGCCCCATTAGCTAGACAATCCTGGTAACGCCTCTGGTGCCTCCCAACTCAACAACCCAATCACCCCTCCGGCCCTTCTTACTCGTCTCACAGCACCTCCAATAAGCGAGGAATGCATCTTTTGTTGGTAGATTTCCTTCATGAGGCTTAGCTAGGCCTGCATTCCTTTTCAAAGGGCCATAGAAGAGAGCAAAAAAGGAGAAGGCATAATAGAGCGGGAAGTAGGTGGAAGATGAGTGGTCAGGGGCGTTGGCAGTAAAAGAAACAGGGCCTGGCCTGGCAGAGAGTTAGAAGTTAGGGAACACAACAATGAGCGAGGGACAAGGAAAGATGTCTCAGGCATGCAGCTCTCTGAGTCTTCCCCACTGTGCCTGCAGAAAGAGACGTCCTATTCCTAGCTCTCTCCCGGATGGATACATTTGCCTGGAGAGCCCAGAACTAATGTCAGTTGGCCCGAGGCTAAACAGAGGGCAACTGAGCAGGCACACCCCTTCATTTTACTATTCTCCCGGGGTGGCTTCTGGGAGGAAAAAGACATCAGTATTCCACCAAGATCATCTTCACCTAAGCCACCGTCACTAAGATTTACAACAAAGCAGGCTGTGACACTTTCTGGGGCCTAGGTGGCCAGGCCTACGTGGAAGAGCACAGATCCTAACCCTAAGTTGTGTGGGTGGCTGCACCAGTGGGGCCGCATAGGACATAGGGCTGTGCCCGTAAGGGCTGTGGTCGCGTTTGGGACGCGTTAGGGACGCGTGGAGGACGCAGGGCGCAGACCTCTGTCCGTTTCCCGCCAGGATTAGCCCCTTAATGTCAGTGTTGGAGCCAGACATTCCAAAATTGAGGAAGTTAAAGGCAGAAAGCAGCCCTCTCACCCCCAAGGCAAGGAGTGGGAAAGGCTTGTTACATCAAGAGTCTTTCAAATCTTTCACTTTTGAGAGCAGAGTGTTTACATTTAAAAATCATTAACAAGCAGCAATAAGAAAGCGTACAGTAGCACAGGACAGAACACTGCCCTGCCCATATCAATACACCCCAATGACAAAGGCAAAGATTTAACTGACTTGCTTAGCTATTAGCGGCTCACACCTCTCTATGATTATCATCTTTCCGTTAAGCAAAACATCCTCTGAATTGGGGTGAAAGATAGTTCTGATGTGCCAAAGGAAGGCAACATGGAAATTCAGTTTCCTGCTATCAGAGGAAGGAGGGTCGACAGCCCAATGGGTTAACGCACCAACTGTAGCCTTCAATGTGTAGCCTGCAGGCGACACATTCAGCTGCTGGTGAGATGCTGATACAGGTTTGCTTGCTATGCAGGGGCCGGTGGTCATCTCACAGTGCCTCGAGAAGGTGTCCTGTTTGAATCCCTGTGCAAATATCGTAGCAACCATGACCCGTAAATTACACTTTTTCCCCTCGTTTTTTCCAGTCAGTTTGGGACAGAGAGAGACAAGCTTTTGCATGGGTGTTACCAAGGCCAGAGTGCAGAAAACAAAAGTGCAACTGTTAGTAGCAATGCAGGTATTGAAGGGGCATTAACTGTTGGCTGATCGCACAGGGCAATGCATACCCATTTTCAATTAAAAAAAAAATAAATAATAATAGTTACAAGCACGCCAAGGAGGTTCCGGAGATTGGATTAGAACTCAGGTCCCCAGCATTCCAAGACCAAGCACTTACCAGTTGAGCCACTGGCGACTGTACTTCTGAGAGTAGCTTTTGGGCGTATGTATCTTTCTTCTGAAAGCCCCTGTGAGCATACCCATTTGCATTGTGAATCATGTTCACGGAAGAAAATGAGGATGGAACATCTGGCCCCCGCTCCAATAGATATCAGCTAACTGCAGTGGCCTAGAGGTTAAGTGCTTGTGTTACAGCGCTGGGGGCCTGGGATCGAGTCCTGCTTTCGGCACATAAACATAATAGTTGGGTGGGTAATGTCCTTGTATGATTGCAGTACCCACATGCCTCCTAAAAGGTTCAATGGGTATGAAAAGAGTTCCCTGGTAAGAAAGCAAGGAGGCGTGCAGGACAAAGGAGGAGGTGGGGCAGGCTAAAGGGGGAGGTTGTGCTGGATGAATGGGTACCTGGGGAGAGGAAGAGGGGCTGGGTGATGGGTGTGGGGGATGGGGGGGAAGGTCTAGAGGGGCCTGGGGATGTAGGATAAAGGGGGCCCTGTGGAGACAGGGAATAAGTTGGCCCTGCGGTGCTGCAGTGGGGGAAGAGGGCCCTGAATTGTGGAGGGAGGGGTGTGTAAAGGAGGGTGCTAATGTGGGGGAAGGGAGCATTAATGACAGAAAAAAAAGGTGCAGCGGGATGGAATGGACCAATATTTTTTTCATCCAGTACTACCTGCCCCACCTCCTCTCCTCCACCGTCCCACCTCCCTGCTTTCTTCCTCCCTCCCACCTCCCTGCTTTCCTTTGCCCTTCTAGTTCCACCCCCCCGCTCACCCAGCCCACCTCCTCTCCTCTGGGACCCATTCATCCAACCCTACCTCCCCCTTCAACCTGCCCCACCTACTCCTTCGCCCTGCACTTCCTCAGTGCCGCCTCTCTGCATTCTTCCACCCTCCCTTTACCAGGGAACTCTTTTCACACCCACTGAACTTTAGGAAAGGAGTTATACAAGGAAATTAACCAACTCTTCAGTTTATGTGCCGAAAGCAGGACTCAAAGCCAGGCCCCCAGTGCTGTAACTTAAGCACTTAACCTCTAGGCCACTGCAGTTAGCTGGGATTCAGTGGAGCGGGGGGCCAGATGTTCTATCCTCATTTTCTTCAGTGAACATGTTTCACAATCTTGCTGTAGAGAGCCTTTCTCACTCTTTGCCCTGGGGGTGAGAGCAGAGGCAGGGTAGGGCCTGAGGGGCAAGGCCCACCCAAAATCTGTAAATGCCCACTCAGCAGCGCTGTGTGGGCATTTACAGATATTTTTGTCAGTGCAGTGGGCCCAACTACGTTAGCTTCTGGCCCCATTAGCTAGACAATCCTGGTAACGCCTCTGGTGCCTCCCAACTCAACAACCCAATCACCCCTCCGGCCCTTCTTACTCGTCTCACAGCACCTCCAATAAGCGAGGAATGCATCTTTTGTTGGTAGATTTCCTTCATGAGGCTTAGCTAGGCCTGCATTCCTTTTCAAAGGGCCATAGAAGAGAGCAAAAAAGGAGAAGGCATAATAGAGCGGGAAGTAGGTGGAAGATGAGTGGTCAGGGGCGTTGGCAGTAAAAGAAACAGGGCCTGGCCTGGCAGAGAGTTAGAAGTTAGGGAACACAACAATGAGCGAGGGACAAGGAAAGATGTCTCAGGCATGCAGCTCTCTGAGTCTTCCCCACTGTGCCTGCAGAAAGAGACGTCCTATTCCTAGCTCTCTCCCGGATGGATACATTTGCCTGGAGAGCCCAGAACTAATGTCAGTTGGCCCGAGGCTAAACAGAGGGCAACTGAGCAGGCACACCCCTTCATTTTACTATTCTCCCGGGGTGGCTTCTGGGAGGAAAAAGGCATCAGTATTCCACCAAGATCATCTTCACCTAAGCCACCGTCACTAAGATTTACAACAAAGCAGGCTGTGACACTTTCTGGGGCCTAGGTGGCCAGGCCTACGTGGAAGAGCACAGATCCTAACCCTAAGTTGTGTGGGTGGCTGCACCAGTGGGGCCGCATAGGACATAGGGCTGTGCCCGTAAGGGCTGTGGTCGCGTTTGGGACGCGTGGAGGACGCAGGGCGCAGACCTCTGTCCGTTTCCCGCCAGGATTAGCCCCTTAATGTCAGTGTTGGAGCCAGACATTCCAAAATTGAGGAAGTTAAAGGCAGAAAGCAGCCCTCTCACCCCCAAGGCAAGGAGTGGGAAAGGCTTGTTACATCAAGAGTCTTTCAAATCTTTCACTTTTGAGAGCAGAGTGTTTACATTTAAAAATCATTAACAAGCAGCAATAAGAAAGCGTACAGTAGCACAGGACAGAACACTGCCCTGCCCATATCAATACACCCCAATGACAAAGGCAAAGATTTAACTGACTTGCTTAGCTATTAGCGGCTCACACCTCTCTATGATTATCATCTTTCCGTTAAGCAAAACATCCTCTGAATTGGGGTGAAAGATAGTTCTGATGTGCCAAAGGAAGGCAACATGGAAATTCAGTTTCCTGCTATCAGAGGAAGGAGGGTCGACAGCCCAATGGGTTAACGCACCAACTGTAGCCTTCAATGTGTAGCCTGCAGGCGACACATTCAGCTGCTGGTGAGATGCTGATACAGGTTTGCTTGCTATGCAGGGGCCGGTGGTCATCTCACAGTGCCTCGAGAAGGTGTCCTGTTTGAATCCCTGTGCAAATATCGTAGCAACCATGACCCGTAAATTACACTTTTTCCCCTCGTTTTTTCCAGTCAGTTTGGGACAGAGAGAGACAAGCTTTTGCATGGGTGTTACCAAGGCCAGAGTGCAGAAAACAAAAGTGCAACTGTTAGTAGCAATGCAGGTATTGAAGGGGCATTAACTGTTGGCTGATCGCACAGGGCAATGCATACCCATTTTCAATTAAAAAAAAAATAAATAATAATAGTTACAAGCACGCCAAGGAGGTTCCGGAGATTGGATTAGAACTCAGGTCCCCAGCATTCCAAGACCAAGCACTTACCAGTTGAGCCACTGGCGACTGTACTTCTGAGAGTAGCTTTTGGGCGTATGTATCTTTCTTCTGAAAGCCCCTGTGAGCATACCCATTTGCATTGTGAATCATGTTCACGGAAGAAAATGAGGATGGAACATCTGGCCCCCCGCTCCAATAGATATCAGCTAACTGCAGTGGCCTAGAGGTTAAGTGCTTGTGTTACAGCGCTGGGGGCCTGGGATCGAGTCCTGCTTTCGGCACATAAACATAATAGTTGGGTGGGTAATGTCCTTGTATGATTGCAGTACCCACATGCCTCCTAAAAGGTTCAATGGGTATGAAAAGAGTTCCCTGGTAAGAAAGCAAGGAGGCGTGCAGGACAAAGGAGGAGGTGGGGCAGGCTAAAGGGGGAGGTTGTGCTGGATGAATGGGTACCTGGGGAGAGGAAGAGGGGCTGGGTGATGGGTGTGGGGGATGGGGGGGAAGGTCTAGAGGGGCCTGGGGATGTAGGATAAAGGGGGCCCTGTGGAGACAGGGAATAAGTTGGCCCTGCGGTGCTGCAGTGGGGGAAGAGGGCCCTGAATTGTGGAGGGAGGGGTGTGTAAAGGAGGGTGCTAATGTGGGGGAAGGGAGCATTAATGACAGAAAAAAAAGGTGCAGCGGGATGGAATGGACCAATATTTTTTTCATCCAGTACTACCTGCCCCACCTCCTCTCCTCCACCGTCCCACCTCCCTGCTTTCTTCCTCCCTCCCACCTCCCTGCTTTCCTTTGCCCTTCTAGTTCCACCCCCCCCCCCCGCTCACCCAGCCCACCTCCTCTCCTCTGGGACCCATTCATCCAACCCTACCTCCCCCTTCAACCTGCCCCACCTACTCCTTCGCCCTGCACTTCCTCAGTGCCGCCTCTCTGCATTCTTCCACCCTCCCTTTACCAGGGAACTCTTTTCACACCCACTGAACTTTAGGAAAGGAGTTATACAAGGAAATTAACCAACTCTTCAGTTTATGTGCCGAAAGCAGGACTCAAAGCCAGGCCCCCAGTGCTGTAACTTAAGCACTTAACCTCTAGGCCACTGCAGTTAGCTGGGATTCAGTGGAGCGGGGGGCCAGATGTTCTATCCTCATTTTCTTCAGTGAACATGTTTCACAATCTTGCTGTAGAGAGCCTTTCTCACTCTTTGCCCTGGGGGTGAGAGCAGAGGCAAGGTAGGGCCTGAGGGGCAAGGCCCACCCAAAATCTGTAAATGCCCACTCAGCAGCGCTGTGTGGGCATTTACAGATATTTTTGTCAGTGCAGTGGGCCCAACTACGTTAGCTTCTGGCCCCATTAGCTAGACAATCCTGGTAACGCCTCTGGTGCCTCCCAACTCAACAACCCAATCACCCCTCCGGCCCTTCTTACTCGTCTCACAGCACCTCCAATAAGCGAGGAATGCATCTTTTGTTGGTAGATTTCCTTCATGAGGCTTAGCTAGGCCTGCATTCCTTTTCAAAGGGCCATAGAAGAGAGCAAAAAAGGAGAAGGCATAATAGAGCGGGAAGTAGGTGGAAGATGAGTGGTCAGGGGCGTTGGCAGTAAAAGAAACAGGGCCTGGCCTGGCAGAGAGTTAGAAGTTAGGGAACACAACAATGAGCGAGGGACAAGGAAAGATGTCTCAGGCATGCAGCTCTCTGAGTCTTCCCCACTGTGCCTGCAGAAAGAGACGTCCTATTCCTAGCTCTCTCCCGGATGGATACATTTGCCTGGAGAGCCCAGAACTAATGTCAGTTGGCCCGAGGCTAAACAGAGGGCAACTGAGCAGGCACACCCCTTCATTTTACTATTCTCCCGGGGTGGCTTCTGGGAGGAAAAAGGCATCAGTATTCCACCAAGATCATCTTCACCTAAGCCACCGCCACTAAGATTTACAACAAAGCAGGCTGTGACACTTTCTGGGGCCTAGGTGGCCAGGCCTACGTGGAAGAGCACAGATCCTAACCCTAAGTTGTGTGGGTGGCTGCACCAGTGGGGCCGCATAGGACATAGGGCTGTGCCCGTAAGGGCGCGTTTGGGAGCGTTAGGGACGCGTGGAGGACGCAGGGCGCAGACCTCTGTCCGTTTCCCGCCAGGATTAGCCCCTTAATGTCAGTGTTGGAGCCAGACATTCCAAAATTGAGGAAGTTAAAGGCAGAAAGCAGCCCTCTCACCCCCAAGGCAAGGAGTGGGAAAGGCTTGTTACATCAAGAGTCTTTCAAATCTTTCACTTTTGAGAGCAGAGTGTTTACATTTAAAAATCATTAACAAGCAGCAATAAGAAAGTGTACAGTAGCACAGGACAGAACACTGCCCTGCCCATATCAATACACCCCAATGACAAAGGCAAAGATTTAACTGACTTGCAAAGCTATTAGCGGCTCACACCTCTCTATGATTATCATCTTTCCGTTAAGCAAAACATCCTCTGAATTGGGGTGAAAGATAGTTCTGATGTGCCAAAGGAAGGCAACATGGAAATTCAGTTTCCTGCTATCAGAGGAAGGAGGGTGGACAGCGTAATGGGTTAACGCACCAACTGTAGCCTTCAATGTGTAGCCTGCAGGCGACACATTCAGCTGCTGGTGAGATGCTGATACAGGTTTGCTTGCTATGCAGGGGCCGGTGGTCATCTCACAGTGCCTCGAGAAGGTGTCCTGTTTGAATCCCTGTGCAAATATCGTAGCAACCATGACCCGTAAATTACACTTTTTCCCCTCGTTTTTTCCAGTCAGTTTGGGACAGAGAGAGACAAGCTTTTGCATGGGTGTTACCAAGGCCAGAGTGCAGAAAACAAAAGTGCAACTGTTAGTAGCAATGCAGGTATTGAAGGGGCATTAACTGTTGGCTGATCGCACAGGGCAATGCATACCCATTTTCAATTTTAAAAAAAATAAATAATAATAGTTACAAGCACGCCAAGGAGGTTCCGGAGATTGGATTAGAACTCAGGTCCCCAGCATTCCAAGACCAAGCACTTACCAGTTGAGCCACTGGCGACTGTACTTCTAAGAGTAGCTTTTGGGCGTATGTATCTTTCTTCTGAAAGCCCCTGTGAGCATACCCATTTGCATTGTGAATCATGTTCACGGAAGAAAATGAGGATGGAACATCTGGCCCCCGCTCCAATATATATCAGCTAACTGCAGTGGCCTAGAGGTTAAGTGCTTGTGTTACAGCGCTGGGGGCCTGGGATCGAGTCCTGCTTTCGGCACATAAACATAATAGTTGGGTGGGTAATGTCCTTGTATGATTGCAGTACCCACATGCCTCCTAAAAGGTTCAATGGGTATGAAAAGAGTTCCCTGGTAAGAAAGCAAGGAGGCGTGCAGGACAAAGGAGGAGGTGGGGCAGGCTAAAGGGGGAGGTTGTGCTGGATGAATGGGTACCTGGGGAGAGGAAGAGGGGCTGGGTGATGGGTGTGGGGGATGGGGGGGAAGGTCTAGAGGGGCCTGGGGATGTAGGATAAAGGGGGCCCTGTGGAGACAGGGAATAAGTTGGCCCTGCGGTGCTGCAGTGGGGGAAGAGGGCCCTGAATTGTGGAGGGAGGGGTGTGTAAAGGAGGGTGCTAATGTGGGGGAAGGGAGCATTAATGACAGAAAAAAAAGGTGCAGCGGGATGGAATGGACCAATATTTTTTTCATCCAGTACTACCTGCCCCACCTCCTCTCCTCCACCGTCCCACCTCCCTGCTTTCTTCCTCCCTCCCACCTCCCTGCTTTCCTTTGCCCTTCTAGTTCCACCCCCCCGCTCACCCAGCCCACCTCCTCTCCTCTGGGACCCATTCATCCAACCCTACCTCCCCCTTCAACCTGCCCCACCTACTCCTTCGCCCTGCACTTCCTCAGTGCCGCCTCTCTGCATTCTTCCACCCTCCCTTTACCAGGGAACTCTTTTCACACCCACTGAACTTTAGGAAAGGAGTTATACAAGGAAATTAACCAACTCTTCAGTTTATGTGCCGAAAGCAGGACTCAAAGCCAGGCCCCCAGTGCTGTAACTTAAGCACTTAACCTCTAGGCCACTGCAGTTAGCTGGGATTCAGTGGAGCGGGGGGCCAGATGTTCTATCCTCATTTTCTTCAGTGAACATGTTTCACAATCTTGCTGTAGAGAGCCTTTCTCACTCTTTGCCCTGGGGGTGAGAGCAGAGGCAGGGTAGGGCCTGAGGGGCAAGGCCCACCCAAAATCTGTAAATGCCCACTCAGCAGCGCTGTGTGGGCATTTACAGATATTTTTGTCAGTGCAGTGGGCCCAACTACGTTAGCTTCTGGCCCCATTAGCTAGACAATCCTGGTAACGCCTCTGGTGCCTCCCAACTCAACAACCCAATCACCCCTCCGGCCCTTCTTACTCGTCTCACAGCACCTCCAATAAGCGAGGAATGCATCTTTTGTTGGTAGATTTCCTTCATGAGGCTTAGCTAGGCCTGCATTCCTTTTCAAAGGGCCATAGAAGAGAGCAAAAAAGGAGAAGGCATAATAGAGCGGGAAGTAGGTGGAAGATGAGTGGTCAGGGGCGTTGGCAGTAAAAGAAACAGGGCCTGGCCTGGCAGAGAGTTAGAAGTTAGGGAACACAACAATGAGCGAGGGACAAGGAAAGATGTCTCAGGCATGCAGCTCTCTGAGTCTTCCCCACTGTGCCTGCAGAAAGAGACGTCCTATTCCTAGCTCTCTCCCGGATGGATACATTTGCCTGGAGAGCCCAGAACTAATGTCAGTTGGCCCGAGGCTAAACAGAGGGCAACTGAGCAGGCACACCCCTTCATTTTACTATTCTCCCGGGGTGGCTTCTGGGAGGAAAAAGGCATCAGTATTCCACCAAGATCATCTTCACCTAAGCCACCGTCACTAAGATTTACAACAAAGCAGGCTGTGACACTTTCTGGGGCCTAGGTGGCCAGGCCTACGTGGAAGAGCACAGATCCTAACCCTAAGTTGTGTGGGTGGCTGCACCAGTGGGGCCGCATAGGACATAGGGCTGTGCCCGTAAGGGCGCGTTTGGGAGCGTTAGGGACGCGTGGAGGACGCAGGGCGCAGACCTCTGTCCGTTTCCCGCCAGGATTAGCCCCTTAATGTCAGTGTTGGAGCCAGACATTCCAAAATTGAGGAAGTTAAAGGCAGAAAGCAGCCCTCTCACCCCCAAGGCAAGGAGTGGGAAAGGCTTGTTACATCAAGAGTCTTTCAAATCTTTCACTTTTGAGAGCAGAGTGTTTACATTTAAAAATCATTAACAAGCAGCAATAAGAAAGCGTACAGTAGCACAGGACAGAACACTGCCCTGCCCATATCAATACACCCCAATGACAAAGGCAAAGATTTAACTGACTTGCAAAGCTATTAGCGGCTCACACCTCTCTATGATTATCATCTTTCCGTTAAGCAAAACATCCTCTGAATTGGGGTGAAAGATAGTTCTGATGTGCCAAAGGAAGGCAACATGGAAATTCAGTTTCCTGCTATCAGAGGAAGGAGGGTGGACAGCGTAATGGGTTAACGCACCAACTGTAGCCTTCAATGTGTAGCCTGCAGGCGACACATTCAGCTGCTGGTGAGATGCTGATACAGGTTTGCTTGCTATGCAGGGGCCGGTGGTCATCTCACAGTGCCTCGAGAAGGTGTCCTGTTTGAATCCCTGTGCAAATATCGTAGCAACCATGACCCGTAAATTACACTTTTTCCCCTCGTTTTTTCCAGTCAGTTTGGGACAGAGAGAGACAAGCTTTTGCATGGGTGTTACCAAGGCCAGAGTGCAGAAAACAAAAGTGCAACTGTTAGTAGCAATGCAGGTATTGAAGGGGCATTAACTGTTGGCTGATCGCACAGGGCAATGCATACCCATTTTCAATTTTAAAAAAAATAAATAATAATAGTTACAAGCACGCCAAGGAGGTTCCGGAGATTGGATTAGAACTCAGGTCCCCAGCATTCCAAGACCAAGCACTTACCAGTTGAGCCACTGGCGACTGTACTTCTAAGAGTAGCTTTTGGGCGTATGTATCTTTCTTCTGAAAGCCCCTGTGAGCATACCCATTTGCATTGTGAATCATGTTCACGGAAGAAAATGAGGATGGAACATCTGGCCCCCGCTCCAATATATATCAGCTAACTGCAGTGGCCTAGAGGTTAAGTGCTTGTGTTACAGCGCTGGGGGCCTGGGATCGAGTCCTGCTTTCGGCACATAAACATAATAGTTGGGTGGGTAATGTCCTTGTATGATTGCAGTACCCACATGCCTCCTAAAAGGTTCAATGGGTATGAAAAGAGTTCCCTGGTAAGAAAGCAAGGAGGCGTGCAGGACAAAGGAGGAGGTGGGGCAGGCTAAAGGGGGAGGTTGTGCTGGATGAATGGGTACCTGGGGAGAGGAAGAGGGGCTGGGTGATGGGTGTGGGGGATGGGGGGGAAGGTCTAGAGGGGCCTGGGGATGTAGGATAAAGGGGGCCCTGTGGAGACAGGGAATAAGTTGGCCCTGCGGTGCTGCAGTGGGGGAAGAGGGCCCTGAATTGTGGAGGGAGGGGTGTGTAAAGGAGGGTGCTAATGTGGGGGAAGGGAGCATTAATGACAGAAAAAAAGGTGCAGCGGGATGGAATGGACCAATATTTTTTTCATCCAGTACTACCTGCCCCACCTCCTCTCCTCCACCGTCCCACCTCCCTGCTTTCTTCCTCCCTCCCACCTCCCTGCTTTCCTTTGCCCTTCTAGTTCCACCCCCCCGCTCACCCAGCCCACCTCCTCTCCTCTGGGACCCATTCATCCAACCCTACCTCCCCCTTCAACCTGCCCCACCTACTCCTTCGCCCTGCACTTCCTCAGTGCCGCCTCTCTGCATTCTTCCACCCTCCCTTTACCAGGGAACTCTTTTCACACCCACTGAACTTTAGGAAAGGAGTTATACAAGGAAATTAACCAACTCTTCAGTTTATGTGCCGAAAGCAGGACTCAAAGCCAGGCCCCCAGTGCTGTAACTTAAGCACTTAACCTCTAGGCCACTGCAGTTAGCTGGGATTCAGTGGAGCGGGGGGCCAGATGTTCTATCCTCATTTTCTTCAGTGAACATGTTTCACAATCTTGCTGTAGAGAGCCTTTCTCACTCTTTGCCCTGGGGGTGAGAGCAGAGGCAGGGTAGGGCCTGAGGGGCAAGGCCCACCCAAAATCTGTAAATGCCCACTCAGCAGCGCTGTGTGGGCATTTACAGATATTTTTGTCAGTGCAGTGGGCCCAACTACGTTAGCTTCTGGCCCCATTAGCTAGACAATCCTGGTAACGCCTCTGGTGCCTCCCAACTCAACAACCCAATCACCCCTCCGGCCCTTCTTACTCGTCTCACAGCACCTCCAATAAGCGAGGAATGCATCTTTTGTTGGTAGATTTCCTTCATGAGGCTTAGCTAGGCCTGCATTCCTTTTCAAAGGGCCATAGAAGAGAGCAAAAAAGGAGAAGGCATAATAGAGCGGGAAGTAGGTGGAAGATGAGTGGTCAGGGGCGTTGGCAGTAAAAGAAACAGGGCCTGGCCTGGCAGAGAGTTAGAAGTTAGGGAACACAACAATGAGCGAGGGACAAGGAAAGATGTCTCAGGCATGCAGCTCTCTGAGTCTTCCCCACTGTGCCTGCAGAAAGAGACGTCCTATTCCTAGCTCTCTCCCGGATGGATACATTTGCCTGGAGAGCCCAGAACTAATGTCAGTTGGCCCGAGGCTAAACAGAGGGCAACTGAGCAGGCACACCCCTTCATTTTACTATTCTCCCGGGGTGGCTTCTGGGAGGAAAAAGGCATCAGTATTCCACCAAGATCATCTTCACCTAAGCCACCGTCACTAAGATTTACAACAAAGCAGGCTGTGACACTTTCTGGGGCCTAGGTGGCCAGGCCTACGTGGAAGAGCACAGATCCTAACCCTAAGTTGTGTGGGTGGCTGCACCAGTGGGGCCGCATAGGACATAGGGCTGTGCCCCTAAGGGCTGTGGTCGCGTTTGGGACGCGTTAGGGACGCGTGGAGGACGCAGGGCGCAGACCTCTGTCCGTTTCCCGCCAGGATTAGCCCCTTAATGTCAGTGTTGGAGCCAGACATTCCAAAATTGAGGAAGTTAAAGGCAGAAAGCAGCCCTCTCACCCCCAAGGCAAGGAGTGGGAAAGGCTTGTTACATCAAGAGTCTTTCAAATCTTTCACTTTTGAGAGCAGAGTGTTTACATTTAAAAATCATTAACAAGCAGCAATAAGAAAGCGTACAGTAGCACAGGACAGAACACTGCCCTGCCCATATCAATACACCCCAATGACAAAGGCAAAGATTTAACTGACTTGCTTAGCTATTAGCGGCTCACACCTCTCTATGATTATCATCTTTCCGTTAAGCAAAACATCCTCTGAATTGGGGTGAAAGATAGTTCTGATGTGCCAAAGGAAGGCAACATGGAAATTCAGTTTCCTGCTATCAGAGGAAGGAGGGTCGACAGCCCAATGGGTTAACGCACCAACTGTAGCCTTCAATGTGTAGCCTGCAGGCGACACATTCAGCTGCTGGTGAGATGCTGATACAGGTTTGCTTGCTATGCAGGGGCCGGTGGTCATCTCACAGTGCCTCGAGAAGGTGTCCTGTTTGAATCCCTGTGCAAATATCGTAGCAACCATGACCCGTAAATTACACTTTTTCCCCTCGTTTTTTCCAGTCAGTTTGGGACAGAGAGAGACAAGCTTTTGCATGGGTGTTACCAAGGCCAGAGTGCAGAAAACAAAAGTGCAACTGTTAGTAGCAATGCAGGTATTGAAGGGGCATTAACTGTTGGCTGATCGCACAGGGCAATGCATACCCATTTTCAATTTTAAAAAAAATAAATAATAATAGTTACAAGCACGCCAAGGAGGTTCCGGAGATTGGATTAGAACTCAGGTCCCCAGCATTCCAAGACCAAGCACTTACCAGTTGAGCCACTGGCGACTGTACTTCTAAGAGTAGCTTTTGGGCGTATGTATCTTTCTTCTGAAAGCCCCTGTGAGCATACCCATTTGCATTGTGAATCATGTTCACGGAAGAAAATGAGGATGGAACATCTGGCCCCCGCTCCAATAGATATCAGCTAACTGCAGTGGCCTAGAGGTTAAGTGCTTGTGTTACAGCGCTGGGGGCCTGGGATCGAGTCCTGCTTTCGGCACATAAACATAATAGTTGGGTGGGTAATGTCCTTGTATGATTGCAGTACCCACATGCCTCCTAAAAGGTTCAATGGGTATGAAAAGAGTTCCCTGGTAAGAAAGCAAGGAGGCGTGCAGGACATAGGAGGAGGTGGGGCAGGCTAAAGGGGGAGGTTGTGCTGGATGAATGGGTACCTGGGGAGAGGAAGAGGGGCTGGGTGATGGGTGTGGGGGATGGGGGGGAAGGTCTAGAGGGGCCTGGGGATGTAGGATAAAGGGGGCCCTGTGGAGACAGGGAATAAGTTGGCCCTGCGGTGCTGCAGTGGGGGAAGAGGGCCCTGAATTGTGGAGGGAGGGGTGTGTAAAGGAGAGTGCTAATGTGGGGGAAGGGAGCATTAATGACAGAAAAAAAGGTGCAGCGGGATGGAATGGACCAATATTTTTTTCATCCAGTACTACCTGCCCCACCTCCTCTCCTCCACCGTCCCACCTCCCTGCTTTCTTCCTCTCTCCCACCTCCCTGCTTTCCTTTGCCCTTCTAGTTCCACCCCCCCCCGCTCACCCAGCCCACCTCCTCTCCTCTGGGACCCATTCATCCAACCCTACCTCCCCCTTCAACCTGCCCCACCTACTCCTTCGCCCTGCACTTCCTCAGTGCCGCCTCTCTGCATTCTTCCACCCTCCCTTTACCAGGGAACTCTTTTCACACCCACTGAACTTTAGGAAAGGAGTTATACAAGGAAATTAACCAACTCTTCAGTTTATGTGCCGAAAGCAGGACTCAAAGCCAGGCCCCCAGTGCTGTAACTTAAGCACTTAACCTCTAGGCCACTGCAGTTAGCTAGGATTCAGTGGAGCGGGGGGCCAGATGTTCTATCCTCATTTTCTTCAGTGAACATGTTTCACAATCTTGCTGTAGAGAGCCTTTCTCACTCTTTGCCCTGGGGGTGAGAGCAGAGGCAGGGTAGGGCCTGAGGGGCAAGGCCCACCCAAAATCTGTAAATGCCCACTCAGCAGCGCTGTGTGGGCATTTACAGATATTTTTGTCAGTGCAGTGGGACCAACTACGTTAGCTTCTGGCCCCATTAGCTAGACAATCCTGGTAACGCCTCTGGTGCCTCCCAACTCAACAACCCAATCACCCCTCCGGCCCTTCTTACTCGTCTCACAGCACCTCCAATAAGCGAGGAATGCATCTTTTGTTGGTAGATTTCCTTCATGAGGCTTAGCTAGGCCTGCATTCCTTTTCAAAGGGCCATAGAAGAGAGCAAAAAAGGAGAAGGCATAATAGAGCGGGAAGTAGGTGGAAGATGAGTGGTCAGGGGCGTTGGCAGTAAAAGAAACAGGGCCTGGCCTGGCAGAGAGTTAGAAGTTAGGGAACACAACAATGAGCGAGGGACAAGGAAAGATGTCTCAGGCATGCAGCTCTCTGAGTCTTCCCCACTGTGCCTGCAGAAAGAGACGTCCTATTCCTAGCTCTCTCCCGGATGGATACATTTGCCTGGAGAGCCCAGAACTAATGTCAGTTGGCCCGAGGCTAAACAGAGGGCAACTGAGCAGGCACACCCCTTCATTTTACTATTCTCCCGGGGTGGCTTCTGGGAGGAAAAAGGCATCAGTATTCCACCAAGATCATCTTCACCTAAGCCACCGTCACTAAGATTTACAACAAAGCAGGCTGTGACACTTTCTGGGGCCTAGGTGGCCAGGCCTACGTGGAAGAGCACAGATCCTAACCCTAAGTTGTGTGGGTGGCTGCACCAGTGGGGCCGCATAGGACATAGGGCTGTGCCCGTAAGGGCGCGTTTGGGAGCGTTAGGGACGCGTGGAGGACGCAGGGCGCAGACCTCTGTCCGTTTCCCGCCAGGATTAGCCCCTTAATGTCAGTGTTGGAGCCAGACATTCCAAAATTGAGGAAGTTAAAGGCAGAAAGCAGCCCTCTCACCCCCAAGGCAAGGAGTGGGAAAGGCTTGTTACATCAAGAGTCTTTCAAATCTTTCACTTTTGAGAGCAGAGTGTTTACATTTAAAAATCATTAACAAGCAGCAATAAGAAAGCGTACAGTAGCACAGGACAGAACACTGCCCTGCCCATATCAATACACCCCAATGACAAAGGCAAAGATTTAACTGACTTGCTTAGCTATTAGCGGCTCACACCTCTCTATGATTATCATCTTTCCGTTAAGCAAAACATCCTCTGAATTGGGGTGAAAGATAGTTCTGATGTGCCAAAGGAAGGCAACATGGAAATTCAGTTTCCTGCTATCAGAGGAAGGAGGGTCGACAGCCCAATGGGTTAACGCACCAACTGTAGCCTTCAATGTGTAGCCTGCAGGCGACACATTCAGCTGCTGGTGAGATGCTGATACAGGTTTGCTTGCTATGCAGGGGCCGGTGGTCATCTCACAGTGCCTCGAGAAGGTGTCCTGTTTGAATCCCTGTGCAAATATATCGTAGCAACCATGACCCGTAAATTACACTTTTTCCCCTCGTTTTTTCCAGTCAGTTTGGGACAGAGAGAGACAAGCTTTTGCATGGGTGTTACCAAGGCCAGAGTGCAGAAAACAAAAGTGCAACTGTTAGTAGCAATGCAGGTATTGAAGGGGCATTAACTGTTGGCTGATCGCACAGGGCAATGCATACCCATTTTCAATTAAAAAAAAAATAAATAATAATAGTTACAAGCACGCCAAGGAGGTTCGGAAGATTGGATTAGAACTCAGGTCCCCAGCATTCCAAGACCAAGCACTTACCAGTTGAGCCACTGGCGACTGTACTTCTGAGAGTAGCTTTTGGGCGTATGTATCTTTCTTCTGAAAGCCCCTGTGAGCATACCCATTTGCATTGTGAATCATGTTCACGGAAGAAAATGAGGATGGAACATCTGGCCCCCGCTCCAATAGATATCAGCTAACTGCAGTGGCCTAGAGGTTAAGTGCTTGTGTTACAGCGCTGGGGGCCTGGGATCGAGTCCTGCTTTCGGCACATAAACATAATAGTTGGGTGGGTAATGTCCTTGTATGATTGCAGTACCCACATGCCTCCTAAAAGGTTCAATGGGTATGAAAAGAGTTCCCTGGTAAGAAAGCAAGGAGGCGTGCAGGACAAAGGAGGAGGTGGGGCAGGCTAAAGGGGGAGGTTGTGCTGGATGAATGGGTACCTGGGGAGAGGAAGAGGGGCTGGGTGATGGGTGTGGGGGATGGGGGGGAAGGTCTAGAGGGGCCTGGGGATGTAGGATAAAGGGGGCCCTGTGGAGACAGGGAATAAGTTGGCCCTGCGGTGCTGCAGTGGGGGAAGAGGGCCCTGAATTGTGGAGGGAGGGGTGTGTAAAGGAGAGTGCTAATATGGGGGAAGGGAGCATTAATGACAGAAAAAAAGGTGCAGCGGGATGGAATGGACCAATATTTTTTTCATCCAGTACTACCTGCCCCACCTCCTCTCCTCCACCGTCCCACCTCCCTGCTTTCTTCCTCTCTCCCACCTCCCTGCTTTCCTTTGCCCTTCTAGTTCCACCCCCCCCCCGCTCACCCAGCCCACCTCCTCTCCTCTGGGACCCATTCATCCAACCCTACCTCCCCCTTCAACCTGCCCCACCTACTCCTTCGCCCTGCACTTCCTCAGTGCCGCCTCTCTGCATTCTTCCACCCTCCCTTTACCAGGGAACTCTTTTCACACCCACTGAACTTTAGGAAAGGAGTTATACAAGGAAATTAACCAACTCTTCAGTTTATGTGCCGAAAGCAGGACTCAAAGCCAGGCCCCCAGTGCTGTAACTTAAGCACTTAACCTCTAGGCCACTGCAGTTAGCTGGGATTCAGTGGAGCGGGGGGCCAGATGTTCTATCCTCATTTTTTTCAGTGAACATGTTTCACAATCTTGCTGTAGAGAGCCTTTCTCACTCTTTGCCCTGGGGGTGAGAGCAGAGGCAGGGTAGGGCCTGAGGGGCAAGGCCCACCCAAAATCTGTAAATGCCCACTCAGCAGCGCTGTGTGGGCATTTACAGATATTTTTGTCAGTGCAGTGGGCCCAACTACGTTAGCTTCTGGCCCCATTAGCTAGACAATCCTGGTAACGCCTCTGGTGCCTCCCAACTCAACAACCCAATCACCCCTCCGGCCCTTCTTACTCGTCTCACAGCACCTCCAATAAGCGAGGAATGCATCTTTTGTTGGTAGATTTCCTTCATGAGGCTTAGCTAGGCCTGCATTCCTTTTCAAAGGGCCATAGAAGAGAGCAAAAAAGGAGAAGGCATAATAGAGCGGGAAGTAGGTGGAAGATGAGTGGTCAGGGGCGTTGGCAGTAAAAGAAACAGGGCCTGGCCTGGCAGAGAGTTAGAAGTTAGGGAACACAACAATGAGCGAGGGACAAGGAAAGATGTCTCAGGCATGCAGCTCTCTGAGTCTTCCCCACTGTGCCTGCAGAAAGAGACGTCCTATTCCTAGCTCTCTCCCGGATGGATACATTTGCCTGGAGAGCCCAGAACTAATGTCAGTTGGCCCGAGGCTAAACAGAGGGCAACTGAGCAGGCACACCCCTTCATTTTACTATTCTCCCGGGGTGGCTTCTGGGAGGAAAAAGGCTTCAGTATTCCACCAAGATCATCTTCACCTAAGCCACCGTCACTAAGATTTACAACAAAGCAGGCTGTGACACTTTCTGGGGCCTAGGTGGCCAGGCCTACGTGGAAGAGCACAGATCCTAACCCTAAGTTGTGTGGGTGGCTGCACCAGTGGGGCCGCATAGGACATAGGGCTGTGCCCGTAAGGGCGCGTTTGGGAGCGTTAGGGACGCGTGGAGGACGCAGGGCGCAGACCTCTGTCCGTTTCCCGCCAGGATTAGCCCCTTAATGTCAGTGTTGGAGCCAGACATTCCAAAATTGAGGAAGTTAAAGGCAGAAAGCAGCCCTCTCACCCCCAAGGCAAGGAGTGGGAAAGGCTTGTTACATCAAGAGTCTTTCAAATCTTTCACTTTTGAGAGCAGAGTGTTTACATTTAAAAATCATTAACAAGCAGCAATAAGAAAGCGTACAGTAGCACAGGACAGAACACTGCCCTGCCCATATCAATACACCCCAATGACAAAGGCAAAGATTTAACTGACTTGCTTAGCTATTAGCGGCTCACACCTCTCTATGATTATCATCTTTCCGTTAAGCAAAACATCCTCTGAATTGGGGTGAAAGATAGTTCTGATGTGCCAAAGGAAGGCAACATGGAAATTCAGTTTCCTGCTATCAGAGGAAGGAGGGTCGACAGCCCAATGGGTTAACGCACCAACTGTAGCCTTCAATGTGTAGCCTGCAGGCGACACATTCAGCTGCTGGTGAGATGCTGATACAGGTTTGCTTGCTATGCAGGGGCCGGTGGTCATCTCACAGTGCCTCGAGAAGGTGTCCTGTTTGAATCCCTGTGCAAATATCGTAGCAACCATGACCCGTAAATTACACTTTTTCCCCTCGTTTTTTCCAGTCAGTTTGGGACAGAGAGAGACAAGCTTTTGCATGGGTGTTACCAAGGCCAGAGTGCAGAAAACAAAAGTGCAACTGTTAGTAGCAATGCAGGTATTGAAGGGGCATTAACTGTTGGCTGATCGCACAGGGCAATGCATACCCATTTTCAATTTAAAAAAAAAAAAATAATAATAGTTACAAGCACGCCAAGGAGGTTCCGGAGATTGGATTAGAACTCAGGTCCCCAGCATTCCAAGACCAAGCACTTACCAGTTGAGCCACTGGCGACTGTACTTCTGAGAGTAGCTTTTGGGCGTATGTATCTTTCTTCTGAAAGCCCCTGTGAGCATACCCATTTGCATTGTGAATCAGGACTCAAAGCCAGGCCCCCAGTGCTGTAACTTAAGCACTTAACCTCTAGGCCACTGCAGTTAGCTGGGATTCAGTGGAGCGGGGGGCCAGATGTTCTATCCTCATTTTCTTCAGTGAACATGTTTCACAATCTTGCTGTAGAGAGCCTTTCTCACTCTTTGCCCTGGGGGTGAGAGCAGAGGCAGGGTAGGGCCTGAGGGGCAAGGCCCACCCAAAATCTGTAAATGCCCACTCAGCAGCGCTGTGTGGGCATTTACAGATATTTTTGTCAGTGCAGTGGGCCCAACTACGTTAGCTTCTGGCCCCATTAGCTAGACAATCCTGGTAACGCCTCTGGTGCCTCCCAACTCAACAACCCAATCACCCCTCCGGCCCTTCTTACTCGTCTCACAGCACCTCCAATAAGCGAGGAATGCATCTTTTGTTGGTAGATTTCCTTCATGAGGCTTAGCTAGGCCTGCATTCCTTTTCAAAGGGCCATAGAAGAGAGCAAAAAAGGAGAAGGCATAATAGAGCGGGAAGTAGGTGGAAGATGAGTGGTCAGGGGCGTTGGCAGTAAAAGAAACAGGGCCTGGCCTGGCAGAGAGTTAGAAGTTAGGGAACACAACAATGAGCGAGGGACAAGGAAAGATGTCTCAGGCATGCAGCTCTCTGAGTCTTCCCCACTGTGCCTGCAGAAAGAGATGTCCTATTCCTAGCTCTCTCCCGGATGGATACATTTGCCTGGAGAGCCCAGAACAAATGTCAGTTGGCCCGAGGCTAAACAGAGGGCAACTGAGCAGGCACACCCCTTCATTTTACTATTCTCCCGGGGTGGCTTCTGGGAGGAAAAAGGCATCAGTATTCCACCAAGATCATCTTCACCTAAGCCACCGTCACTAAGATTTACAACAAAGCAGGCTGTGACGCTTTCTGGGGCCTAGGTGGCCAGGCCTACGTGGAAGAGCACAGATCCTAACCCTAAGTTGTGTGGGTGGCTGCACCAGTGGGGCCGCATAGGACATAGGGCTGTGCCCGTAAGGGCTGTGGTCGCGTTTGGGAGCGTTAGGGACGCGTGGAGGACGCAGGGCGCAGACCTCTGTCCGTTTCCCGCCAGGATTAGCCCCTTAATGTCAGTGTTGGAGCCAGACATTCCAAAATTGAGGAAGTTAAAGGCAGAAAGCAGCCCTCTCACCCCCAAGGCAAGGAGTGGGAAAGGCTTGTTACATCAAGAGTCTTTCAAATCTTTCACTTTTGAGAGCAGAGTGTTTACATTTAAAAATCATTAACAAGCAGCAATAAGAAAGCGTACAGTAGCACAGGACAGAACACTGCCCTGCCCATATCAATTCACCCCAATGACAAAGGCAAAGATTTAACTGACTTGCTTAGCTATTAGCGGCTCACACCTCTCTATGATTATCATCTTTCCGTTAAGCAAAACATCCTCTGAATTGGGGTGAAAGATAGTTCTGATGTGCCAAAGGAAGGCAACATGGAAATTCAGTTTCCTGCTATCAGAGGAAGGAGGGTGGACAGCCCAATGGGTTAACGCACCAACTGTAGCCTTCAATGTGTAGCCTGCAGGCGACACATTCAGCTGCTGGTGAGATGCTGATACAGGTTTGCTTGCTATGCAGGGGCCGGTGGTCATCTCACAGTGCCTCGAGAAGGTGTCCTGTTTGAATCCCTGTGCAAATATCGTAGCAACCATGACCCGTAAATTACACTTTTTCCCCTCGTTTTTTCCAGTCAGTTTGGGACAGAGAGAGACAAGCTTTTGCATGGGTGTTACCAAGGCCAGAGTGCAGAAAACAAAAGTGCAACTGTTAGTAGCAATGCAGGTATTGAAGGGGCATTAACTGTTGGCTGATCGCACAGGGCAATGCATACCCATTTTCAATTTTAAAAAAAATAAATAATAATAGTTACAAGCACGCCAAGGAGGTTCCGGAGATTGGATTAGAACTCAGGTCCCCAGCATTCCAAGACCAAGCACTTACCAGTTGAGCCACTGGCGACTGTACTTCTAAGAGTAGCTTTTGGGCGTATGTATCTTTCTTCTGAAAGCCCCTGTGAGCATACCCATTTGCATTGTGAATCATGTTCACGGAAGAAAATGAGGATGGAACATCTGGCCCCCGCTCCAATATATATCAGCTAACTGCAGTGGCCTAGAGGTTAAGTGCTTGTGTTACAGCGCTGGGGGCCTTGGATCGAGTCCTGCTTTCGGCACATAAACATAATAGTTGGGTGGGTAATGTCCTTGTATGATTGCAGTACCCACATGCCTCCTAAAAGGTTCAATGGGTATGAAAAGAGTTCCCTGATAAGAAAGCAAGGAGGCGTGCAGGACAAAGGAGGAGGTGGGGCAGGCTAAAGGGGGAGGTTGTGCTGGATGAATGGGTACCTGGGGAGAGGAAGAGGGGCTGGGTGATGGGTGATGGGTGTGGGGGATGGGGGGGAAGGTCTAGAGGGGCCTGGGGATGTAGGATAAAGGGGGCCCTGTGGAGACAGGGAATAAGTTGGCCCTGCGGTGCTGCAGTGGGGGAAGAGGGCCCTGAATTGTGGAGGGAGGGGTGTGTAAAGGAGGGTGCTAATGTGGGGGAAGGGAGCATTAATGACAGAAAAAAAGGTGCAGCGGGATGGAATGGACCAATATTTTTTTCATCCAGTACTACCTGCCCCACCTCCTCTCCTCCACCGTCCCACCTCCCTGCTTTCTTCCTCCCTCCCACCTCCCTGCTTTCCTTTGCCCTTCTAGTTCCACCCCCCCGCTCACCCAGCCCACCTCCTCTCCTCTGGGACCCATTCATCCAACCCTACCTCCCCCTTCAACCTGCCCCACCTACTCCTTCGCCCTGCACTTCCTCAGTGCCGCCTCTCTGCATTCTTCCACCCTCCCTTTACCAGGGAACTCTTTTCACACCCACTGAACCTTAGGAAAGGAGTTATACAAGGAAATTAACCAACTCTTCAGTTTATGTGCCGAAAGCAGGACTCAAAGCCAGGCCCCCAGTGCTGTAACTTAAGCACTTAACCTCTAGGCCACTGCAGTTAGCTGGGATTCAGTGGAGCGGGGGGCCAGATGTTCTATCCTCATTTTCTTCAGTGAACATGTTTCACAATCTTGCTGTAGAGAGCCTTTCTCACTCTTTGCCCTGGGGGTGAGAGCAGAGGCAGGGTAGGGCCTGAGGGGCAAGGCCCACCCAAAATCTGTAAATGCCCACTCAGCAGCGCTGTGTGGGCATTTACAGATATTTTTGTCAGTGCAGTGGGCCCAACTACGTTAGCTTCTGGCCCCATTAGCTAGACAATCCTGGTAACGCCTCTGGTGCCTCCCAACTCAACAACCCAATCACCCCTCCGGCCCTTCTTACTCGTCTCACAGCACCTCCAATAAGCGAGGAATGCATCTTTTGTTGGTAGATTTCCTTCATGAGGCTTAGCTAGGCCTGCATTCCTTTTCAAAGGGCCATAGAAGAGAGCAAAAAAGGAGAAGGCATAATAGAGCGGGAAGTAGGTGGAAGATGAGTGGTCAGGGGCGTTGGCAGTAAAAGAAACAGGGCCTGGCCTGGCAGAGAGTTAGAAGTTAGGGAACACAACAATGAGCGAGGGACAAGGAAAGATGTCTCAGGCATGCAGCTCTCTGAGTCTTCCCCACTGTGCCTGCAGAAAGAGACGTCCTATTCCTAGCTCTCTCCCGGATGGATACATTTGCCTGGAGAGCCCAGAACTAATGTCAGTTGGCCCGAGGCTAAACAGAGGGCAACTGAGCAGGCACACCCCTTCATTTTACTATTCTCCCGGGGTGGCTTCTGGGAGGAAAAAGGCATCAGTATTCCACCAAGATCATCTTCACCTAAGCCACCGTCACTAAGATTTACAACAAAGCAGGCTGTGACACTTTCTGGGGCCTAGGTGGCCAGGCCTACGTGGAAGAGCACAGATCCTAACCCTAAGTTGTGTGGGTGGCTGCACCAGTGGGGCCGCATAGGACATAGGGCTGTGCCCGTAAGGGCTGTGGTCGCGTTTGGGACGCGTGGAGGACGCAGGGCGCAGACCTCTGTCCGTTTCCCGCCAGGATTAGCCCCTTAATGTCAGTGTTGGAGCCAGACATTCCAAAATTGAGGAAGTTAAAGGCAGAAAGCAGCCCTCTCACCCCCAAGGCAAGGAGTGGGAAAGGCTTGTTACATCAAGAGTCTTTCAAATCTTTCACTTTTGAGAGCAGAGTGTTTACATTTAAAAATCATTAACAAGCAGCAATAAGAAAGCGTACAGTAGCACAGGACAGAACACTGCCCTGCCCATATCAATACACCCCAATGACAAAGGCAAAGATTTAACTGACTTGCTTAGCTATTAGCGGCTCACACCTCTCTATGATTATCATCTTTCCGTTAAGCAAAACATCCTCTGAATTGGGGTGAAAGATAGTTCTGATGTGCCAAAGGAAGGCAACATGGAAATTCAGTTTCCTGCTATCAGAGGAAGGAGGGTCGACAGCCCAATGGGTTAACGCACCAACTGTAGCCTTCAATGTGTAGCCTGCAGGCGACACATTCAGCTGCTGGTGAGATGCTGATACAGGTTTGCTTGCTATGCAGGGGCCGGTGGTCATCTCACAGTGCCTCGAGAAGGTGTCCTGTTTGAATCCCTGTGCAAATATCGTAGCAACCATGACCCGTAAATTACACTTTTTCCCCTCGTTTTTTCCAGTCAGTTTGGGACAGAGAGAGACAAGCTTTTGCATGGGTGTTACCAAGGCCAGAGTGCAGAAAACAAAAGTGCAACTGTTAGTAGCAATGCAGGTATTGAAGGGGCATTAACTGTTGGCTGATCGCACAGGGCAATGCATACCCATTTTCAATTAAAAAAAAAATAAATAATAATAGTTACAAGCACGCCAAGGAGGTTCCGGAGATTGGATTAGAACTCAGGTCCCCAGCATTCCAAGACCAAGCACTTACCAGTTGAGCCACTGGCGACTGTACTTCTGAGAGTAGCTTTTGGGCGTATGTATCTTTCTTCTGAAAGCCCCTGTGAGCATACCCATTTGCATTGTGAATCATGTTCACGGAAGAAAATGAGGATGGAACATCTGGCCCCCGCTCCAATAGATATCAGCTAACTGCAGTGGCCTAGAGGTTAAGTGCTTGTGTTACAGCGCTGGGGGCCTGGGATCGAGTCCTGCTTTCGGCACATAAACATAATAGTTGGGTGGGTAATGTCCTTGTATGATTGCAGTACCCACATGCCTCCTAAAAGGTTCAATGGGTATGAAAAGAGTTCCCTGGTAAGAAAGCAAGGAGGCGTGCAGGACAAAGGAGGAGGTGGGGCAGGCTAAAGGGGGAGGTTGTGCTGGATGAATGGGTACCTGGGGAGAGGAAGAGGGGCTGGGTGATGGGTGTGGGGGATGGGGGGGAAGGTCTAGAGGGGCCTGGGGATGTAGGATAAAGGGGGCCCTGTGGAGACAGGGAATAAGTTGGCCCTGCGGTGCTGCAGTGGGGGAAGAGGGCCCTGAATTGTGGAGGGAGGGGTGTGTAAAGGAGGGTGCTAATGTGGGGGAAGGGAGCATTAATGACAGAAAAAAAAGGTGCAGCGGGATGGAATGGACCAATATTTTTTTCATCCAGTACTACCTGCCCCACCTCCTCTCCTCCACCGTCCCACCTCCCTGCTTTCTTCCTCCCTCCCACCTCCCTGCTTTCCTTTGCCCTTCTAGTTCCACCCCCCCGCTCACCCAGCCCACCTCCTCTCCTCTGGGACCCATTCATCCAACCCTACCTCCCCCTTCAACCTGCCCCACCTACTCCTTCGCCCTGCACTTCCTCAGTGCCGCCTCTCTGCATTCTTCCACCCTCCCTTTACCAGGGAACTCTTTTCACACCCACTGAACCTTAGGAAAGGAGTTATACAAGGAAATTAACCAACTCTTCAGTTTATGTGCCGAAAGCAGGACTCAAAGCCAGGCCCCCAGTGCTGTAACTTAAGCACTTAACCTCTAGGCCACTGCAGTTAGCTGGGATTCAGTGGAGCGGGGGGCCAGATGTTCTATCCTCATTTTCTTCAGTGAACATGTTTCACAATCTTGCTGTAGAGAGCCTTTCTCACTCTTTGCCCTGGGGGTGAGAGCAGAGGCAGGGTAGGGCCTGAGGGGCAAGGCCCACCCAAAATCTGTAAATGCCCACTCAGCAGCGCTGTGTGGGCATTTACAGATATTTTTGTCAGTGCAGTGGGCCCAACTACGTTAGCTTCTGGCCCCATTAGCTAGACAATCCTGGTAACGCCTCTGGTGCCTCCCAACTCAACAACCCAATCACCCCTCCGGCCCTTCTTACTCGTCTCACAGCACCTCCAATAAGCGAGGAATGCATCTTTTGTTGGTAGATTTCCTTCATGAGGCTTAGCTAGGCCTGCATTCCTTTTCAAAGGGCCATAGAAGAGAGCAAAAAAGGAGAAGGCATAATAGAGCGGGAAGTAGGTGGAAGATGAGTGGTCAGGGGCGTTGGCAGTAAAAGAAACAGGGCCTGGCCTGGCAGAGAGTTAGAAGTTAGGGAACACAACAATGAGCGAGGGACAAGGAAAGATGTCTCAGGCATGCAGCTCTCTGAGTCTTCCCCACTGTGCCTGCAGAAAGAGACGTCCTATTCCTAGCTCTCTCCCGGATGGATACATTTGCCTGGAGAGCCCAGAACTAATGTCAGTTGGCCCGAGGCTAAACAGAGGGCAACTGAGCAGGCACACCCCTTCATTTTACTATTCTCCCGGGGTGGCTTCTGGGAGGAAAAAGGCATCAGTATTCCACCAAGATCATCTTCACCTAAGCCACCGTCACTAAGATTTACAACAAAGCAGGCTGTGACGCTTTCTGGGGCCTAGGTGGCCAGGCCTACGTGGAAGAGCACAGATCCTAACCCTAAGTTGTGTGGGTGGCTGCACCAGTGGGGCCGCATAGGACATAGGGCTGTGCCCGTAAGGGCTGTGGTCGCGTTTGGGAGCGTTAGGGACGCGTGGAGGACGCAGGGCGCAGACCTCTGTCCGTTTCCCGCCAGGATTAGCCCCTTAATGTCAGTGTTGGAGCCAGACATTCCAAAATTGAGGAAGTTAAAGGCAGAAAGCAGTCCTCTCACCCCCAAGGCAAGGAGTGGGAAAGGCTTGTTACATCAAGAGTCTTTCAAATCTTTCACTTTTGAGAGCAGAGTGTTTACATTTAAAAATCATTAACAAGCAGCAATAAGAAAGCGTACAGTAGCACAGGACAGAACACTGCCCTGCCCATATCAATACACCCCAATGACAAAGGCAAAGATTTAACTGACTTGCTTAGCTATTAGCGGCTCACACCTCTCTATGATTATCATCTTTCCGTTAAGCAAAACATCCTCTGAATTGGGGTGAAAGATAGTTCTGATGTGCCAAAGGAAGGCAACATGGAAATTCAGTTTCCTGCTATCAGAGGAAGAAGGGTCGACAGCCCAATGGGTTAACGCACCAACTGTAGCCTTCAATGTGTAGCCTGCAGGCGACACATTCAGCTGCTGGTGAGATGCTGATACAGGTTTGCTTGCTATGCAGGGGCCGGTGGTCATCTCACAGTGCCTCGAGAAGGTGTCCTGTTTGAATCCCTGTGCAAATATCGTAGCAACCATGACCCGTAAATTACACTTTTTCCCCTCGTTTTTTCCAGTCAGTTTGGGACAGAGAGAGACAAGCTTTTGCATGGGTGTTACCAAGGCCAGAGTGCAGAAAACAAAAGTGCAACTGTTAGTAGCAATGCAGGTATTGAAGGGGCATTAACTGTTGGCTGATCGCACAGGGCAATGCATACCCATTTTCAATTAAAAAAAAAAAAAATAATAATAGTTACAAGCACGCCAAGGAGGTTCGGAAGATTGGATTAGAACTCAGGTCCCCAGCATTCCAAGACCAAGCACTTACCAGTTGAGCCACTGGCGACTGTACTTCTGAGAGTAGCTTTTGGGCGTATGTATCTTTCTTCTGAAAGCCCCTGTGAGCATACCCATTTGCATTGTGAATCATGTTCACGGAAGAAAATGAGGATGGAACATCTGGCCCCCGCTCCAATAGATATCAGCTAACTGCAGTGGCCTAGAGGTTAAGTGCTTGTGTTACAGCGCTGGGGGCCTGGGATCGAGTCCTGCTTTCGGCACATAAACATAATAGTTGGGTGGGTAATGTCCTTGTATGATTGCAGTACCCACATGCCTCCTAAAAGGTTCAATGGGTATGAAAAGAGTTCCCTGGTAAGAAAGCAAGGAGGCGTGCAGGACAAAGGAGGAGGTGGGGCAGGCTAAAGGGGGAGGTTGTGCTGGATGAATGGGTACCTGGGGAGAGGAAGAGGGGCTGGGTGATGGGTGTGGGGGATGGGGGGGAAGGTCTAGAGGGGCCTGGGGATGTAGGATAAAGGGGGCCCTGTGGAGACAGGGAATAAGTTGGCCCTGCGGTGCTGCAGTGGGGGAAGAGGGCCCTGAATTGTGGAGGGAGGGGTGTGTAAAGGAGAGTGCTAATGTGGGGGAAGGGAGCATTAATGACAGAAAAAAAGGTGCAGCGGGATGGAATGGACCAATATTTTTTTCATCCAGTACTACCTGCCCCACCTCCTCTCCTCCACCGTCCCACCTCCCTGCTTTCTTCCTCTCTCCCACCTCCCTGCTTTCCTTTGCCCTTCTAGTTCCACCCCCCCCCCGCTCACCCAGCCCACCTCCTCTCCTCTGGGACCCATTCATCCAACCCTACCTCCCCCTTCAACCTGCCCCACCTACTCCTTCGCCCTGCACTTCCTCAGTGCCGCCTCTCTGCATTCTTCCACCCTCCCTTTACCAGGGAACTCTTTTCACACCCACTGAACTTTAGGAAAGGAGTTATACAAGGAAATTAACCAACTCTTCAGTTTATGTGCCGAAAGCAGGACTCAAAGCCAGGCCCCCAGTGCTGTAACTTAAGCACTTAACCTCTAGGCCACTGCAGTTAGCTGGGATTCAGTGGAGCGGGGGGCCAGATGTTCTATCCTCATTTTCTTCAGTGAACATGTTTCACAATCTTGCTGTAGAGAGCCTTTCTCACTCTTTGCCCTGGGGGTGAGAGCAGAGGCAAGGTAGGGCCTGAGGGGCAAGGCCCACCCAAAATCTGTAAATGCCCACTCAGCAGCGCTGTGTGGGCATTTACAGATATTTTTGTCAGTGCAGTGGGCCCAACTACGTTAGCTTCTGGCCCCATTAGCTAGACAATCCTGGTAACGCCTCTGGTGCCTCCCAACTCAACAACCCAATCACCCCTCCGGCCCTTCTTACTCGTCTCACAGCACCTCCAATAAGCGAGGAATGCATCTTTTGTTGGTAGATTTCCTTCATGAGGCTTAGCTAGGCCTGCATTCCTTTTCAAAGGGCCATAGAAGAGAGCAAAAAAGGAGAAGGCATAATAGAGCGGGAAGTAGGTGGAAGATGAGTGGTCAGGGGCGTTGGCAGTAAAAGAAACAGGGCCTGGCCTGGCAGAGAGTTAGAAGTTAGGGAACACAACAATGAGCGAGGGACAAGGAAAGATGTCTCAGGCATGCAGCTCTCTGAGTCTTCCCCACTGTGCCTGCAGAAAGAGACGTCCTATTCCTAGCTCTCTCCCGGATGGATACATTTGCCTGGAGAGCCCAGAACTAATGTCAGTTGGCCCGAGGCTAAACAGAGGGCAACTGAGCAGGCACACCCCTTCATTTTACTATTCTCCCGGGGTGGCTTCTGGGAGGAAAAAGGCATCAGTATTCCACCAAGATCATCTTCACCTAAGCCACCGTCACTAAGATTTACAACAAAGCAGGCTGTGACACTTTCTGGGGCCTAGGTGGCCAGGCCTACGTGGAAGAGCACAGATCCTAACCCTAAGTTGTGTGGGTGGCTGCACCAGTGGGGCCGCATAGGACATAGGGCTGTGCCCGTAAGGGCGCGTTTGGGAGCGTTAGGGACGCGTGGAGGACGCAGGGCGCAGACCTCTGTCCGTTTCCCGCCAGGATTAGCCCCTTAATGTCAGTGTTGGAGCCAGACATTCCAAAATTGAGGAAGTTAAAGGCAGAAAGCAGCCCTCTCACCCCCAAGGCAAGGAGTGGGAAAGGCTTGTTACATCAAGAGTCTTTCAAATCTTTCACTTTTGAGAGCAGAGTGTTTACATTTAAAAATCATTAACAAGCAGCAATAAGAAAGCGTACAGTAGCACAGGACAGAACACTGCCCTGCCCATATCAATACACCCCAATGACAAAGGCAAAGATTTAACTGACTTGCAAAGCTATTAGCGGCTCACACCTCTCTATGATTATCATCTTTCCGTTAAGCAAAACATCCTCTGAATTGGGGTGAAAGATAGTTCTGATGTGCCAAAGGAAGGCAACATGGAAATTCAGTTTCCTGCTATCAGAGGAAGGAGGGTGGACAGCGTAATGGGTTAACGCACCAACTGTAGCCTTCAATGTGTAGCCTGCAGGCGACACATTCAGCTGCTGGTGAGATGCTGATACAGGTTTGCTTGCTATGCAGGGGCCGGTGGTCATCTCACAGTGCCTCGAGAAGGTGTCCTGTTTGAATCCCTGTGCAAATATCGTAGCAACCATGACCCGTAAATTACACTTTTTCCCCTCGTTTTTTCCAGTCAGTTTGGGACAGAGAGAGACAAGCTTTTGCATGGGTGTTACCAAGGCCAGAGTGCAGAAAACAAAAGTGCAACTGTTAGTAGCAATGCAGGTATTGAAGGGGCATTAACTGTTGGCTGATCGCACAGGGCAATGCATACCCATTTTCAATTTTAAAAAAAATAAATAATAATAGTTACAAGCACGCCAAGGAGGTTCCGGAGATTGGATTAGAACTCAGGTCCCCAGCATTCCAAGACCAAGCACTTACCAGTTGAGCCACTGGCGACTGTACTTCTGAGAGTAGCTTTTGGGCGTATGTATCTTTCTTCTGAAAGCCCCTGTGAGCATACCCATTTGCATTGTGAATCATGTTCACGGAAGAAAATGAGGATGGAACATCTGGCCCCCCGCTCCAATAGATATCAGCTAACTGCAGTGGCCTAGAGGTTAAGTGCTTGTGTTACAGCGCTGGGGGCCTGGGATCGAGTCCTGCTTTCGGCACATAAACATAATAGTTGGGTGGGTAATGTCCTTGTATGATTGCAGTACCCACATGCCTCCTAAAAGGTTCAATGGGTATGAAAAGAGTTCCCTGGTAAGAAAGCAAGGAGGCGTGCAGGACAAAGGAGGAGGTGGGGCAGGCTAAAGGGGGAGGTTGTGCTGGATGAATGGGTACCTGGGGAGAGGAAGAGGGGCTGGGTGATGGGTGTGGGGGATGGGGGGGAAGGTCTAGAGGGGCCTGGGGATGTAGGATAAAGGGGGCCCTGTGGAGACAGGGAATAAGTTGGCCCTGCGGTGCTGCAGTGGGGGAAGAGGGCCCTGAATTGTGGAGGGAGGGGTGTGTAAAGGAGGGTGCTAATGTGGGGGAAGGGAGCATTAATGACAGAAAAAAAAGGTGCAGCGGGATGGAATGGACCAATATTTTTTTCATCCAGTACTACCTGCCCCACCTCCTCTCCTCCACCGTCCCACCTCCCTGCTTTCTTCCTCCCTCCCACCTCCCTGCTTTCCTTTGCCCTTCTAGTTCCACCCCCCCCCCCGCTCACCCAGCCCACCTCCTCTCCTCTGGGACCCATTCATCCAACCCTACCTCCCCCTTCAACCTGCCCCACCTACTCCTTCGCCCTGCACTTCCTCAGTGCCGCCTCTCTGCATTCTTCCACCCTCCCTTTACCAGGGAACTCTTTTCACACCCACTGAACTTTAGGAAAGGAGTTATACAAGGAAATTAACCAACTCTTCAGTTTATGTGCCGAAAGCAGGACTCAAAGCCAGGCCCCCAGTGCTGTAACTTAAGCACTTAACCTCTAGGCCACTGCAGTTAGCTGGGATTCAGTGGAGCGGGGGGCCAGATGTTCTATCCTCATTTTCTTCAGTGAACATGTTTCACAATCTTGCTGTAGAGAGCCTTTCTCACTCTTTGCCCTGGGGGTGAGAGCAGAGGCAAGGTAGGGCCTGAGGGGCAAGGCCCACCCAAAATCTGTAAATGCCCACTCAGCAGCGCTGTGTGGGCATTTACAGATATTTTTGTCAGTGCAGTGGGCCCAACTACGTTAGCTTCTGGCCCCATTAGCTAGACAATCCTGGTAACGCCTCTGGTGCCTCCCAACTCAACAACCCAATCACCCCTCCGGCCCTTCTTACTCGTCTCACAGCACCTCCAATAAGCGAGGAATGCATCTTTTGTTGGTAGATTTCCTTCATGAGGCTTAGCTAGGCCTGCATTCCTTTTCAAAGGGCCATAGAAGAGAGCAAAAAAGGAGAAGGCATAATAGAGCGGGAAGTAGGTGGAAGATGAGTGGTCAGGGGCGTTGGCAGTAAAAGAAACAGGGCCTGGCCTGGCAGAGAGTTAGAAGTTAGGGAACACAACAATGAGCGAGGGACAAGGAAAGATGTCTCAGGCATGCAGCTCTCTGAGTCTTCCCCACTGTGCCTGCAGAAAGAGACGTCCTATTCCTAGCTCTCTCCCGGATGGATACATTTGCCTGGAGAGCCCAGAACTAATGTCAGTTGGCCCGAGGCTAAACAGAGGGCAACTGAGCAGGCACACCCCTTCATTTTACTATTCTCCCGGGGTGGCTTCTGGGAGGAAAAAGGCATCAGTATTCCACCAAGATCATCTTCACCTAAGCCACCGCCACTAAGATTTACAACAAAGCAGGCTGTGACACTTTCTGGGGCCTAGGTGGCCAGGCCTACGTGGAAGAGCACAGATCCTAACCCTAAGTTGTGTGGGTGGCTGCACCAGTGGGGCCGCATAGGACATAGGGCTGTGCCCGTAAGGGCGCGTTTGGGAGCGTTAGGGACGCGTGGAGGACGCAGGGCGCAGACCTCTGTCCGTTTCCCGCCAGGATTAGCCCCTTAATGTCAGTGTTGGAGCCAGACATTCCAAAATTGAGGAAGTTAAAGGCAGAAAGCAGCCCTCTCACCCCCAAGGCAAGGAGTGGGAAAGGCTTGTTACATCAAGAGTCTTTCAAATCTTTCACTTTTGAGAGCAGAGTGTTTACATTTAAAAATCATTAACAAGCAGCAATAAGAAAGCGTACAGTAGCACAGGACAGAACACTGCCCTGCCCATATCAATACACCCCAATGACAAAGGCAAAGATTTAACTGACTTGCAAAGCTATTAGCGGCTCACACCTCTCTATGATTATCATCTTTCCGTTAAGCAAAACATCCTCTGAATTGGGGTGAAAGATAGTTCTGATGTGCCAAAGGAAGGCAACATGGAAATTCAGTTTCCTGCTATCAGAGGAAGGAGGGTGGACAGCGTAATGGGTTAACGCACCAACTGTAGCCTTCAATGTGTAGCCTGCAGGCGACACATTCAGCTGCTGGTGAGATGCTGATACAGGTTTGCTTGCTATGCAGGGGCCGGTGGTCATCTCACAGTGCCTCGAGAAGGTGTCCTGTTTGAATCCCTGTGCAAATATCGTAGCAACCATGACCCGTAAATTACACTTTTTCCCCTCGTTTTTTCCAGTCAGTTTGGGACAGAGAGAGACAAGCTTTTGCATGGGTGTTACCAAGGCCAGAGTGCAGAAAACAAAAGTGCAACTGTTAGTAGCAATGCAGGTATTGAAGGGGCATTAACTGTTGGCTGATCGCACAGGGCAATGCATACCCATTTTCAATTTTAAAAAAAATAAATAATAATAGTTACAAGCACGCCAAGGAGGTTCCGGAGATTGGATTAGAACTCAGGTCCCCAGCATTCCAAGACCAAGCACTTACCAGTTGAGCCACTGGCGACTGTACTTCTAAGAGTAGCTTTTGGGCGTATGTATCTTTCTTCTGAAAGCCCCTGTGAGCATACCCATTTGCATTGTGAATCATGTTCACGGAAGAAAATGAGGATGGAACATCTGGCCCCCGCTCCAATATATATCAGCTAACTGCAGTGGCCTAGAGGTTAAGTGCTTGTGTTACAGCGCTGGGGGCCTGGGATCGAGTCCTGCTTTCGGCACATAAACATAATAGTTGGGTGGGTAATGTCCTTGTATGATTGCAGTACCCACATGCCTCCTAAAAGGTTCAATGGGTATGAAAAGAGTTCCCTGGTAAGAAAGCAAGGAGGCGTGCAGGACAAAGGAGGAGGTGGGGCAGGCTAAAGGGGGAGGTTGTGCTGGATGAATGGGTACCTGGGGAGAGGAAGAGGGGCTGGGTGATGGGTGTGGGGGATGGGGGGGAAGGTCTAGAGGGGCCTGGGGATGTAGGATAAAGGGGGCCCTGTGGAGACAGGGAATAAGTTGGCCCTGCGGTGCTGCAGTGGGGGAAGAGGGCCCTGAATTGTGGAGGGAGGGGTGTGTAAAGGAGGGTGCTAATGTGGGGGAAGGGAGCATTAATGACAGAAAAAAAAGGTGCAGCGGGATGGAATGGACCAATATTTTTTTCATCCAGTACTACCTGCCCCACCTCCTCTCCTCCACCGTCCCACCTCCCTGCTTTCTTCCTCCCTCCCACCTCCCTGCTTTCCTTTGCCCTTCTAGTTCCACCCCCCCGCTCACCCAGCCCACCTCCTCTCCTCTGGGACCCATTCATCCAACCCTACCTCCCCCTTCAACCTGCCCCACCTACTCCTTCGCCCTGCACTTCCTCAGTGCCGCCTCTCTGCATTCTTCCACCCTCCCTTTACCAGGGAACTCTTTTCACACCCACTGAACTTTAGGAAAGGAGTTATACAAGGAAATTAACCAACTCTTCAGTTTATGTGCCGAAAGCAGGACTCAAAGCCAGGCCCCCAGTGCTGTAACTTAAGCACTTAACCTCTAGGCCACTGCAGTTAGCTGGGATTCAGTGGAGCGGGGGGCCAGATGTTCTATCCTCATTTTCTTCAGTGAACATGTTTCACAATCTTGCTGTAGAGAGCCTTTCTCACTCTTTGCCCTGGGGGTGAGAGCAGAGGCAGGGTAGGGCCTGAGGGGCAAGGCCCACCCAAAATCTGTAAATGCCCACTCAGCAGCGCTGTGTGGGCATTTACAGATATTTTTGTCAGTGCAGTGGGCCCAACTACGTTAGCTTCTGGCCCCATTAGCTAGACAATCCTGGTAACGCCTCTGGTGCCTCCCAACTCAACAACCCAATCACCCCTCCGGCCCTTCTTACTCGTCTCACAGCACCTCCAATAAGCGAGGAATGCATCTTTTGTTGGTAGATTTCCTTCATGAGGCTTAGCTAGGCCTGCATTCCTTTTCAAAGGGCCATAGAAGAGAGCAAAAAAGGAGAAGGCATAATAGAGCGGGAAGTAGGTGGAAGATGAGTGGTCAGGGGCGTTGGCAGTAAAAGAAACAGGGCC